>NW_010972581.1:1084835-1229607 GCF_000737465.1 Haliaeetus leucocephalus | reverse complement strand
CCGCACACAGGGCTTGTCCCCGCTGCCCTGCGGCACCGGTGACAGGCTCAGGCACTCCCTGCAGCCGGAGCCCTCGACAGCTGCACGTTTGCTTGGGAGCTCCGTCTGGGTCACCACATTTTTCCCGGCAATGGCTTTCACCCGAGTGGCAACCATGCCTGGGTCTCCTTCTGCGAGGACGATGCCCTCCGCTTGAGCGGCCTTCCCGAGCTGGGAAGGGGAAGAGGGGGGCTGCGCCCTGCCTGCCTGTCCGCCGCGCGCCTCAGGGCCCTTCAAATCCCCCGCGGCTGCCCCTGGCAAGGCCCACGCCGCGTCAGCCTCTCTCGAGAGAGCCGCCAGCTCCGGACGGGTCCCTCCGCTCTTCCCTGGGGCTCCTGGGCCTCAGGAACCTCCCTGTCCACCTCAATCCAGCGCTTAGCCACCCCCTTACCGTTGCCGCTGTTGGCCTCACCGCTGACTGACTAATGCTGGCGGTATGAAGTACCATTAAAGCTCTGAAGGGGTTTTTTTTTTCACTCCCCCACCTTCCTGGGAAGAATTGCCTATTGACACCACCTGGAAAAAGGAGGGCAGACACCCTAGTGCTCTTACACATGCTCAGAAATCCCCAAGGTGCTACAAGCTCAAATTTAAATCGATTGCAAGATGGTTCATTTCTTGAATTCCTTTAGTATTTCCATCTGACAAAGTCTGTGGTGTTACAAGGATATTAGGTGTTCCTGATCCTTCTGTGTTCTATGTCACCTTCTAATTTTTGAGGTCTTGGTGCGTTTCGTACCGAAGGACTTAAAATTTTTATATATCATGTTGAGACAATTTTCTGGCTTGTGAGATTTGGGTAGGGACGAGGGGGAGTCTGGACTGATTTCTACTGTAGACCATGGTCAATTTAGTAAGTGTTATGCAAATGCTTGTGAAGAGCTGGGCTTGATCTCTTAGGTCTGATGATTTTATGCTCCTGTGAAAGTCATCCTGTTTGTGCATTGTGTATGCATAAATATATGAAATGCAGAATACTATCTCTGTCTAAAAACCATGTGTCCTTTCTCTATGATGTGGTTATGTGGAGTTACTCAACCCAAACTCTTAGACTTAATGGGTAGTGGTATGACTTTGCATATGGCTTTTTGATGGGTAATTATCTTTTAAATTTTCTCTGAAGTCATCAGTTGTTAAAATAATTTTAAGTAGTCATTAAGTGCTTCATTAAAGTGTTTTCTTCTTAAGATGCTTTAGTTAGATTAAAACTGAATTGTGCCTATTTCTTATTATCCATTTTTACCTTTCTTTTTCCTAAATGGACTTTGGCTCATGTATTTTTGAGGCTTAATATCAATTCAACTGAATGCTCTTGAGTTCCTGAATTAATTCAAACATTTTCTCTTAATGACCATGAAGAGTTTTGTTAAGCTGGAGTGCCATTAAGCTCAAACGCTGTAGTGTTTAGAGCCAGCAATCACTGGGGGAAAGCCTACAGGTAGAAAATAGGATTGGAAATTGAACAGAACGTATGAAGGGTTCATTTGCTGTGAATCCAGCTATAATCACCTGGAGGCTATGTGGTCCAAAGTGGTCTAAAATCAGTAGTTTGCTGAAGGAGAGAGTGCTAATTCTTTCAGGATAAATTTTGATCTGGGGCTCAGCTCAGCATTTTCCTCTTGAAGTCTGATTAATACTTCATCATCTGTTGGAAATAAAAATCTTATATGTTGTGAATATGTCTTACATAGCTGCTGTTTAACTAAAGAAAGCTCAGATGGCCTTGGCATACTTGACACATTCTCTTCCTACTGATGCTGAGGAAAAAACCCAGACAGTTCTTCACTGTTGAATCTGTACCCAAAAAGAAAAAGAAGTTTTGAATTTAATAGAAGGAGGGGGTATTGTTTTCAGGACAAATTACATTTTGTCTTAGGACAACCTAAAATTAAATTATTTATTTATATTTTTAAAGCTATTAAAGAAAATGAAAGGATGTTTGAAATGAAAAGCCGTTGAAAACATAAGTTTTTTATTTCTTTTAAATTCCTCAAAATTCTTTTCTGTTCATCTTTTGCTCAAACACATTTCTAAATAATTTGGCATCACCCTATTGACATTTTCACAATGAAGAAAAAAAAAAGATTTAACATGTTAACCTAATTCTGGTTTAATTATTTTAGCTCAAGCTGTATTCTGTGGATTATGTGAAATGAGGAGAAAAAGTTCCCAGGTGTACTAAAATTCTGAGTAGTAGGGGCCACTCATAAGAGGTTAGTGCAATATGAAAGGTGCTCATTTATCTTAATCACAATGAACAATTTTGTATGTACATGGACCAGGCAAGATTTTTGGAAGTGGCTGGCCTTGGGTTTGCTTTCCTGTCACTGAAGTTGGGATTAGCGGCCCTGGCAGCCTGCTGATGAGCACTTTGAGAAGCCCATTTACACCTGCTTTCAAAGTAGAATGGCTTCTTTCTATACCACAGTGTTGGGGGGAGGTGGGTGGTGCTGTGGAGAAGAAAGGGTGTTCTTAATTCAAGCTAATGAACTTCAATTAAAATCTTAGTCACGCCAGAGCAAGTTTTTAATCTTCTCATGAATTAGCAGGATGAGTTAAAGGTGAAGAGTTTACCTTCACTACTAACACTTGTGAAAATTATGGATTGCTTTGCCTGCCTTTTAAATATAAACTATCTACCTGGAGTTTAGAGGACCTGGATTTGTTCTGGTGGTGGGTGTGTGTGTGGTTGTTTTGTTTGTTTGCTTTTACAGTGAAAGTATGGCTTTTGCCCTTTAGGCTAAAAACAAGTTCTTGGCTCAGTTTTCAGGTTTTCTACCTTATACTCCACTCTCTGTCAGAGAGCTTTCCTGGCTACTACATCTCACCAGAAGATGTTTCTTTAAATATCTGCTCTGAATGGTCACTACACACAGAAGAAGGTGATTACATTCATAGCACTTTTAGCTCAGGTCAAGTTAAAGTCTAAAGGAAATGTGAGTATATTAATAAAACGCAAAATAGACAAAGTCGATGCAAATGATGTTTATAGTGACAAAATTGAAGAAGAAGAAAAGGAAAAGAAAGAATATGCTTGCTTCACTTACTGCAAGAACACCTTTGAAATGTTCTTGCGGTAAATCTCTGGCTTTCCCTGTATCCACTTGGCAAACTGGAGCTCATGCCAGACTACCCAGGGCAGGAAGCTTGCTCCTACTACATGCTCTGTCTTCTCTCTTCAGCAAAAATGCTTTGCTTGATAAGGAGAATATGCTTGAGGGGCTCAGGTAGCTGTTTGTTCAATTTCTCATCTTCTGCTCCACATTATTGATCCTTTCTCAGCACATGCTTTTGAATTCTCCCTCCCTTCTCTGTTACTACATTTCCTTTTCCCTGGAAGGGTGACCTATCACCCTGATTGCCCTGATATACACATATCCTAGACAGGACTGAACTATTAGGAAGGTGTTTGCCTGCACTCTTTCACTTGTAAAGCCATCTGTATGAAGTCTTTCCCTACCCTAAACCTTGTGATTCTCGTCAAAGTAAATAAACAACTTCATTTTATGTAAAGTTTATGGTAAAAAAATAAGGCTCACTCATGGCTTCTGAATGTGACCAGTCCCTGTGATAGCTCTTAGGCTGGAATGGGGACAATTTGGGGGAGGGAGGAACTAATTCAAAATTTGAGGACTACTGGTGTAGAGGCCATTGACCAATTCACGAGGGGCCTGTTCACACCACCATTGTCAAAACTTTTCACTAATAAATTGATCATACACTTGGCTAGTAGAGTTATGGAAATTTCTGAGCTGTTATTTAGCATCTTCTCCTTATGAGCTTTAAAAAAGGCCTAGCATCCCTCTTCTTCCTTCTTGACTGTGACATGTATATCTTAATAAAATGCAGGTAGAGAGCTACTTCAGCAAAGATCACCCATGCTTAACAAGCTGCTGTGTGCTTAACAGGTATACTTCAGCTTCCTTTGAGAGCTTTGAAGTAGAACAAGAGTTGCTTTAAGTTGGACAGCTCTACATCACTGCAGCATGTTAGTACAGCATGAACACTATATATCTTGTATTAGATTAGATTCTAAATCTATTGCATAAAACTGGCAGTAACTGAGTATCTTCATGTACTTTGAAAGTAAAGCTAGGGCTACCTGTAAAAGATACCAAGCCCTATCTTTTTGGGCTGCAAAGAGGCAGTGCTATTCACTGGCCATCATAGTGTAGGAAAAACTCTTCTTTGCTATAAAGTCCCCAGGAGCTGTGCATCTCTTCCTCTATCTCAAACCATGTGGGAATGGGGGACAAGTCTAGCAAAAAACAATATCTAAGAGCTGGAGTATCAAACTAGCAGCTGTGTTTTGCAGTTCCAGTAGATTCTGTGACATAGCCCACTGGAGCTGCTGGTGGAAAACTGGTTGCTGTTGGTCTCACTTAGGCAGACTTGCCTCCAGCTTTTCCAAGCAGGAAAATATCCTAACAGGCTCTTCAGGCTCTCAGCACCTCATGATAGTCTTTTCCTTACAGTCTGTGCAACCCCCCCTCTTCTCTTGCTTTCCATCAATATCCATGGGCACAGCAATGCCAGCCAGGTTTGCCATTGGCCACAGACAGGTTTGCAGTGTTTCTAGTGCCCTGTCCCTTTCCTGACACTCTCTCTCTGATGTGATTTAAACTGGTCTGCAGATTTTGGTATTCTCTTGGATCTCACACCACAGGCCAGGGAGGTTAGTTTCCCCAGACCATGTTTGCAAACATGGCAAGCCATGGACTGATACTATGAGATGCAGGTGAAACGGTTTTACAGTGAGTTTTGGGGGCAGATACTTTTTCTGCATAAGCCTTGTCTGTGTGTCTCTCACCTGCGTAAGCTGTTTGTAGTGGAGGCTGCCTATTGCTGTTTGTGAACACAGTGCTGGTGAATTAATTCCAATGGAATAAATGGGTCAGAGATACGGGTGCTGTACAGATACCTGAACTTGCTTGGTGCATGGGCAACAATGCCTGTTAGAAGTAGTTGCTACCTTTCATTTGTAAATGCAATAGGAAAAACTAAATAATGACTGCAGTGTTTGAAATGTAAAGGGTTAAATAAGGCATACTCAGCCAATACTGCTTGTTTGCTTTATTTTTTTCTTAGGAGGGATTGAGGGAAAGAAGGCTTTTGAAGCTTTTGTTTGAATTAAAGATTGAAAAAGAGCACAAAATAGGTGAGATGGGCTAAAACTGCTGGGGTTCCTGTTCTTGAAGTGTGATCATGTTTTCTTAAAAGGAATTAGAAATAAATGCCTCTTAAAGAGCTAAGACAACAACAGCAAAATAAACAAACTGAGTTTCTGCACTTGGTTTTGGCTGTAACCAGTAACTTTGGTACTGTAGAAATGGGCAGAGCTCGTCCATCATGCAAACAAATATCTGACTATCTTGTACTAGCTTTGCTTTTCGCTGCGGTTTTATCGGTTTATAGAAATGCTGCAAAAGATTCCACATTGTTTGGACAGGCCATGCCCTTTAATGTGCAAAGGAAAGAGGAGAGTGATAAGAAAGAGAAGAAATCAAGGGGGAATGAAAGAACCTAGAAGAGAAGATTCTCTTTCTCTGCCTTGTTACGGGATCAGAACCTTGGTGAGGCATCCGTAACAGAAGGAGTGAAAAAGCATGACAATTAAGTACTAAGAAAATGGAGGAAATTGGGCTCTTTCTCCCTTTCCCCCCTTTATTTCCTCTTGGCGTTCTGCTTGAATTTTCCTTCTGACCTGTTCTGTGTGAAGGATGGTGGAAAGAGGTGATGGTAAACAGAACCTGTTTCTACAGTTGTAGGTCCACCACTTAAGTGTAGGTTTGGCATATGCTTCTAGATCCTTTGACTTGAGAGTCTATGCTGTTCTCATGCAGTAGCTGTGCTCTAACACCATCTGAAGGTGGATGCGTACAGCTTTTTGTTTCAGCTAATGGATCATTTTTATTTTTAGGTACTATTTTATGTCATGAGTTGGGTCAGAGTCTTATCCCTTGGACAGTTTAGAATGCAAACATTTAACCAATAACCTCTGTACATTTCCCCTGCATGCTATTCTTATGTAAATAGCAAATACTGTTAATTAATAATGAGCAATAAATTCAGCAGTTACCATAATAAGCATGTAAGCTAGTGAGTGTTGCGAAAATGAAGGAAATCCTGCAGCCATTGTGACTCCATTTTTGAATAATGATTTTGTCATTGGGGAAGCTAGTGAGAGAGAGACAAAATGTTGTAGCAGCTGGCAAGGTCTCCATGGTTACTTTGGCAAGAGATCTGGGAAACCACCAAGAGTAGTTCATTGCTCGACAGTAAAATGTCATAGGGGAATACTCCTTTGATCACTGAAGATAATCATAAAGAAAAGCTTTAATTAAAAAAGGGGAGAAAGAAGAGGAAACAAGGTTTGTTTAGGGGAAAAATGATTAAAATTGAATGCAGGAAATGACAAAGGTGTATCTAGGACATCTTTAATCGCAGGTTTGTGACTGCAATTTTTATGTGAGCTGTAGTCTCTGCTTATTTCATGTATTTGTGTGGCCTGACAAGATCAGGGAAATAATCTTGTCTGAATGCAAGCAAATTGTCACAGAAGTGGTAGCTATCCAGATAAGATTGTTCCCTTGTGTGTCATGGGACATGAAATGTCCCCTGCTTCATGCTCATGGATGGGGAGGTTCTGTGAGATCTCAAAACATTGCGCTTTTCAAAAACTTATAGTCTGTCTTAAGAACACCAGGCTTACGCAAAATATTTTCTTAACAATAAAGAATAGCAAGCCACAGCTGGTTTTAGGTGTGATGTGGATCAGAATGTGTATATACGGTTTTCTTTGTGACAATGCTAAGAACAAAGGGAAAATGGCCCCTTTTAAAAAGGCATTGTGATTTTTATCAGCACTGTGGCTAAAATTCAGTATAATGCTGTGAATTGCCTCTTCTCTAATGCATAAACTTAGAAAAAGTCATTTTGAGCATCACCCGGCTGACTTTGAGTTTCAAGCAGATCTTTGTGCATATGCCTATGTCTATGCATCCAGATCAAATACTTGTGTTTTGCAGCCCTGCTGCAGAGTTTCAAGGTCCAGGTCACAGTCTGGTGCCACATGAGAGGATTACTAGAAGAGGTCTTTCTCCAAAGGAGATGAAAGCAGCAGTTGAAGATAATGTCACATCTTGAGCAGTCTGGGATATTTTTAGTGAAATAGAAAACACTGATTTGCCCAAAATGACTTTTTCATTAGGTTGTCTGGTGATGTTTTTGAGGTATAAAGATTTCTGAAACTTAGGGCCATCAAACTTCAGCCAGCTGCAGAATATCAGACACTATGATGGGCTGGTCTGGGATTGGGAAAACCCAAACTCTGAATTGGGCATAACAGGAGGCTGAGCCCAGGGTGTACCCATCCTACGTGAGTCCCTGAAGCACTGGGCAGCTGGCTATTTAAAATATGAACTTGTGGTATTTGTTGTCAGAGTTGATCCATCTTGGACAACTGCAGATCACTGGTTTATGGACCCTGGCTTTGTATATACTGGTAGAGCATCCATCCAGCTGGGATGTGGGAGCCTGGCAGCCCCCTCCTCCTGATGGGAAGAGGCCTCTTAGCCGCTTGGCCCCACCTCATATACAGCTGTCACAAAGATGGCCATGGATGAGAGCTGGGAAATCTCTCAGTTAAGTAACTGGAATGTCTTTTGTTGCAATTCTTGTGCCTAGCTCACCCTGAGGAATTCAGACCTTCAGGAAGATGATGATGGGCTCCTCCATCAGCAGCAGCTTTGCAGAGTTGCTCAGCCTGTTTCCTGCAGAACAGTTTCCAGGTCACTAGATTTCTGCTCAAAGACAGTGATTCCTTATTGCTAGAACTAAGCAGGTACAGGAAGAATGCTGTGCTTGGAGAAGAATCAAATACCATTCTGGTAGCTAATTAAAAATAAATGATGTTTTGCTTTCATCAGTGTTTCACCTTTAAAAAGACACTTAGCCCTTAACCAGGTCACTGTTTCTGACCTTTATATTAAATGAAGCAATCCTATGTTGTCTGAGAGATTGAATACATGACCTGTTCATTTGTTTCTGTCAACTCAGTTAAAAAAATAAACCCTCCATAGATGTATTGCATCCTCAGATCAAATTCTGTGTGGCCGACTTGTGGAAACAGCAGCTATTAGTGCACTGACCTTTCCTTGAGTGTTACATGTGCCACACTGACTGTTTTCCTCTCCTCATCAGAGGGGATGGCAGGGGAGGGGAGGGAGCTGAAATGGGACGAGAGGGATGTTCTCATTTTCACCACCTCCCTAGTCTGCCATATCCTCCACTATCTGTGATCTGTCAGAGCCTGAAAATGGTCCCAGGGATTCCTGGGCTCTGAGGAATGACTCAGCCTTTGGACTTGGTGGCATTAGAGGAAAAATAACCCGAGTAATGCTTTCTGAAATAAAGTAATGCTTGACTTTGCATCCACTTGTTCAGCTTCAAAGGCCCTGAGTTTGAGCTGGCCTAAATCCAAAATTCTGCTTGGCATTGTTTGGTGCTGTCTGCTGCCAGCAGCTGAGGTCCTTCTCACAGTGGTTAAGGGACTTAAATTTTTTGCTATGAATTCTTCACCCACCACTGGTGCATATGCAACAGAGAGGACTGGGGTCAAATGCTTGCCTGATTTTATGCTGTCTAGGGATATATGTGAAAAGCATTCATCAATCACTAAGAAGTTTCTCACCCAGGTTTACACATCATCAATAGTCATAATACATATATTTAAAATCAGGAAGTTAATATTTCTGTTAGAATCTGGACACGGGCTTATTTTAGTAGTTTTGCAGTGCCTGGGCAGTGGAAGGAAAATTCTGGTCTAGTTATTGCTAATTTTATTGCTCTGAAGCACTTAAATACCATTATCTTTCCCACTGTACTTATCCAGGGCTCTTAACTAAGTACTTTAAAATAAAGTAGTGTAAGTATTCCCCTTGGTGTGCTCAATCCACCAAATGTTTCTGACAAGGTTGTTTCCTTGTGTTTTGTTGCCTGTCCATTTCCTATCTAACAGATTACATGTGGAGCAGGCCCTTTCCATTTCCAAGCTGATGACTTAGCTCACAGAGCTCCTCATCCAGGACTGGGGATTAGAGGCAGTATGATAGAGCAAACTGAAAGAGTTATCTAAACAGTTTTTTTTTATTTTCTGACTTTATCTTCAGAGCCTCGTTCTGAAAATCATTAACGTGAAATGAAACCTCATATTTATTTTTTCCATGACTCGGAAGGAATAATAAAAATTCATACAGAAAATTATTAGTCCCATTCAATATTGGCAATGTCTCAGCTGAATGCCAGTCCAAACTTTCTTTCTTTCCTCTGTATAGTGGTATCCAAGTGCTTGTCAAGATCACTCGAGCATTTTCATTTAACAACTCCCCTGTTACTTCAGAGATCTTAACATTGGTGGATAGTTTTGACCTCTTTTGCTCTCTTTCTGCTGCATGCTGTAGTTTTTGAGGCCTTGCTTGTATGGGTACAAAGGTCGCAAGTTTGTTGTATGATGCTGGGGAGGATGACCATTGCTGCTGGTGTGGGCCTCCCTGGACTCAGTAATGTATCTCGTTGTGTTGGTGACAGCTTTCCTAACACTGCTTTTTGCATTTCTGCTGTCCTGGGTTCCTTCCAGGTCCAGAAGCAGAAGTACTGGAAAACCCTGGGCAAGGTGATGCAGCTGTGAGTGTCTGACCATCCTGGTAATGAGCTTTTCTCTAGAGCTGAAGTGGCCTTCAGATCTGTTTTGAAGAGGGCTGATTCTTTTTTTCATTTGGCAGCAGTGCCAAGGGCAATGGCTGATCCCAAGAGGACTGTTTTGAAAGGACTGGCTGCTTACTGATCTTGCTGTTCTTGCAGACCAAAACCACTCTTGAGCTGTATTCTGGCAGGGATTCAGTGACATTTCAGTAACTTGCACCTTGTGGAAACCAAAGGTATATTCTTTCCTCACTCCATAAGTTTGCAGACAGGTAAGGACTGCAGTCGTTATCTTAGCAGAATTCCTGTTCAGTGAAAAATCAGTCAAGAAAAATCTGTTTCTGAAATGAAATGGGCAGAGGTGCCCCATCCCTAGAGGGCACTTGTTTTTCTGGACCAGCAGAGACTATTTTGGATGTTCTTTCTGGAAGAAATCAATATAGAGAAGATATGTTCTGCCATCAACAGTGGGTATGTATGTGCTGGGAAAGGGAAACGTTAAACAGATACTGCTCACTCCTGCTGCCCCTAAGGACAAAAGCCAGAAGGGTTTACAAAAGGGAGGAAAAAGGGATAAGTCTCTCAGGGTGGAATCCAGGAAACATGAGAGACTACACTATACACTTCAGCCATACCTTCTCTATTTTAATAATTCAAGTGGTTTACCTATGTTTTGAAAAACCATTAGATTCTTGTGGCTGTTTTAAAAACATCTAAAGTTATTGATCACAACTTGTCTGCCTTTTTTCTGTGCTGAAAGTCACTAACATGGCAATTACACCTAAGCAGGACAAGCTAAACTGTGAGTTGGAAAGGCTTGAGTTTAACTTTAGCTCCTAACTAGCAGCAGGGGCTTATGGAGTACTGGCTCACTGAATGACATTTTGCAAATGTTTGTTTTGATATTCCTAATTATAATTAGCACATTATTGGCAGTCAACCCCATGTAGCATTTGGAGCATGATTGCATAACTTCCCTTTGGTGTTTTGTTGTGCATCATGTATGGGAGTTCCGCCAGGAAAAGAAGCAGTCTGAATTGAGAGCCAGTGTCTAATGTCTGCCTTTCATTAGCTCAACCTGATAATTTCTCTGGGCATTATTTCTTTTTCTGATGTCGTGTAGTCAAGTCCATCTAGCAGAGGTTTAAAGCCAACTTGTAATACTACCAGTGGTAGCACTGGGTTACTGGGCTGATGGGCAAGGAGTTTTACATAAGCATGTAATACAGACAATGTTCAGTGCTGTTTTGTCAGTTCCTATGGGTTTCAGTACAAAATGTTAAACTGCTTTATGAAAGCATTCTGTTCCAGACCTGGGAAAAGACAAGACCTCGTGAGACTAGCTTACAGTAAACTGGAGGGTCGCCATTTCAGTGTCGTGCTACAGTGTGTCTAGTTTTCTGCAAACATCTTTTCTATCTCCTCCAGAAGTTTTGTGTAAATTGGGCAGGAAAGAGCTTAGGGTATTTGCCTAGTGCATTTGCCTAGTGCTTCTGGATGCTGAGCAGGCCAGGCAGTTACTTAAAATCAACTACTCCTGTTTGAAGTTGCACAGAAGAGGCCACTGTGCCTATGCAGATCAGCTTTACAGCTCGTGTGCAGAAAACCTGATCCTCCAATTTTCCAGCCCAATTTGAGATTGTTGAACATGAATCTGGAATATCTACATGAAGAACAGTTATATAGTTTGGATAGGCTGGGTCCACTGCCAATGCACATGCTGTTATTTCTGCTCAGGAAACTGGCAGAAGTGGATCTTTGTACCTAAGTGCTTAAAGATCATGCTGAGAAACATGCTGAGACAATGAAGAAGTTTCACCAAATACCACTGGCCAAGCAGGCTACCATTCTTTGAGTGAGGATCTGTGAATATGAACTACAAACATTTTAAACCACTGTAACTGAAACTCTCACCTTACTCAAAATATTGGTGTTGGGGCTTTGTCACATAAATCAACTGCATCCCTGTTAATTTGAGGTTAATCCTTAGCATGCACTCTGTGCACATGTATGTGTAGGTCAGGTAAATCAGTAAATGCTCAGTTCTTTTGGGGTAAGGTTAGCAATCTTCGGAGTCTCTGCTAGGTCCTGTGATGGTCAGTATGTTCATAAACAACTTGGAAAAGGTAGTGAGCATTAAGGTGATAAAGCTGGCTGATGTATGAAGTTATTCGGGTTTGCAAGGACAAAGACTTGACTGAAGGTCTACAGAATAATCTTATAAAACTGAGTGAATGAGCATTAAAATGGCAGATGAAATTCTGTGTAGATGAGCAAAATGACGCACTGGGCAAATCCAGTGCCATATATACAATAATGGCCTTTGAGTGAACTGTTACTGCCAAGCAGCAGTCTTGCAGTTACGAAAGATAGTTGCATGAAAACATCAACTCAGAGCTGGGAAGTGGTGGGAGGGCAGAAGCACTTGGGCACTATGAGGAAAGAAACTGAGAGCAACGCAGATAGCATTGTGCTACACCTTGAGAAATGCATGGGTTTTTTCTTGCCTCAGAAATTATTTCTGAGAGCTAGGAAAGTTACAGAGGAAGACAGGAGAAATCAAATATATGTACAGGATTCTGAATAAGGAATGTCTTACTAACCTTTGTGTTTAGAAAACAAAAATTTGCAGAGTATACAGGAAAGCTACATAATCTTAGCTTGAGGGTGGATACAGATGTTCTTCACTGCTTCTTCCAGTGGAAGAATGGAGTCTATCAAATGGAGGTGATAGGGCCTAGGTTCAGAGAAACCAAATAAGAGGAGGTTCTTTGTGCAGTGCGTAGAACTTTTTAATTTCTTGTCAAAGGATGTTGTGGGTGCAAGAAGTTTGCAATGGTTGGGGAGACTGGATGAGCATTTGGAAAAGAAAAAAACCCCAAATCCTTTGATTGTTACCACATTGTCAGAATGAATCAGTCTGGAGGTACACCAAAACAAAAACAACTGAAGGCAGAGGAAGTATTTGGGGGAATGTATTTTTGATTGCCCTGTTCCTTCTCCTCTGTAGGCATCCCCCTTCTGATATGGGAAAAAAGTTACTGTGCTAGGTGGGATCTGGGCATTCTTACATTCAAACATTCATTTTGTTCCAAGTCTTTACACATGTAGTATGAGATTTTTGAGAGGGGGTTATTTTTTATTTTTTTTTTTAAAAGACACACATTAAAAAAGCTGCACTAAACATCCAGATACAGTTGAACAGCTGATTATGTTATCTCAATTCTCTTCTCATATCAGTCTTCTGCCAGGCAATACGTACCATGGGCAATACAGCCAAGTTGCCCTTGCCATAGCACTCCAGGCTACCACTTATTTTCTCTCTCATTTCTCAGTGAAACACAGGTTATCCAAGTCTTTTGCTATTTTCCAAGTCCTACTAGTCTACTTGTTGATTATTTATTTTTTTTTTTTTTAATAAAATAAATTAATTTCATTATCTCACATACAGGAAACATGCATTTTGAGAAATACTCAGAGCCTGGGTTTTGATGTGGAAAACTAGGCTGAATAACAGGGAGGATGGTTAAAGGAAATGTGGCAAGGACAAAATATTCTGAGGAACATGAAGGAACTCTGAGCAGCCTAATATTAGAGTGGCCACTGTGGGGTCTATATGTGTGTGTAGCTGGCACAAGGAACTTCTAACAGACTTCTCCATAGCCAGTCCTACCCTACAGAACAGGAGAGCTCCTATTTTTTTGTTGTGCTGGGAGAAGCTGAAGAAACAGAGTAGATTAAGTGCCTAGATTCCAGTTCTAGACCCTGTTCTCCAAATCCTCTCTTCATCAGCAATCTAGTCTTGTTAGAACTGGATTTGCTGGTCTCTTTGCATGACCTGTAAAAAGAGGTTGTGTTACAGGAAATGTAGATTAAGGACCTATTTCATCAGTAATATAGCCAGCATATGGATAGCTGCAAAGTTAGCATAGTGAACCTCATCGCTGACTCTTGAGCGCTCCGGAGTGGTTTAGAAGGGTGTCCCAGTTGCATTTGCTGCCGATTCAGTATCTTTCATTGAAATCAGTATTAAAACATGTTTATGTAGAACGAGAAAATTGTGCAGTGTACTGTTCAGAATAGACTTTGTCATCTTGCCTGTTTGTTGAACTCATTATTTGAGGTGTCGGTGGATTAAGCCCCAAGCCACAGTGGAAATAGATAGAGCAAGAAGTACAAGAAGAATTAAGAAAAGCAATGCTTTCCAGTCCTGGCCTAAGTGAACCTCTCCAATTATAGCTCAGTAATGAGTTTATTAAAAAAGATGGATGAGAGCAGTAAGTGGAGAGATGGCAATTGTTTTTCATAACTGACCTTAGCTAAATGTAATTTAAATAGACATACATAATGTTAACTCAGAGGATTTAATTTTGGTTGGGATAATCATGGTTTGAGCACTCCATGCTGTCTTAATTCAAGACACTAATATATTCCATATTCTCTTAAGGGCCTTGGACATAAAGTTTTGCTAACAGATGTGCAACATATTGAGTTGGGAACAATCTAAGAGTAGTCAAAAGAGCTGCTTTGATTACTTTGTAACAGGCATATAGTTTCACATTTAAAAATGTATAAGTCTGTGTGACTTCTAATGCTTGTGATTCGCAGGCAGTTACCACCAGTTCCCATTAATGGAAAATTATGATGATTTACATAATGCTAATATCTATTCATTATTTAAATCCTTAATTATGTGTGCAGCCATGTGGTGCAGTAAAACAATAAAAGGATAATAAATGCAGAAAGTAATGGTTCTTTCAAGCAACTTGGAAGTCAGGTGGCCATTACATTAGAAGAAAGAAGATAAAAATCATAGTTGTACTACCTCTTGTGGTCTTGTGACAGTTACCGGAAAAGGGAGGACCTTTGTTAATATTGCCTTAAGATTTGGGTACTTGTTCTACTAGTGACTTTTGCAATATAGCTTCAGATCTCCATTTTGTTTCTCTTATTTGATAAGAAAACTTTCTCAATCCCATATGAAAACTGGTTGTTCCTCAGAAAATCAAATTCTAACTTGTTCTTCCCCTCTTAGAACTGCCTACTCGGAGAGTTCAAAAGTACGTTTGTAGGTTTTCCTGGCCTATGATTCCTTTTTGCTGCTTCAGATTTCTGAGTGAGCCTCAAAAGCTACAGGATGTTCATTGCTGGTCTGTTGTGACTTTTCCCGTTAGTTTTATGTAAGGCTGATTGATCCAAATCTACATTGTACTGGAATTTTGATCTCAGTTCATATCTATGCTGAATTTTCATACCACCTGGAGCTTGAAAATGGAATTGTATTAATCATAGTTATAGTATTTTGTGATAGCAGAGTTGAACTGACCATTGTTGGTTTGTTGTGAGTGGTTGTTTTTTTATTGGGGGAGGGGGGGAGGAGGTTGGGTTTGTTTTTTGGGGGGGCAGGGGATCAGTTGACAGGCAAGAATATTTCTGAGAATGATTACTGGATTATTGATCTCATGCTAGGTTAGTACTGGGGTGCTGCTCCAGGATAAGAAACAGGAGATAGAATATTACGATTAGGTAGTGAAAAAGAGCTCTCTTAGGCAAAAGAGGAGATAGCTCAAGAGTTGCCTGTCAATTTTCAATACTTCCCTTTAACTCCAAAACATAATAATTGACAAGTCTGTGCTTGTCAAATAATAACGATCAAAGTCTGTCCTTAGACACAAAACTACTATTGCAATTAAGTAGATGAATATCTTCCAGGTTGTTAATGATACACAAAAGGATTGTCTAATTGGTACTGCCTTTAAAATTCAAGAGTCTGATATATCACTGATGTCAAATGGATAACTGCTGTTGGCATTCCTGAAATGGGATCATTACCTTCTTATCTTGCTGCACAGCTGAGAAAGATGGGTATGTGCCATTTTGGGTATTGGTCAGGCAGCTACTACTATTGGGCTTGCCCAGACTGGTAGTTGCTGCTGGGTTTATTTCCTCCTCGGTTCTGGAGGAATATACTTTGTACTAGCAGTGGGGGAGGTCTATGGCATCCTTTTGGTACCAGAGTATACAGTCTATTGTGCAGGCATTGTTTTCTTTGGGGCTTTTCTTCGGGCACTGAAAGGGCACAAGAGAAGATTTGGCTTTGCTAGATCATTCTCAAGTACAGAGTTTCACAGTGTTCATTTGCTTGGGTAGTCCCAAAGAGACAAGAAAGTTTTGCTGTTCAGTGACAGGGATTATTTCAGAAAGCTCTGTCTTTATATGAGACTGTTACTGTAGGCAGGGACATTTGATTATTTGCATGCAAGAAATGCTTGCTTTTGTATGCTGCGATTTGGGAGCATATGCTGTGGAGGGGTAGGAGGATGTAGCAACGGCAATTCCCTTAACTGAACAACTATCCCTGAATGCATGCCTGTCATAGGTTTAGCTGGCATTGCTAGTTTCATCAGATGCATTCACGCTTTGCTATTAACCTCAGTGGGTCTTGATTAGGTGTCAAGATGCAGGGATGGGTCATTTGAGGTTGATTTGTACAAGTCTGTGCAGCATGACTGTAGACTGCAATGACCACCCTGAGGACAGTCTCTCTTTGGCTCCCAATGAGAAAGCAAGATGCAATATTTGGCCCCATCTCTCAGCTGCTTCTGGCCCCCTCCATCGCAAATGAAGTCTCACTCACAATTGCTAATTCCTGGCAGCTACAGAGACAGCAGCTGGGGCATGACTTTGCAGAGACCCTGCAGAGTTTGGGAAAGTCCTTGCCTCATAGTCCTTCTACAATGCTAATGTCATTAGCTACCATTTGTTCTGCTTGGATGGATATTGTGCCCACCAAAACTCCTCTATGAGAGAATGCTCATATCCCCATGTTTTTGCAAAGGTTTCTTGAATATGGCTTCAGTATCACAACTAAATCCCTCCCTACTAATTTTTAGAAGAGAATCAACTGCTTTACTGTAGGTAATCATATTCAGTACATTATAGTGTCTGCCCCAAGCAGTAGAGGTGCAGAAACTGCATTTTTAGCAGAGTATATAGCTTCTCTGGGGCTGGGCTTCTGGGTGCTGTTGTCTTGTTGACAGCACTGATGGTGCTGAATAGGATACACCACCCGTGGAATTTTTGAGAGTCTGATAGGTAGAGAGAAACTGAAAGGGATGTAAATTTAGCTAGTTTTACCTCAATGAAAGAGGTAGAAAAACAGCTCTAGAAATCTCTCCCACTCTGACAGCTTTATGGGTCTGTTCTTCTGGTGGGGCTGCATGAATAACCCGTGAATTGACCCTAAAGCTGGATGGCAAGTACACTATAAAGAACATACATGATGGGTGTGCAATGCCTCACTACAACAGATAATGCAGATGCGCTGTAGTTGAGAGGCTGTTGAATGCTAGAGCAGAACCCCCTAAATTTTTGTGACTGATGTTCTTTTTGTGCCATGGCTTTTGTGTATTAGATCTTTTCTGGAGCCCTCCCGGAGTCACCTGAAGAAATAGATGCTGTAGACAGCTTCTGTTGGTTTGATCACATCTCAGTAGGAAATGGAAAGCACTAGACAATTCTCACTAGAAAACGTTCTAAGAATCTGTAAGCTTGCTTGTTACAAATGGGGCTTTACAGTGAGAAAGGGAACAAAGACTACCTTCCTGCAATAATGCTATGAAACTGTCCTCTGTGAGGTGAAAAAAACCCTGCATATGTACCCCTGCTGAAGTGTTATTAGAGAAGACCACTTACAACTGTCTTGGCTGCAGCAAATTTCCAGTGTAGTTTCACATAACCCTCTGCTTTATTGTGGTTGCACTGGCTGCCAGAAAGCTTGACAGCAGATTTGATGACAGATATTTCTGTTTTATTCAAACATTTTATTTTATGCTTGCTTCAATCAGCCGTTGAGGAATGGATTAAGATTCAAGCACCGTAGGATTGCTTGGACGGAAATAGGAGTTCAATAAATGTCATCTTTCATGGCACTAAATTGACTGTTTAAAGCGCTAGGCCTTTGGTTCAACCCTTCATTGAACCTCGGTTTCTGCCGATTGAAACCTTTGCTGAGGACTTAGCATAGAGAACCTACGTACTAGCTGAAGCTTTGTGATTGCCCAGGGCTATTTATAGAAGCTTGTGTCCTATTTTGAAAAGAGATTTCTGCACCAACCACTCTGAAGTCCTGATGTCCTTCATGGAGCCTTGAGCTGCCTTGTGTCACAGAAATAACCTCCTAATATGTTTAGGTGCTGAAAGCAAAACTTCACAGAAAATCAGGGATCAGAGCCCAAAAATGTCATTACAAAAAGCTGCCAGCTATATGCAAGCACCAAAGGTGTTGCCTCTTTAAGTATTGGCTTTCTTTTCCTCTAAGGCCTTCAGGAAAGTATAGCTGGGACTCGACTGACCCAGTTCAAGTAACTGTTGTTGCTTCACACTTAGCCCTCTTAGATTCTTTCTAAGTTGCCTTAGGGTTTCTTGTGCATAGCACTTGCTAGGTGACTGGGAGACATAGTCAGTCCTTCCTCATTTTGAGGGGGATTTAAATCCCTAGGTTTGCCACTCTGGAAAATGCCTTGATGAATAAACTGCTCTGCCTGAAGTTTCTTCACCTTCTGTGAAGTTATACTCTCAACCCAAGCCCACTCAAAATATTTCCCTCAACTTTTTTTCTGTTGTGGTGGGGAATCCACCTCAAACATTCTGACAGATCAGTTGTTTGCCCCAGGTTCCCCACAAATTTCTACATTCTTTTTTCCCCTCTATTACCTCTGCCACAGTGAACTTTTAGAGGTTGAGCCAGAGGATTCTCAGCTTTGCCCTGGGGCATCATGCCTATTTCCGCTGCAGCATAAGATGATTTTAAAGGTCATTTCACTGTGATGCTGTGGCCTGCATTCTCCTCCAGGCATAAAGATAAGGTGTAAACAGTGAAGTCCATTTGCAACCCATTAAAAGGTTACAGGGCTCTTTATCTTGCGAATGGGAGAAAAAGTTGCTAACACTTCAGGCTGCAGATGTCAAAGAGAAGCTCCCTTTTCGTAAGGAGATATGGCCTTCCATAGAGTTAAGCCCTGAAGAGGAACTTACCGTTTGTGCTTTATTTTTCACAGCCATTTACTGCAGCAGTGGAAAAAAGAAGGAGGGACTGTCTTAATAGAATCCTTCCCCGAGTCTCAGTTCCTGAGTTGTGGAAAAGAAAAATGCATTGAACCTCCATCATATACTGAGATTAGTCTAAGAATGTAAGTCTTTCCACGAATATCTTGATCCTTTATTTTTCCCCTGAGCTCTAAGGCTGATGCTTTTGAGCTATATAGACCCTGCTGCTTAAGTCCTCTGTGCCTATGTAGTGAATTTGACGTAGATGCTTTGAAGTAGCCAGACTGTAGCCATGCATTATCTCTTACTGGGGTGCCCATGGAGGATCGGGCAGTGAGCTGAGGCTTTTCTCATCCATTGCTGCATACTTACTTAACTGGGAGAGCGTTAGCTAGCAGTGGGAGTGCTTCTGCACTGCTCCTCTCATCTTTCTATTAACAGAGAGAAACAGGACACGAAAACCAATTCAGATCTCTGGACCCTCCAGAGGGTGATTCCACACACTATATTGTCTCTTTCTCTGCATTGATTCTCGTTTAAGTGTTTTTGACTAAGCACCTGAAGTCATATGGGACAAGTCCAGGTCTGAGTGTCCTCCCTTTTCCTGTAACCTCTGCACAGGCTGCTTACACAAACAGTCCTTGTACTCTGCTGGTCTTCTGTGTACCATGTTACAGAGTCCTGTGCCCTTCCCTCCCAAGTCCTAGTCACTCTCTCTTGTCAGTCAGGCTTATATTTCTTGCTAAATATATGTTCTACTGAGCAGTGCTCATTTCACCTGCTGGCACAGGGATCATTCAAAATTGCCTAAAAAAATATTTGGCACCCTAATGATCAAAATTTGTAATGAGATTACTGCCTCCACAGACAAGCTGCTGTTAAATCACTTCCAAAGATCTTGCACAGTATTCACAGAATGTAGTGAAGACAGGGTGGCCAACTGGAATAACAGAACTGCCTGTATGAATATTCCATTCCATTGGCAAATCTGAAACTCCCACCAGGATTAGAGTCTTTTATCAAAGCACAGAGAAGAGAAACATTACTTGCAGTGGAGAAGCAGAAGTAGGAACCTAAAGCAATGAAAAATTTCAGGCAGTATTTTTGCAAACCCTTATTTGGCAAATATTTTTAGCAAGTGATAGGAGGTTACCTCCCCAAGCTCCTCTTACTGTTCTGACTGGGATATGGAGAACAGAGCCCAGTGGGATTGACAGCTGCCTACTTTAAGATGCTGCCGGCTCAGTTTGCTGCAGAATATCAGCAACAAACCCATCCTCCACTTATTCTTTGTTGTTCATTATTTACTGATTTCTCAAACAAAAGAGAGGTCAGTTCTTGGAGACCGGGCTACAGAACTGCACCGGTGCCACACTATATGTAATACAGTTCATCATCCAATTGTGTCTTGCCCCTTGATATCAGGAAATGGTTTACTAAGTAGACAGTGACATAATTCCTTGTTTTAATTACTCCCTTCTGAGAGAAGTAGACACACTGGAAAGCAATACTGGATTTTTATGCGATTATACAAAACAACCAGAGGATCCAGGAAGCTTTCCTGTTATGGCAAGTGTAGGAAACCTATCCTTGTTCCGTCTCCTGACATGCTGCCCTGGTCGGCAGAGGAACCTGTGCCTCCAAAACTGTGTTTGCCTGTGCTAGTTCACCAGGGAAAATGGCACTATTCAACAGCACTTTTATGGTTCCTCGAATATTTCATTATAACCTTGTTCATCCAGTTACTTGCAAACAGAATCCAACAATTAGAGAAAATGTGTCTTCTAGAAAGTCTGGTCCTAATGTGAAAACTAAGGCTATGGAATAGGTGGGTGCTGGTTTAAGAAACAAAGCATAGTTTATTCTTTATGTCACGATGCCTGAAAAAATATTTAACACGAGCTCCCAGTATTTACGCTGAACACAAGTGTGAAGATGTTACATTTGAAAAAAATAGAACATGACTTAAAACCCAAACAAATTAAAATCTGGAGGAAGTGGATCATCAGAATGTAAAGCATTCACATTATTCAAAGCTGTGTCTAAAAAACATTGTCAAGAGCTCCTGTGCAAGCTAATAAAACACAGTGACTAAATGTTGGAAAATGTAGAGATGTATTTGTAGGGTGAGAAATGTACTGCAACGCAGTACACATTGGAAGGCTTAATTTGAGCTGTACATGATGCACGGTTCTTCATTAATTATAGTCACCTGAAGATGGACCTTGTTCAATTTCTCTAATAACAGATTCCTAGAAGGTAGGCTTTTAAGTTCTTATTTAGGTACTTAAATATATAATATGAAAATCAGTGGAAAATTGAGGAAGATGCAGGAAACAACCACAAAAAAATGTACTGAGGGTTGGAGACAATGCCTAGTGGTGAGAGATTAAAAGAACTCCACCTGTCCAGCTTACAAAAAAAATTTGCAGGTTACCTGATTGCAGTTGAAGGACCTTTATGGGAAGAAGAAACCAGGCAGTAAGAGGACTCTTTAATCTCACAGAATTGATCTCCCAAGACCATTAGGTGGTAGAATTACAACTGACTGGGAATTTTCCAATGAGATGGTTTTGAATTGAAACCAGAAGGTACCCGTTTTGAAAATACTTTTGATGGGAAAAGTTTCTCAAGCTCTGAATAGAGTTTCAAGCCAAAACTAGTGAGTCTTCAGGAAGGCCAATAGAAGGTAATGGTGTGGGACACGGAATGCAAAGTTATGTGCTGTCATAGTACATAATTCATAGGAGCTTTCCTACTGCCTACGAAAGGGAGCGTGTCATCAGCTGAGCTACCTGCTGCTCTGGGAAATAGCTCTTTCCCCCCTTTCTTTTTCCCTTTTATTTTCTCCCTCTCCTTTTCTATCTTGACCTTCCCCCTCCCCTTTGCCATCAATAATGCATTCTCACAAAAACAATTTTTCCCAAAACAAAAGCACCCTTTCGAAAATACCCATGCTGTCCAGATACAGGACAGAAGATCCCTAAATTCAAGAGGGTCCCAAAGTAGGGAAACTGTTTCCTGCATAGCTGTGGAGAAAATGCGGAGGTAGCTCTTCATGCTGGTTGTTGCACTGTAGTTAGAAAAGCCAGATTTCACTACTCCTGATGCAGGCTGCTGTGTGTGAGGCCCCTAAAGCAGATGTTATAATGTGATGTAATGCTTGCCCAGTGATTTTTAACTCAAACTGCCAGTTGCAGTCTACATGGGACAGTATTCTTTAGAGAAAAATTTCCTATCCAGACGGCTTCTTCAGCATTTTATTTATGCACGAATGTTTCACCAAACATCTTGCTTCTGCCACAATGTAAATAAGGCATTTTCCTTGTAAATAAAATATTGGTTGATCTAAGAGGAAAGACTTGGGTATATATTGCATTGCAGCTCTAACTGAGAATAGAATGTCTGTGAGAACAGAAGTAAATAAAAATTACATGGTATTTATATAAAAAGAAATGTGTGACATTCTGTGAAGAGCAAAGACCATCCTTGGGAGAAGACTGGCAGCAAATCTAGTTAGTTAATGTATAAAACAGTGCATGCAAAACAAGACAGATTTGGATCTAAATATCAACTTAATGTCTCATTTCAGGAGGGTTTTGAGCAATAAGTCTTGTCATCTGTAAGCTAACAGCGACCATGGGATGATAATTTTTGATGAGAATTTATGAATTATGAATTTTCCCTTTTGACACTATGAGTTGGAACAGATTAATCCTGTTTCTTACTACAGTAAACAAGGAATGTTTCTTTCTCAGTTTTACAGGTTTTGCTGATTTATTGTAACTTTCTTCTCCCTATGGAAAGATGTTCCAAAAGGAAATTTTGTTTGTTTGTTAGGGCGCCACAAAATAAAGGAACTCTGTGCTGTGTTTATAGTTTTTGTTCTTGAAACTTTGTGCATTAAAACACAGTGAATATCTAGGGTTTAGTCACTCTAGTCTGGTGAAGCTAAAGTAGCTGTGAAGGGTCCAGTTGTGTTTATTCAGTAAAGTAGGGGTGATGGCGCAAGATCAGTCTGGGCTGACCACACACAACGTCACTCTCTGTTCCCAGCAGGTTTTGCAGTTTCTTGAAGAACCTTCAGTTCAGACAGTTTTGCTGCTAGCAGGGAAGAATTGCCAGTTTCTGCAGGCCTACACTTTCTGTTTTGCGCAGCTGTAATCATGGTGCTTCTCACACACTAAAGGAATAAAAGCATAGGATACAGATTTCAGCAGAGCTACAACCTTACAGTGAGACATGCCAATTGATCTGGTTAAAGCAATGTGTGCTGGAATTTTTCAAGGAACCTAAGAGAATGAAGTGCCCAGTGGCCATTGGAAAGCTGTAAAAATAGGGTACTTATAATCAAGAAGTTTCAAAATTTTTTGTTTAAGAGATTTTTCTTTTCATCAGACATGGCATATGTGTCTGACCTTCTCCTTGTTGATCATCCTGAGGCATTATTGTCCATAGTGCTGAGCTCAGCTAGCTTAGTCCCAAGGGGATTACTTTGCAAGACAGATGTGTTGGCACTGCAGATAAACACTAGTTTTGCCTCCAAAATGGACATTATCATTACTGAGCAAGGCATCACAGGAGGTTTTGTTTGACAGTGTAGAACAGTAACAGAGTTGCTTACAGTCTGCTTCTTTCCAAAAGATTCAGGAAAAAAATTGCACCCAGCTGCAGCCAATTGGGTCATCAATTAAAGATTCAGGCTCCTCATTGGGCTGTGGAACTTATGGGCTCAGACCACAGCAAATGCAGCCTTCACCAAGAGGATGAAGCTGTATTGGTTTATGTTCTACTTGCTACAGCCTACTGTCCTGGTACAGTTTCCCCAGTTCAGTTTATACAAGGTAACTTGGATCTGATTGCTCAGTTTTCTGTGTTTTCCCCATGTAATTCCTTTGTTGTAAATATTTTTGGTCAGTAGCATCTGTAACCCTTGGTGTTAAAAATCTATAAACCCAACTTCCTAATGCCCTGAGTTCCTTGATTCCCTGCAATGTTTATGCTTCAGGAAAGGGGTTGGCCTAATTTATAAATGTCAGCTTGCATCCTCAACATCATCTGGGAGTCCTCAGCACCTCTTTCAAAGGAGTGTTAGGAATATTACTGCCTTGGCAAATCTGGCTTTACCACAGAAACACGTTTCCTCCTAATTGCCACTTCGAAGCATGCATTTTAAATTGCACGTGGTTATAGTGTATATGAGGAGCTGAGTATCAGGCAGTGTAAGTGGGTTCAGCTCCACTGCCTTGGTAAATTTGTGTCTGCTTATCTTAAATGAGAATCTGGCTCACGGATTGTAGCAGAACAATAGGATGTTTTTTTCTTGTTTGTTATTTGTTTTCACTGCAAAACAGTCCTGGAAACTGTTCAGAAATGAATAGTTTTGCATCATAAGTTCTGCATTTTGAATGTGCATTAAAATAAACTTGCTGTCAGATCACAGGCCAGTTTAAAGAGAGCTTTGCAAATGAAATGAAATATCTAGCGGGCTTTTTTTTTTTCTTTTCCATTAAACTCCATTTTTACTTAACCACAACAACAAGAAAGAAATATACCAAGAAAGAAGGTGAGTACCTGGGGTCTAGTCCTACTGGAATCACCCCTGGCATTTTTCCTTCCTTGATTAAGCTTCTTTTTGCTTTCTTGTGTACACATTGAAAGAATTTAAAGATGGTTTCTCTCAGGATTGTTTTTTCTTGAGAGTGTAGCTCAAAAGATGGGGCAGGAAAATTTCTTTATGCAATACCCAGTTGCCTGCAGCCCTCTCTTTTTTCCCCCATCTTGCTGTGGAAAGTTGCTCATTTGGTTTTGGTTGGTTGTAAGTATCCTTCCTTCTGAATGTCCAAACTAATCTCCTATTGAAGCTTGTTAACTCATCTTTAAAGAAGTAGTCTCTGGAATTTTCAGTGTTGTTATGAGAGTTTAAAAAAAAATAATACATTCCAATAAAACTTTTTTCCAAAGATATTTGAAAAACAGTGTAGTGGGGATCTTTGTGCTTTTCTAGCAGTTTTCTTTCACCTTCTGTATCAGCCTCATTTCTAGAGCTGATAATTGATTACAGTCTCTGTTTCTCAAATAGCCTTAAGAAAACATACTGGCATCCCTGTGCCTCATTACAGGATTCTTGTCAAGGCCTGGGTGACCTTGTCAGCTTTATCTACATTACAGACACTCTAAACTCCTGGGAGACCAGAGCTGCGCAAAAGAGAAGGATGACTCCTGAAGGGAATGCTTCCATTTCCTGCTTTTGCATCTCCAGACAGGAATGGCAGCCTGGAAGGTCTGGAGCCGTACTTGCGGCCAGTGCAGCTCTCTGTGATTTTGGGCAAGTGGCTTAGGAAAGTGTGTGCCGCTGAGTGCCTCGAGTATAGCTCGAATGACTGGCTGAGTTTGTTTCTTCCAATGAGAACTCAGGGTGTCTCTTAAGTCTCTGCTCTTCTGTGGTGCATCACCCCATAAATGAGGAGAAATCATACTACTCTATCAGCCTTTTATGCTAAATAGATTTAAAAGGGATTCTGAAGTACTGCTATGGTGGTCAACGTGTAGAACAGAGGATTGCATTTCATTTGTGTTTCAAACCCTTCTTGGAAATGAAGGAGGAAGGAGCCAGCACAAATCTGAAGCCATTAGGTCCTGATGTGCGGGGTAAGATCTGCATCTCCAGGAAAGAGACTTAGAGATTTACACAGGCTTGGGAATAGCAGCATTGAAGCATTTTGCAAAGCACAGATATTATTCATGCTGTCAGCAAGGCAGACTTTACTTTCTCCAGAGGTCATCTTGAGTAAGGTGGGTTCTCCTGCCACAACGAAAGATACGACATGGCAATTAGTCTAGAAGGATATTTATAATACTCTGCTTTAAAAGTGATGAGACTATATTTGCTTTAATGACTGTAGAGTGCTCGGGTTCTCTGGTGATGAGGAGCATGCAGCTAGAAAAACAAAATAGCACTTTAAAGTTCAGATCACTAATATCTTACAGCATAAGAAATGGCTATGCGTCCTGAGTAAAAATGTCCTAAAGGGAGGCCAGATGTTTAACTTCCTTCTCTGTTGTTTATACTTATGTTCCTGATCAGAACAGGCTAAATGTTAAGAACAAACTCAGACAGTGACAATGCCCATATTGCAATGAGCATTTACTGAAATACTTAAAAATCGTCTACATGGCTTTTATGAGAGAGGATTTTTTTCTCTTAAATGTCATGTTTTCATGCATTCTCTTCTAGAAGATCTTTCCTTGGACTCACCTTTTGTAATCTCTGATAGCATCCCAGCCCTAAGATGCACAGAATCCTCTGTCCCCACTGTCCCAAGCTGACCTGCATGTGTCCAGGACTGTACCTTCCTGAGTGACACTGTGCCCTAGGCTGGGGCAGGTTGTGGTGTAACAGGTGAGCATGGAAGCAGACGGTTTTAGAGTGTGAGAAAATGACTCTGAAATGATCACAGGGTAAATTTGCCTCCTTGAGCTGGCACAGCTTTACTTCTGATAACCTGTGTTCAGAGTTCACAGCTTTCTAAAAACAAAAGCAGCTTGAGTTTTCAAAGGTTAATACATTAATATGTCAATGGTTTTCCATCCAGTCCTGCCTCCTCTCCTTTTCTGGCACCTTCTTTGAACTCACAAACGAATCACCAAATTATATTCTGGTTTTACGTGGCGAGAGAAAGGGAAATCAACAGTTATTTGTTTAGGGCTAGTGGAGGCTGCCTGTATATGTCTTATTTCTTTGCTGGTGGGCAATTATCTTTATTGCACAAGACTTCTCTCCAGCTGTGAGACACAATCCAAGCAGGGAAAATGGGGTATGATTCCTCATGGTGTGTTAGCTGTTTGCTTCCTTTCCAGTAGCATGCTGTTTTCTATGAAAAATTCTGTATTCATGCAGACCTGTTTTTAACACTAAACCAAAGCTGCGTGTTCTCAAAGCTCCTTTCTTCATAAGCCAATTTAATAACTATTTTGATTGTTGACAATTACACATTGTATGTTTGGAATACATTTAACCCATTAGAATGGCAGCATTGCTGAGGGGTGTCTTGAGGAACTCGGAACAGTCTTTTCGTGAGATCTGAAGCTTTTGGAATGCACTGGGAAGCTTTATGGATAAAGCATTTGACTATAATAAGAATTTTAGTGTAATTTACTTATGTTATGGCTTCTCTGATTTCCAAACGCTGGTGATAGTTTAAGGCATAAAGCCAGTTTTATAAAGGAACTTGCTTGGCATTTCAAAGATTCAGCGAGACCTGATGTAAGGGTCTAGGGATCAGTCAGCTTAGGGGACAGTAGGGGAGCTTGGATGCAGATAATTTCTGTGAGAGTGATCCACAAGAAACAGCAAATATTTTGAATGTGCTCTTTTATGTATGCATCACCTTTAATGTATTTGTCTTAGTTCTTCATTTCTACAAATTGAGATACATGGAGCATTATGCATATGAATCCAGAGCCTTTGTCAGCAGCAAGGTTCACAGAGAATGTAAAAGCATGGCTTGTTGTTACATGTTGTGCTGTTAATATGGTTTGCAACTTCATGTGCTCCAGCTATTTGTCCCAATATACTACCGGCTATTGGGTATGAGTACAATGTGGAGTTTACTGATCCTGGTTTTGCTTTTGGGGAAGGAGGTATCCTGGAGCCGTTTTGTTGGATCCATGAAGCACCAGCCCACTGGTGCTGGCTGTGATGTTGCAGATAGGAAGCATGTGCTTGCTTCCAGACCACTCGGTCCATTCCTGTTCTGGTGGTTGCATAGGTGAGTGTTTAAGGTGTGTTATAATCTGGATAGAGATCAGACCTTTCCTTCAAAATGCATAAAGATGCCATTTCCTCTCAGATAGGAGCATCACAACTGAGCAGAAATACATACCTAAACTGGGAACTGGGGCAAAACAGGAGAGTTATCAGCCCAACTTTGCAATGAAGGCTTCAGCAGTAGGTGGGAAACAGAAGACACACAACAACATTCCTACCTCAGGTTTAATGAGCTAGCTGTTTGCATTCCATCTCAAGTTCTGAACATCTGAACATTTGATCTATCCTGTGACTGTGCTTATCAGTTGCTGAACATCAGTCATGCTGTGTTTTTAATGAATGTCATGTCATACATATACATAAGTGATAGTAAAAAAAAAAAAAAAAAAAGCAGCCAGATTTAGGTTGGTTAACACTCAAAGTAGACAGCCTCTTTCTTGTTATTTGTATGGGACATTGGGGTGGTATAGATACTATTTTTGTTTCTTTATTCATGGAAGTACTTTTTCTGTCCCTCTGCAAAGTGTTGGTTTGGGTCCTTATCTTGTAAAACATGAAAGCAGCAGATACCTAATGAAGCAGGAGGAATGTGTGAAGGGCAGAAGCTGAGAGTCAAACTGGATAAAAACTTGTTAATGAGGAGATAATAGTATTCTGGGAAAGGTTGAAAAAGAAGGTTGAGAAATTAAAGCTTCTTTCACATTATGTAGTAACTTGTAAATATTACAGAATTTCCTTTTTAAGGGCTTATATAGTCTTTCCAGCCAAAGGCTTATAAATATAGCACAGTGAGTTCCAAACTTAGGGCAGTTAGTTTAGACTTATGACAATACTTGCAGACAATAAATGGGATTGCTCTGAGCAAGAAGAGCTTGCCTTCAGTACTGGAATTCTAAAAAGCTTTGTGTTTGTGGACTTAAAAAATAAATTACTGAGATACTTAACGCATAGGAAGTATGATGTATGTTTTGTCTCTTGGAAATGTATATTCTTTTAGAAGTGGAAAGATTTGTTTTCAACACCATGTTGAGTTTTTAGCTGAAACACTGGTTTTGAGCATCACTGTGCCAGGATCAGTTTGGGTACAGCAGAATCCTTGTACTGGGTTGCACTGCCACATGCATCCCTCATCAGTAGTTCTCTATTTCAGAATGTCTTTGCACAGATCCTATAGAGAATGCAGGGTTACCATGGCACTACCTTCCAGGTTGTGAATTAAAGCTGGTTTAAAATACCAATGGTTTCCAAAGGACTTGTTTTTAAAATTATGCATTTTGTTGGTGTGGTTTTTTTGCTAAATTTCAAGCATTTCAAGTATGGAAATAACTCTTCAGATTTCAAAAATATTTTCAGTAAAAATAAAATTTCTGGGTTTAGCTGGTAGAAAAAAAGTAAAACCAAAACCAGAAAATGAAAAGCCATTAGGCTGGGATCATTTTAATGCTTGATCAGTTTCCCCACCGTACTTTTGTTAAGTACACAGGGCCCGTTTTCCAACTTAATTATTGTCTTGAGGTAGAGACTGTTCTGCAATGTAAAGGATGCAAAATCTTTGCTGTGCAGCATAACTATCATGTAGTCATTGTTAGGTAAACCCCAGATAATTGCTGGGTCTATTTAAGATCTGCATTTTAAGTGCCATTGTAATAACTAGTGAAGAGGAGAGCAGCCTGAGTTAGCATAACTTTGTGGCAGGGGTGTTCTACCATTGCAGAAAAATTAAGTAAAATAGTCCCACTTGTGTATTGCTGCTATAAGAAGAATATCATTAGGTGCTGTCATTCATTCAGAAGTGTTTCTGTAATGAGTTCTTTAACAAAGGTTGCAGAAGTGGCTAAATGAAAATAAAAGAACCCTTTGTTCCACTTAGGAAATTACAGACAGTTACTTTTGTGATGCTGGGGGAACAATAATACTCTATTAGAAAAAGTAGTAGATTTCAGACTAGAGGTTTAATTAAAAAATAAATAAAAAGAGGTTTAATTGCAAGGGTAGTAATTTTCCAACTCTTCAGCTTCTAAAGGGAATCCCCTTCTTGTGGCAAGATAAAGCCTACATGGATGTTGGCCTTGTAGCAGTAGGCAGTATTCCTGGCCCATCTTGGTTTTTTTCACAAGTCTGAAGACACCAGAGTAGTAAGTTACCTATCAAAAGATTCTGGAGTGAGTCAAGCTCTTACTGGGGCTTATGATCAGCATGCCATTGACTCTGATGGGACTGACCCTGACTAAGGCAAACAATGACAAGGGAGATAGACATAACTGAAAAAGTGTCTTGGATGCTGTAGACCTTTCATGTGCAGAGTGACGCTGACATTTCAATATCTTCAGCCCATTTATTGCAAATGGGCAGGCATTGTATGTGGCTGGATTGGGCTGGTTTTAGAACTACTCAGCTATCAGGTTGCTTGAGTGAAAGTAGTTATGCAGAGTGGCAGAGCACATCTGGACTTGCAATGTATAAGTATTATACTTGTCTTGCTGTCCCTGGCTATTATGCCTTTCACCATGAGGTTGCTGTGCCACTGCAGAAAAGCTGCAGCTCTTGTAAAGCTACCTGAAAAGGTTGGATTTTACAATTTAGTGCATTAAAGCAAATCATTGTTTTTGTTTACCATAATACGCTGGGCTGCAAACCACTGTGGAGCTTCTCCATGGGCAGCCCAGTATTTCTGGAAGCAGCATTTTCTGAGAGGAGGAGCAACAACTGTTCCAGCCACCACTAGTGTCTAACACTCTGTCACTCTTGCTAAATTTGCTGGAGTTGTGTATTTTTTTTATATTGTAAAAGGAAGCTAAGAAACTTGAAATACTTTTCACGGTGAACTAAAAGGCCTGTTTAAGCTGTTACTCTTTGCATGCAGTAAAGCAGTCAGCACGGTGCTGGGGAGTGTATAACTTATGATGTGTACCTGTACTGCAGGTGTGTGAGGGACATAGCTGTGTAGTCTTACCAGCTCAGGATTAATTTAAGTGGAAGCAAAATTAATTCACTACTGCATGCTTTGAAAATACTGTCTAAATATGATAGTTCAGTGGCTGGACACCAAAGCTAAACACAGGTAGAAATGTTATTTGCAAAGGTACCTAACTATTGGAAAAACTTACCTAGGAACATAGTTACTTCTCTATCACCCACATCATTTGATCAGGATGAGGGGGGTGTTCTGAAAAACATGCTGTTGTCCAGCATCAAAAAATGAAGGATTATTGGATCAGCCCAACTATTCAGGAGACCAAATGAAGTGGCCATAAATGTATTTTCTGTTCTTCTCTTGCTTATCTCCCTTAAAAATGTGATTCAGTATCTTTGGCTGGAGATTGAAATGGAAAAGATTAGGAGAAATCTTTCCAGAGGACAAAACACTGGGAGGTTTGGTGTAATCATAAGGTTTATGCGCTTCCAGATGCAAGATACACCCAGTAGATGGGACACCCTTCCAGAAGCTGGCAAGCTAAATGGTCCGGGGGATCCTGCCAGGATCATGCTGTTCTGGTTGGGCATGAACAGGCTTCCCTTCATCCGAGCGCTTGTCTCCTGCAGGCTTTGTGATATGCTGCTGCTGTCCCTGCAGGAAAGAGCTTATAGTGAGAGTGCTGTCAGCAGGGTCTCATCTCCCCCACCCGAAAGCTTTTGCTCAGGTAGGTCATGGCAAGATGAACCAGGGAAGGCCTTCAGAAAAGAAGCAGTTGGCGGACCTGTGGTGGAGAGAGGGTCCCGGTTGAACTTGTGCTGAATGGGCCACTGTGGCTGTGGGACATACGCAGGTCCGTAATGCTCCCTCTCGGCTGGCTCAGAGACTGCTGACGGCCTCCTGTTCTCTTCCAGAAAGAGCTTTCATTCACGCTGCTCTGTCTCTGTTGAGTCCCTTCCTTAGCTGAAGCTCAGTTGGCAGGCACTGAGATGTGGTTGCTGATGCAATGCATTGTAGGAACCTGGCTGTCAGTAGCTCAAAAGCAGCATTTGTCTGCAATAGAGAACTAGATTGAGATCAACCTCAGATACGTCTTTTTATATCAGCTGTGGTTTTCTAAGGTTTTCTTCTTTGAAGGAAATATTGACAATTCCTACCAGAACTCAGCAAAATGACTGATCTCTGGTTTTGATGAGACAAATGGACATAAATTAGTGACAGTGTATGCCCTACATTTCAGAGAGCTTCCTGAGCTGCCTTGTGAGATAGGACTATGTTTTTCACCTGGCATTTGGGAAGGCAGGAGGAGTTTAACACAGACCTTTCCAGTGTAGTGGTTTTACCCCATCAAGTATACCCATATTTAGCAATTTGTTCTATGAAGTATAATGATGCTCTCTGCAGCACTTCAGTGTTTCTAGATGATGTTTGGACTGTGCAATCAGACTGTGATTAGATGGTTTACAGTTCAGAATAGCTCTGACAGCTGTGATTTTGTGGCTGTAGTAACAGCAGCAAAGGTAGGCCTCAGCAACACCTTTTCCAACAGTGTGATCTTACGAGTATCTGAACTTTGGCTAAAGGCCTTGAAGGAAGAATTTGTGCATCTGACTGTATGCTTTGCTACATTCCATCAGTGACTGTGGATGTTTGTCAGACCTGCATCTGTATAACGGCTCTTGTTACCCACTGTGTCACTTGGCAGTCGAGTCCTCTTTTCTTGCATACCTTCTTTATCAACAGAAATAGATTTCTTGGCCTGAGAGCAGGATGAGTAAAGCCCCAACACGCCCCCTGTGCTGAAAATACCAGCAGATTCCTACTGAAAAATGCAGTTAGTAATTTCTTGCTTGGAAGGATACCAGTCAGTAATTGAGTTCACTCCTGTCCTGCTATCAGCAGCATCAAGGTTGATATAATAGTAGCCTGACTGCTTTCTTCTGATTTTGCTATGAAAGAATATCCTCAAAATTTAAACCTTGTAACATTAAAGAGCAAGTATATGATTTCCATTCAGGGACTCAGGAGACAACTGATTAACTGTTACTAATATTATTTTCACTTGGTAACCATTTTTACTGTAGCTAGACAGTGGTGCTGACTCTTGAGGCTTCAACAATGATTTCTTTTTTCACTGGAATTTAAGCAGAACCTTTGAAAAGGCTTTTTGGGAGACAGACTTCTGGCCAAATTTCCCTTTTTGGAATGAAAGTCCAGATTTTAGCTTGGGTACTTCATACTTTTGTTTTGTTTTTCTGTCAGGTAATGATCAGGTGGGCTGGCGGAAGCACCCTGCACTTCCTCAGGCTTTTGAGGGTGGTGTTTGCCAAACTTCTTGCTTTTCTGGAAGCTTTTGATTTAGCTAAAAATGAGTATTTCTACACACACACATTTAATTGAAAATGTTTTTATGTGTTCTGGTGATTGCCCCAAAATTAAATGGAAAATGCAGTGGTTTCTAACCAGTCCTTACTGTAACAAGACCAAAAAGAGTTCATAGAAGATCACCTGACAATTTTACCCCATGTTCTTGGTCCCACTAGTCTTTATCAAAGGAAGCTCTTAAACTAGGTAGGCTCTTTACCCATGATGGCTCTAATTCACATCAATATCCAAGTATTCTCATAAACAGGTTGTTTTATTGCACAGACTATAGCAAAACAGAGTCACTGTTCAGTTGTATTATTCCACTAAGCCAGAACTACTGAAGATACAGAGCAAGCAAAGCATGAGTTAAAGCAAAGCCACTTATTAACACTCCACAAGTGTCTGTTAATGAAAAGATAAGCATATCCTGTTACATTTGCCATGGTTTAAAAGTATCACAGTTACATCTGATATTAAGGCTCCATTTATAAATATTTTATTGTGATTCAATAATTGATAAAGTGATTTATAGCCACCTTGATAATACATTAATGCTTGTGGAGTACATTATGCTAACCAAATTAGCTGAAAATATGTTTTGTAATTGTAGTGGTTTGTTGGTGCATCATCTGTTAAGCTTTTATTGCCAAAGCCTTTTAATTGTTTCTCTGGTTTGTTATTTGAAATGGTTAACTATTTATCTGAAGAATGCCTAGCCTTTCTGCCTTTTCTTTATTTTATTAGTACGGGTGCAATAAAGGTTCTCCTAATAAATGCAAAGTAGCGAGCTATTAAAACCTTTTCATGGTCCAGCATGGCAGGGTTGGTTATGCAGGAAAACACCTTGCTTCCCCATCTTTGGAAAAATCTCCCTTCAAAAAGCCTAGTGAATTAAAAAACTGCTCAGTCTCAGCTTCTTCCAAGGTCAAAAGGCCCCCAAAATGAGTATCACAGCCTGATTTCTTCTTTTCATAGGCTTGTCATTGCACGAGGAATGTGGCAGCTTAACAGCTGACTGCTGAAATGCCTCCAGGATCTCCCCAGAGAGAGTTTACCCCACCCCAGGAAAGATTTTTGTTCTGTGTTGTAAGGCTGTGGGTAGGCCAGCAGAATTTTTGACAAAGGGAGCCATTATAACAAAGATGGTAAAAAACTGTGTAAAGGCAGTATTTTTTTTTTTCTTCTGTATTTTATTCACCTATGAAACTAATTTCCTGAAAAAGCTGTCAGATTAAAATCTTAACAGAAGTAAAGATAAACTGGGATATTACAAGGATAACTAGATTGTGTACTGGCAAGAGAAAATACTAAACAAAGGAGGCTTCTGGAAGAGGTAAAAGAACTTCTGTGACAGGAATCACCATCTGTCTATTCAAAGTTGGGAGGATGCCATCCTGTACCTTGGTCCAAAAATCTTCCTTGCATCTTGTTCTGAGGTATCTGGCATTAGCTGCTGTCAGAGGTTGGGTATGAGCCTCAGTGCTCATGATTGAACCCACTCCTGATATTTTTATCGGAGCCTTTGAGACATGTGGGATATAATAATATTCCATTCTGTGTCCCTTTGCCTCCGTGTGTATAGCCACAAAGGCAACATCTGATGCATCTGAACAACTTGCTGAGAAGGTGCATCTTGGTGATCACCATCAGTTTAAACCATAAAATAACAGGTATACATACTCCCAGGGATGGCTGTAATACAAAAGATATTTCCAATAATAATAATACTTTCAGTGCAATTTAATTATCTAATTCATCATCATGTTCAGGCTTAACAGGTTTTTGTAAAGCCATTCTAAAACAACAGCAGCTGTTTTTCTTCATCACATTCATTTCAATTCTTCTTAAGCAACCTAAGAACTTGACAGGAAAAAAAGAAAAAAATGTTGTCACACAACTTACTGAGTGTTTTGGTTTTCTTTATAATAGTGTTAGGGCTAAAACACTGGGTGGAGAAGCAAGTCTTATGTGTATAAGACTAATAATGGATAAGGATAATAAGGATAATGTATGTTTGGCGCCAGGTCTCCACACTGCAGTTCCTACTGAGAGCACTGAGTAAATAAAGTGACAGAATTTTCAGACTTGGCTTTTGTGGCTTTCCAGGAGATCAGCTGGGAGCTGTTGGGTGCTGAGCTTGTTTGAAGAGCTGATCCTTTGTAAAGTTTGATCTGGTCTAATTTTAGGTGTGGTAGTCAGGAAACTTGTTTCCTTTGTGAAATTGTTGCATAGCATGAGTTTTCAACTGTGATATTCAGCTTATGTTTTCACTACCGTAGTATCACTCATTATTTGTAGTGAAAGCCTTTTCTCTAGCTATCTGGCATTCATACCTTTCAAAGAGTGCTATGGATTATCAACCCTCCCCTCCCTTTGTATTTTTGTCTTTCCTTTTTAAGTTGGAAGTGCTCAGTTCTATGAGCATCTTATCTGGTGACTGCCTTTCCAGGTTGGAAACTCTTGGGGCTCTTTTGAGAACTCATTCATCTTGCTCATTTTTCGGTAATGCTTTGTTTCCTATCCATGCTTGAGTGAAATTGCTTCTGATTCTTACAGAGGTGAATCAAGACTAGGCAGGTGAGTGTTCTTCATACTAAAATGTTCTCAGGCTCATCTTAATGTCCATCCTGGTCACACCTTTCAATGCAAAGCATGAGGGAGTCTTGTCATGCCTGTTTGCAAACAGTTTTAGAAATTCCTCTTTGATGTATGAAGTACTTGGCAGATGATGTGAAGCTTGCAGTTGCTGATTTTGTCAGGTCAGAAAGGTTGTCTCTTATGTCCTAAAAGCTTTCATTAAAATGTTTTTCATTTTACATGTTGATTTGAGAAATGTGTGTCATGATGAACTGTTCCCCTAGGCCTCTACTGAAGAACTTGGTTTTTCCAATAATCTTAGACTCGACAGTGAGCTAAAGGGGGCGTGTGTCTAGTCTGTGCCACCCAACATTAACCTCTGCAGAGTTAAGCTGGGGTCTTTCTGTGTCACAGAATGTCTGAAGGGGTAGGGCAAATGAGAGTTTGGAAAAGACTTCTAAAAAGTGAAGGGTAAAAACTTAACTTTAAAAAACCCCAACAAATCAACCGAGAAGGGTCTTAATGGATTTATTAAAGAGATTATGTGATAACACCTCCTGCGGTAGTGTGAGACAACATCCTCAGTTTCCAGTAGAGGTAATCTGAAACGTTCATCCTAGAAACCTCTTGCTGATAGAAGAGCTTATACGTTTTTGGAGACATGTTTTTGACTCTAGAACTGACTCATCATTGGAATGCGATGGACTTCAAGGCACACTGGCAATACCTTTCTAGGAATGACTTAATTGGAAAGAACAAAAGTTATGGACATTGGTCAAGAATTGCAGTGCCTACATTTTAAAAACAGAATGGAACAGACACCTACAGAAAGAAGTAGGTTAACCTAAAATGTTTGAAAGTGTTGGAGCACATCAGCACCTGTAGGAAATCTGGAGATAGCTAACACTAATGTGTTCTACTGCAAAACGTGCTCCTGGCTTTGTACTAAGGTTTCAGCTTCTTACTTGTCACTTGAAAAATTACTATGGTGCAGCCTTATGGTTATCAAAGATTCTAGAGGAGCATTTGAGATATGTAACAGAGATAGTTTGTGTTATTTGAATAAGCTTTGTTATCCAGAAAGGTGCAGGTCTCCCATAGGTTCTGTTACATTTTCCAGCGTGTGTAGATGTCCTTGGTACTTGGGGTGTGTTGTAATGGCAAACACCCACCTTAAGAAACCTAGGTCACCCCACCAAATGACACTAAGACTGAGGTTCATTCTAGAGCTCTGGGTGTAATATTCTTGGGTTAAAATTATCACTAGGTTTCAAGATAGGGAGGAGAAGGAAACCAGAAGCTTGTTGAGGGTGTTAAAATCACATTAGCATAACACAGGAGTGTTCAGTTTACAAACCTGGATCTCTGAAGGTGTAAATGAACATCTGGTGCCGGTGCTAATTGCAGTGATCTAAAGTAGGTGACTGTGATTTTGGGAAGGAGAGATTAGCAAGGCCCCGCAGTACTGCTACTGATGTCTGAAAGGGGTAATTTTAGAATTCTTCCTCCTTGCATGCAAAGACTTTTTGTGTTTATTAACTTTTAAATCAGCCAGCTTACTTGCACTCTATGCCAGCTCTCCTACTATTGACATGGCTTTGGTGTTTAAAATCTGCATTGCTAGAGGGACTACAGATTTTGGGTTGTTGTCGCCCCCCCCCCCCCTTTTTTTTTGTTTCAATTGGCCAACCTGAGAAACCATAAAGACAATGATCCCAAATTTCTGAAAACTGAGTGCCCCCTTTAGGAAAATGAGATCAATTGTGTCTACCCATCTGAAGGCTATTCAAATATAGCCAAAATAGTTCCTTTTTAGGCCCCATATGTTCTGATTCCGTCCACCACTTCAGCTAGTATCTCATGTTTCATAATTGTGTGTATTTTTTTGTTATGCTCAGTCTTACTGTAAAATACTTAATTTACTCTTTTAGCAGATAAGGAAGATTAGGTCAAAATTTCATCAAACACCTCTCCGGTGAAACAAATGTTAGTCTGTCATAAGAACCCAGCCCCATACCCCCTCCAAAGTTCATCTTTTAATGTTACCTGATTCATTATGTGATTTCTAATTTAATTTCTAATCTTACTCTATTTGTATATTTGAAAATATTAGAGATGAGCCAAACTTCAAAAGTGCTCTCTTCTTTTGGAGAGTCCTGACAGATTTAAGAGGGGCTTGTATTACTTGGGCACGTTACGCTTTACAGAAGAATTGCATTCATGCCTGAGAGTCTGAATAGAGCAGTTGTTAAACCAAAGAAGAGGCAAAGCTGAAGGAGGTCTAGTTTTTTGGTATCACCATTGGTAAGACTAATTATTTTGAAGAAAGAAAGTAAAGGGACTGTTGATTTCAAACTAAATGGACGTGTGGTGGTTGCTTCTACAGCCTTGTATTATTCAAGCAATATTTATGTTCTTTGAAATACAGCAGGGGGCACAGCTTTGATTACTCTGTTGCTGTGGAGACCACGAATATATGTAGCTCAGAAATTTTCACTTCATTTCTGTTTTCAAGGCCGTGTGACATCCCTTCAAAGCAATGGTCTTAGGAGGGGCAGCACCCTTGCAGGAGCAAAATTCTGTGAGGGGGCAACAGGGCTGATGGCATGTGGAGAAGTAACAGGACCTGACAAAGACATGTAATAAAAGATAAAGTGGGTGAATTGTGTTTTTCCACCTATCTAGTTCCAGTGAAGCTACTTTATAAAGAAATAGTTATGGATTTGGTTCATCCAGGGCATTGGGTGACTGCCACAATCCTGAGTGGCACCTGCCTTGTCGGTAGATGGGATTTACATTAAGTCAGTGCTTAGCAGCTCATGGCCTTCAGAGTATTACAGTGTTTCAACTGATTTAGCTGGGATGAACAAGAGAAACTCAGAGAAATAGAAAAACCTGTAGAGGAGACTTGAAGGCTTCATGGAACAATCTAACCCTCACATGGTATGACCTTCAGGTCCTGTGTTAGTGGGGAGTGAAAAGTCTCCTGACAAGAAGGCAGCAATGTGAATGGGGAGAAAGACTGCCCGAGTAGCCACTGCTGTCTCCTTCCCTCTGCTCGGAATGATGGTCTGATACCCCTATGTAATGTGGATGCACACACGGGGACATATATCTCAGCTGTTGGAATGAGATAGGTTATTGAACTGGGAATTTGACTATAAGGGATGCAGATTATCAGGGTGTTTGATGCCAGTGTGAGCTATGCGAGGACTAACTTTATATATGTGTGTGCATGACAGGCACAGTCTTTATGCCGTGTTGTAGTGGAGCTGTTAGTTGTGTTTCTGCATGTGTATACCCATCACATGGAAGGGAAAAAGATGAATTATGGAATGCAATAGTAAGGTCTTAGGTAGTAGATTTGATACAAGAGTCTATGTGATAGCATTCTTTGATGTGCTGCCAGTGTCATGTGCAGGGACAGATGGAATTGGGGAATCTCAGGTCATGGCTCAAAAGAAAATAGCATAGGAGAAAGACATCATATGCATTAGAAAACTGAGGAAAAATTGGAATGGATGGAGGCTGTATGGGGAGAGAGAACCAATGTGGAACCAGCCAGGCAGTGCTTGAAATTGAAGTAAAAAAAAAAAAATCTAGAGGAGTTTTAAAACCAAAGTCAAGGGAAAGCTAAGAAATGTAGATATGTTGAGGAGAGATGTTGATGGGAGAAACATCATTTCAGGGAGGAGTTAAGAAACTATAATTCTAGACAAAACTAGGACACAAGTTGATAAGACTGAGAGAGGGAATAACAAAAAAAGAGTTTGAAAAGGTGAAGTCTCAATTTATCAGTACATGGAGACACAACCAGCATGACCCCGAATATGTGCAGCCTTCCTGAGAAGACTAGGAAGTAGCCAGGACAAATGGGAATATCTGTTATAATTGAAGACACTGATATAACAGCTATTTTAGAACTTGGTGAAAAAATTAAAAAAATGGGACACTGATATCTTTAGGTATAAAGTCTATAGAAATGATAGAGCAGGATATTCTTTGGTAGTGAACTTACATGCTAAGGAAAGCACGTAGTGCAGGAAGCAAGCTATCAATAAGTATCTTTATGGATTAAAATTCTCTTTGAGAGTGGAGAGAAATCCTTGTAAAGCCATTGTATTAGCTAGTCAGAGTAGCTGTAAGATACATAGATCAAAGAGTCTGTGAGGGAAGAAATACCATGATAATGGGAACCTACATGGGATACATGGGGAATGATAGCAAGACAGCATTTTTAGACTCAGTTAATAACTGAAGCAACTACTCTGCTGGATGTGAAGGGAGAAAACTCTTGATATAGCCCAATGTAAGGCATAGAATCTTCTTCATATTATAAACTGCCAGAGCTTTATCTAGCAGTAGTGCTCATAATATGTACTTGGAGGCAGCATCATGCAGTGGCCATTTTTCCATGGAGAAAAACCACACACAAACTAACAAACAAACAAACAAACAAATTCACCAATCTAGTGTTTAGCTTTTAAACAGAAATGAGGCAGGTCATTAAAAGGGAATTTTCAGAGACTGTCTCAAAGCAGGTGCTAAGTCTAGGTATAGGATGAAAGAATAGCACCAAATGTAAAGTATGAGGCTTTTCACTGCTTGTATTATCATACTGTTTAGGAAACTTGTGACAAGGTTGCCTTTTAACAGGCACTATAGTTAAATACATGACAGAAAGACAGTCTCCATCGATCTTAAAACATTGATGGTTGAAGGGGAGAGTACTAGGGAAAAAGGGGTTTTTTTAAGGATTTTTTGTTGTTGTTAATGAAATGACCCCTTGGACCTCCTGGTAAAACTGGAGCTTGTACAGGGTTCAGCTAGGTTAGAATATATCTATCATAGGAAATATATCCTTTAAAAATAACAGAGTTGCTAGCCATGGTAACACTTTTCACCCTCGCTTTGTGAAGCATGAGTTCCAGAAAACTTTGTAAATTGTATATACATTATAAATTGTACCTGTGTGAGAAAGGTCATGTTCAGAAGCAGTTGCTGTGCTGCACTTGCTGTCTCATGATATAGCTTGTAATGCTCTATTTGGCATGAAACAAACCTGATAAATTGTCTCTTGCAAAGAAAGGACAAAACACTTGAGGAAAAGGAACCCATAGAATGAAAGGGACTGACTGTCTCATTTTGTAGATGTTAGTTCTTCCCATGCTAGTTGGGATGACACAGCTATTCTGATCAGGCTCTGTCTGTTTGTGATACCATACAGCTGCCTTTTTGCTAAATAACCTAGATGCATAGTTCTGAGCTACAAGCTGTTATGTTCATTATAGTTGTTTTGAGTTTTTCCACCTAATTTCTCAAACAAAATATATTTTGCATGGTTAAGTACCTTGTTTTCAAGGAATATAGCTATGTATCTCATTGCAGTCCCAAACAGGTTATTCATACATCCCCAGTGTTCTGCCAGGACCTTGGGTGAGGAAGGGTCATGGTACCTCAAGGAATCTGAGCTGTTGGTGAGGATGGAGGCTTGGCGAACCACAGCTACAGTCAGGCAACACACTATGCTTTTACCTGAAATTATTTGTGTTTGGTTTCTAGGTTTGATTTTGTGTGTGTATGTTTGGCAGAGGTCAACTTTCCTCTGAAAAAGTGTTTCTAAAATGAAATTAAAGAGCTTAATCTGGAGAAAAGGTCAAGAATTGCTTTTTGGGCTGTGCTGAAGCAAAGTAACTCAGAGAAATAGGCTGAAAGAGAATTAAAGAAAATGTCAAGTAAGATTTCCTAACAATGAGGTTCATTAGTCTCTCCAGGGAATGATAGGAACCCTGTCTTAAATCCTTTAGGCTAGAAATGAGGAAGGCATTCAGTCAGTGCTGCTTTCTCTTCTTTCAGTATCATTTGGCCCCATTTGCTGGAGTTAATTCAGTATGTAAAGAAAAAACCTCCTGCCTTCTCTTATATCAAGGACTCCTTTAGCAGCTGAATTTGTGCAGCTCCAGCTGCAGATAACAGGAAATAATGCCAGCCCATCCATGTGAAGTGGTATCTGTATTCTGTCTCTGGTCATAATTTTAAAGTATAACATAGTTTTCCCATGTGGAGGAACAGAAGACCTTAGAGGCAGTAAAACAGCAAATTAAAATAAGATTACACATAGGCAGTTTAGCATTGAAGATAACAAAAATTATTACAGATTCTGCAAACACAACTAGCAGGCGTACAAGGTGAAAATAAGTATTTCTGGCACTGGCAGGCTGCCTGGATGTAGCACAGCACTGGCTAATAACAGGTAGTTTTTGCTTGACTACTAGTGGAACTGTTAAGAGATTACTGCAAAAGTAGTAAAGGAGTTACAGTTCTGGAACAAGATAGTTGCCTGGTCTGTTTGCTTAGAGGATGTTAGACAAAGGGAGAACATCATACAATGGGCAAATACAGACAGCATTTGATACTCTTATTTGGCTCAGCCATGGAGTGGATGTAAATTGGCACGACTCCCTTAAAAGTCAGTGAAAACAAGCTGATTTACATCTATGCTGAGTGTAATCCAAAATGTATATCCAGATTTTATATGGGGTTTTTGTGAGAGGGAGGAAAGGAATCCTGAAGGCCACTTCAGATGTTTCTGTATTACTTTTCTGCTTCTGCATGCCTTACAATATGATGTAACTAGGATTATGACTTTGTGCTATCCTAGCCTCTTTTGTATGACGCAGCCTGACTCCCCAATGATTGAAAGAAATACTACAAATTCTGCTCCAAAATGCCAAACAGGGGGTTACAAATCCATAATAATTAAGCTTTCACCCCTCAACAAAGTAATTAACATTTTGTTATAGAAGAGCTTTAGCAGCTGAGGGCTTACTCAGCTGTGATTTTTCTGAACACAATGAAGTTGAAGTAGGCAATTAATACCTGTTGTATGTAAAGGAATGACCCTTAAACAATAAATGCTACCAGACTTCTGAGAAATCTCTTAATAGAAGTAGCACCCCTATACAATGATGCAGTGATTTGGACTGTTTCTCCAGGCATGTTTTTGTGTAAGGAAAAAATAACAGCTGGAAGTAAAAACCAGCATTTTTTAATATATCTCTTACTGGGTAAAATCTGATGCTACTAAAGAGAATATATTTGGATTGTAACTGTAGCTCTTCATTCACTGAAAGACATTTACAGAGCAAGCAAAGAAATGAAAAATTATCTTTAGGTGTCCTATTGGATGTTACGTGGAGCTTCTGAGTTTTCACTATATTTCTTTTTCTCATCAACAAGTGAGAAAGAATGCTGAGGTTTGAAAGGTGGGGACCATACTTAAGTAGTGTGGTTACCTTTGCATGTGAAGGATGGAGTGAAGGAAGTGCATGAGTGAAGGAAGCTCACTGCCCTTTTGGGCTTCAGAAGAGTCATTCTGAGGATTTAAATAAGGTACTGAACAGAAAGCAGCCTAAAGCCAGCCTACAGCAACCTTTCTAGAAACTTAGGCTCTGAATAACATCCCTCAGGGCTCCAATTTGGATCCTAATGACTTAGTCATACTTTCTAAATAAGTAAACCTTATTTTTTAGAGATTTTTGAACACTTACAAATAAGACTTTTGTGAAAAATACTTTGATCCGAAATCTGAATTATCCTAACTGGTGCTTTTGCCAAATCCTACCCTAATGCAAAGAGTTTGGTGGAAGAGGAAAGGTGTTCCCACTAGGGATGGAAGAAGCTGCATGTATTGTCAAGCACGAGGATCTGTGCCTCGAATAACTTGTCTCTGACCGCCTTACCACACCCTGTCACTGCAGTTTACATTGCTCCAGCAAGAGAAGCTATGGATGGCCTGAACTCCCTGATATATTCTGTTTCCTGTATCTGGCAAATACCATGCTAGTGGCATCTGCCTGAATGCACTTTTGTGTGTCTCAGCAGGCTAAGTTTGGAAACCTTTTATTTAGGGAGGAGGTTCTATATAGTGAAAGAACAATCCCTATGTCTGTCCTGACCGTGATTCAGAGCATTGCTTGAATTACTCCTTAGTCCTTCTGGATTTCTCAGTATCTGGGAAATATTAGATCAATCATATCACTGTGTATATATAGCACTACCATCGCTGAAAACTAGAGTCTGAAATACCCATATGTTATCTAGCTAAAATTACAGTATATATTTATTAGCTTGCCAGAATTTATGCCCTATGTTCTGCAAAATATTTTGTGTATGCCAGTACTATTCATTTGTGTACTAATATTTTAAAATGCTGCACTCCTTGGAAAGGGCTGGGTGCTCATTAGCAAAATGAAGTGTGAAGGAGAAGAGGTTAACTAAGCAGGTGCAGTCTGAACTGGGAAATAGTTTTGCATGCTCAGATGTAGACATTTGGTCCCTGGCTAGTAAGTTGATGCAAAGCACAGATGCAGAAAGAAGCAGTAATCCTGGAACAAGCCCTGCATTTATTCCTGTGATATGAAGGATCAAGGAAGTATAGCTTGGTATATATGGAAAGTGTGTAAATCTCTCTAAGGAATCCTTTGTACATTTGTAGGCAGAGCAATAAGGAGGATGTTATATTTCTGAGAGAGAACAACAGGTGGGGGATTCTGATCTTTACCAGGATCTCCATAAGCCTGCAGCCTTTCACAAATGTTCATCAGGGCTCCTTGTCCTCTTTACATCATCTGGTGATTCTTCCTTAACTTAACATATTGAATGGTTTAACAGCATGTGCTTAAGCATCTCAGGCCACTGGGACAGGCAAGCCTTGTGTTTGTTACCCTTGGTGGGAATGTTGCCCCTGGTGGGAGTGTGGGGGTGGAAAGGGAAAAGAACTATGGTCACTGAGCATGCACTATTGAATTTTAACTCAGGTTTTATATACTTAGTGGTTTGGCTGTCTCAGGGTTTTGGCTGACAGAACTAACATCTAGATGTTTAAGCTATATTCTCCAAAATAAATGCTGGTTTCTCTCAGTGCATATTTCAGAAGACACCGTATTCCCATTTGAGGCTGTACCTTGATTACTTCAGCACAGTCTAATGCCTCACTTCTCTTAACAGATACAGGGCAGTGTTTTCATCAAGAAAATCCCAAATATATGCTTCTGCCTCCACGTCTTTTTGTCCGCATTGCACTGGTTCCATGTGTTTGACAGTTGAATGCTTTCATCATCTTATCCAGGCAGGTCCTTTGGTTTGAATTTACCAAGTCATAAATAAGAGCTCACTGTCATGAATCAGGCTTCCTCAGTCGAGCCTGACAGCAGGTACCATAGATTGCAACTCACACCTTCACTTCCTAATCCTAGCCAGATTGCGTTAGCAAAAAATGGAACATTTGACAAAGAAAAGATGGAAAATAACAATGTCAGACATGTTTAATGGACACTTTACTACTTTATTTACAGTACAGGAGTTCAGGAAAATTACTGATCAACGGCAGAATCTAACCAGAAAGACCTTAACATAACAGATAAAAAAAAATTAACAGCACTGTTGAGTGGAACTACAATGAAGTGTGCAAGCAGGAAAGTCACAGGGCCGTACATAATAATGGAGCGACTGGTACTGAAATGTTGCATATGACAGAAATCAGTACTTATGACTAGGAAATACCATATATAATCTTGTTAAATTAGGTGGCTGTTGAAATAAGGAATAGCAAACAGGACTGTGCATTGTCTGAGATAGCTTCTTCCCACCTGATTATTTGTGTTTCCCTAGAATAATTCAGTTTCACTTGGAACTTGAGAAACTTAAAAGGATCCTGCAGTTTAATGCTAGCAAAGGTTAAATATTAACAGAACAAACTGAAGCTGTGGCCACAGCTCTGAAAACCTTTGTATAATGAGGGATGCTCAGTAGGACTTCTCTCTTTTGTATTAGTGTAGGGATGGTGCCATGTAAAAGAAGAGTTTAATACATTTTTTTTGTGGTTTGATTTTTGAGTGGATTCACGTACACAATATCATGAAAAATTTCTTGTTCAAGTTGTGCTTTTTTTTACATACAGTAAAACTTACAGAACAGGAGTCTGGGCCTGATTTGCCTACCTCCTTGCACTACTGGCTCAACAGGCCTTTGGGTCTTTCTTTTTCCCCCAGTCCTTTAAGTACTCTCTCTGTCATCAAGCACATACATATGCCTTACCCATCCTTTTAAACTCCCCAAGTTGAAAGCCTGGCTATTAAGTAGTTTTAATTCACTTGTTGATGTTGTTTTTTTTCCCTAGGGCTTGAGGTATCTATGCAGCAGTTACTTGACCTTTCTCCCACGTATGTGGTGAATTGATTGTTCCCTTTGCAACAACCTTTTGTGTATTTTAGCAACCTTTTAGCAGTGGCCTTACAGCTTATATCCAGCCTCCGAGTCTTTCCTGACCTGTTTCATAGTTAATTTTTATTGTCCTCCAGCCTTCTGCTTTGTCCATATTCTTTCTAAAGTGCCAAACTGTGCTGAGTATTTCTGTTGTGGCCTTGCCGCCTTTGAGACTAGGTGCACTCTACGTGTTCAGGTACCCTCTCTTTACATCTCCTGCTGTAGCATTTAACTTATTTGTGACAGTTTCTGTATTTTGACTTATTTAGAGCTAGTTGGAAGTCACCTGATGTTACCGATACTAATTTTCTGCGGAATTTCAGAAGACTACTTTGTATCCTATTGTCCAGGCTGTTAATAATGGCATTGGATAATGCTGGACTAGGTAAGACCTTTCTTGGATTCTTCTTGATAGGCTGCCAGTTTGGGTGGAAAATGACACTGAAGAACTTTGAGCCGTTTTCTGTAGAAAAATGTGGAAGCTGAAGAACACTGTTTGAGCATTTCAGGGATGCCTAAACATTGGTCTTAGGCCTGCAAACTTTTCTGTATTTTGACTTTTTGCATCTTTGAAAAAAAAACTTATTAGATGTTTACTCATACTGTTATGCTCAAATTTACCTTGAAAGGTGATTTGAAGTAATTCCTGAAAATGGAATTTACTTTCCCAAATAATTTGTGTGTCTTGTCAGGTTTTGTAAAGGTAGCTTTATCATTAATGCCAGGTCTGATCCAATGTGCAATATGTCAAAACAAAAGGAGATGAATATTAGGTGCAAACTTATTTACTAAATTTTGTTGAAATTCCTGTAATACACCTTATTGCAATTAATGGACTCAACCATCAATCTATCTGCTTAAATCTTCAGTGAAGAATTTGCTTGCAAATAACCAAGTGTAAGAATTAGTCATTATGTGTCAGCAAGTGCTCTTTCTTATGCCTGGTTTGGTCAGTTTATAAGACCAGTATACAGAAACCTAGTAATTTGTGGTGAAGTCAGTTGCCAAAGAGTTAAAAGTCCCTTCAGGGACAGCAGACCTTAGAGTGAGCAAGGTTCAAAATACAGTCAGAGTTTTTAAATCATGTCTCAGTTTGCTCATATGAAAAATGTTCTGTAAATCTAAGAATTACTAGGCACTTCTAAGCCTAAAATCTCAACTTATATGAAGAAAATGAGTAACCGAAGGCCAAATGCTTTACTTGAAAAGTACAGTTTTTTCAAGTGTGTTAAGATACTACTCACAATTTCATCTATAAAGCAGAAAATCAGAAATCATTATGCAAAGATGTGTTCTTGCTGGGAAGAAACCGAGAGTTGAAATACCGTGTCTTTCTACATGGTAGCGTTCTGCTTCAGAAAAGCTACGTAGAGCCCTGGTGCTTTAAGCTCATGAACCTCTTACAGGAAATTGCAGCTCTGTCCTAATTTGGGGAATTCAGTACTGCTACCTGAGGCACGTGGGTATTATGTTGGCTGGGGATGGGACTATTGACTTGTTTCTCTGGAGCTCTGGGTTCTGCAGTATTTTCCCTGTCACTCAGATACTCCACACTGATGAGAACTCCAAGTAACAAATGGAACGTTTTATGGAAAATATTTATTTTTCACCAAACTGAAAAAAAACTCTGGAATTTATTTTTTTATAATTGTCTTTGTTCATGTAAAACTGAAGTGATCTCCTATTCTGTGCTCTGCTGAAAATTTTTCAATGTCTCTATTTTTTTTTTATAAGTTTGTTTAGGAAAGCAGAACATTAACACAAAAAGTAGCATCAAACTGATCTACTATTACATAGTTCTTCCAGAATGATCTATGAGTCTAAATAGAGTCTTTTACCAAAGTACAAAGGAAAGAACTTTTGACTGTGAATTTAGTCTTGATATCCTGGGAGAGGCAAGAAAAAACAGTCCTTTTAATGGGCTACCTAATTTCGCAAATCAGGAATGTTAATTATATGGAGCTAAAAACCATGGATAGTTTCAAAGTAGAGGAGTCTCTGTGAAATATTAAGTCTTGGTCTATTTCTTACCAGAAGCCTGAAAAATGCTGAATATTGTTCATAAAACAATTTAATAATGCATCCTTTATGTAAGTCCTCCAAACACTGAGGAGAAGAGTAACCTGTTTTCATAAAAGAAACTAATGGCATTCATAGACTATAGTCCAAACTGGTCAGGAAATCTTCACTTGTTGGTTTAATTTCATGTGCACCAGTGTTAAGGAAGGAAACCTTAACACTGTTTTCATGCTCTGGTAGAAATAGACTTTTTCAGTTTTCTTCCCTTAAAGTCAAGTTTTCTGGATATTAAAAACTGGGAGATTTTTTAAATGAATGTTTTATTAAAAATTGCCTCTCCTCAACCATGGTAGAAAAAATACAGTGATGTTTTACAGTTATCCATGATTTTGTGATGATAAATAACTATCTCCATTTAAAATAAAAGAAAAAGATTTTAAAAGGTTTTGAAATGTTGAACTAATATTCTAAAATTCCCTGCTACTGCTGTTACAGATGAGAGGGAAGGAAGTTTCATCCATTTAATTAGGTTCCTGAAACAGGGCAAGGGTCTGAGTGTAGCTCCTGTCTCCATAATCTCCTTAAAGGGTTTAATTTAAAAGCCTGGCACATTTGAGGCAGGATAATTTGGAAGTGTAGGAATAAGGAATAAATACAGGAAAGCCCCTCAAAAATCTCCATGGGAGACCATACTGTTCCTCTGTGTAAAACAAGGCAGGCCCAGCTGATCGTTCCCTTGCCGTTGTCAACCAATGTCTAAATAAATATTTTCTAAAGTACAGTCAAAGAAAGCACCACATCAGAGGGGACCTCAGCAGCACCACAAGTCCCTGACAGAGCCCCTGACCTTTCCAGGATACAGAGAAGTGAATGCAGTTTCTCTGAGTTCCCAATAAACTTATGGGGTTTGAGGTCCATCACCATCACCTACCACAAAATGAAAGGTCCTGTTCCCCCCCCTCCCCCCTTGTAATGATGAAGCAGTAGTTCTCGAGTACCAATGATTCAGGCTTTAATACTTCCATCAAATTTGTGTATTTCTTTTTACCTGGAACGGTACTATTTAGCTCTCCATGATCTGTGTTGCCTAATTGTGGTTATTTTATGGATCTAAAAAAGTGATAACAAGCACAGGGCTTTAAAGCCTGATGTTTAAAGATCCATGGTAAAGCTGTAGATTTTCTGTTTGTTAATAAAGCTGGGCTTGACCTGTGCAGTAACCTTGTAGGGACTTCAGGGTTTCCAGTTACAGTCAACATACTTAGTGCTGACTGTACGCAGAGGTAGGTATCTGCCATCTGATTTGCAGCTAAGGAGTCACAACACTCAGACTACTGAAGGATGTGTATTAACCTCTTCCAGCACCCTCACTCCCCTTAAGTAAAGCATGTGCTTAATTTTAATCAGGGAGGTGTGCAGTTCCTTTGCTGCATTTAGTTGGAGGGCCAGATTTTTAAGCATGCTTAGATGTTAAAGATGAACCAGTTCATCCTTTTGTAAGATCTCATTTCAAGAGGTACTGGTCTCTGTCGCTAGGCACCAAAGTTCTGTTTAGAAAAATCCAAAACCTGCCTTGGCTTGCTGAATCAGACCTGTAGCCCTTGTTTACAGGCCATGGATAAAGGTTATGCACCCCCTTTTCATGATGTTTCAGCTTTGTAAAGAAAGATGAATGCTGTAGTTAAATGGGCAAAGCACAATTCCTCTTATTTCATGCTGTAATATAGTAAAGCGACCTTATATAGCTATATTGTGATTGTTGGCCCTTCCGTACTAATAATTATCATCTGTAGTAAAGCTCCCATCTTTTCTGCTCTGTTAGTGATTTTTTGAGGTCTCAAACAATATGCAGGGTTTGTTCTATGGAAAGATGTTTCTGCAGCCTAAAAAGAGAAGAAAAGGGCAAAGGAAATTTATTTTTAAAGGTGCCATTCTGCATTAATTAGATAAGCATTTATGCACCTGATTAAGGAAGACAGTAGATAAAGAAATTTAGGAAAGAGGGACTGAAGGTAACTTTCTGGGCCTTGGAGTCTAGATTTCTACTGCTATAAGGAAAGAGGTTGCAGCAGCTTGTTCCCAGATACTTTTAGCTCTGTTTAGAAACCAGTGTTGTTTCTTGTTCCCATTTCTCCTACTGTTGAAAAGCTTCACAAGTTTAATGGTTAGAGATTTCCTTCTAGCTTCTGTCCTCACTATCCTCTTTTCTTTAATCAGTATCACTGTTCTTACTGAAAACTGGCCCACTGTTTGTTTAGTTTGGGGAGAGATGTTTATTCGTGACTCAGTCTTCTCTGGACAAAAGCACTTTTCCCCCTTTTTCTTGCTTTCTACAGCTTGATATACTTTTACTAATTTTCCAATATCTGTTCAAGATCTAGCGTGACTTGAGTCTTGGTAATATTCACATAAGCCCCACACTTTGCTTGTCAGTCCCTTTTCCTCTTTTTTGTAGGCTAACTACTTACTTTTAATATGCTTAAATCTGCTCAAGTCTGCGCCTTAGTCCTACAGATTTTCTGCTTTGCGTGGGAGGCGTCGTAGTGGAGATGAATTCCTTCACATTTCAATCCTTGTGCTTGTCAATCCAGTTGACTTCACTGGTCTGTAATGTTCATTACTTGAAATTAACTCTTACAAATTTGAAAGCTTTTATTGCTTTTTTGCTTATTTTTCTATTGAATTTAAACTAAATTAGCTAGGTGCCTAACCGTATGTCTTTTTAAAATGCTGCATTTTCTTCTATAAATCAAAGTTATTTATAACCTTAAATATGAAAGGGGGGATGATAGAACCCACAGAGGCTAGTTAGGCTATATTTAGCTTGAAATGACACTACTTTTAGCCCAGAAAAACTAATCTTCCTAAGTTATACTCAACTGAGATTTTTACAGGGACATTCCAAAGCACCTTGGGATAGACTCCGAATTTTTCTGAATTGCCTTCAGGAGAAGCTTATCTTTGTGATCTTTATAGGTTCTTTATAGGAGGGATTTAGGGACACTAGTTAACTAAGTAAGTAGCAGAATATCTTACTTTGAACAGTGTGACTTAGTGTTGCTAGACAGCCGTCATAGTGGAGTTTGCAATCCTGGGGGCTGTGGGAAATGCAGAAAAAGAGCTTGCGGGCTTGGAGTGAGGGCTGTGTGTAGCAGAGCTAGGCTTTCTCTCTAGCTGGAAAAGGGTTTCTTCAAGTAAGTACTTCCCGCTGGAGTTTGGTTGGGAAGGAAAGTTCTAAATGAGGGGGACAGTTGAGTTCCACTGTTTCTTGCTTTTTTTTTCTCTCTCTGCATCAGATTTCTTCCAAAATGAAATTTTCATCATGTACATTGATATACATAGGAATGCATTGTCAAATAGGACATAGCTCCCACTGAAGTCCTTCCATCCATCTTTACTCATGCTGTTTTGGTTGAGCTGTTTTGATTCCCATTTAAACATGGTATACCTGTGACTATGATTGTTCCCAGGCTTTGCCTGTTCATATCTTGCTTGTTTTCTCCACTTATTTTTATTATTAGAACTGGGAATAATTGTAACTCATTGGGGGTTAAATAGCTTAAAATCAGGGTGTAAAAATATCAGATATAATGAAACGCCAAATTTAATTTCTGGTTAACTTTATAGAGAAGACTATGCTTTAGTAGAGATTCAGTTCAGCAAATCCCCTGTGCATGTCTCTTGGCTGGCCAGGGTTTGTCACTAGCCCTATGCTGCCTCAGAGGGTTACATGCATCTTTTATCAGTAGGTGGGATGTGGCAACCAGGTGTCTCATTTGCTTTTTATTTTTAGCATGCAACTACTGAGCCCTGAAATGAAATGAAAGGACCTGTATTGAGGGCATCAACTGTCAACATGTTATTTTGTTTGGTTTTGTAATTTAGTTGTGTGTTCTCTTGTTATTTTCGTAGAACTTAGCGGTATTTTCATGTGCTGGTGAGTGGAATTACTAAGATAAATTCTCCTTTGTGGAAAATAAATGTGAAAGTAAATATTCTAGTGGGATCACATAATGGTTGAGGTCAGAAGGGACCTCTGGAAGGCATCTGGTCCAACCCCTCTTGCCCAAGTAGGGCCACCTAGAGCCAGGACCGTGTCTAGATGGCTTTTGAATATCTCCAAGGCTGGAAACACCACAACAGTGACAGTGCTCAGTCACCTTCACAGTGAAAAAGTGTTTCCTGATGTTCAGATGGAACCTTCTGAATCAACAGGGATCTGAGCAATATAGTGATGGATTTTATTGTCTTGGAAGTTATGAGTAATTAATTCCACATAAAAACTGCAATTTTTCTCCACATAAGATGATTTCTAAAAGACAATGAATGAATAAACAAATGAATTAAATCTTAGTGATTATAAAAGTTTGTCCTACAGTTTTCTGGATACTGTTCTTATTTAATGTGATGTTGAATATTACTGTTTCTGCACACTGTGAGCGTTCTATGGGAAGATGAGGCAAGAGGTTCATGTTCTAATCATCGATTGACCATAAATTGAAAAGTACAGAAAAAAAGTTCTTTACAGACATTGAGCAGGATTTCTTGGTCTTGCTAAATGATATGGCAGAGATTTGTAGTCCAGCTCATAGGCTGACACTTTTACCTTTCAGGATTTTCTGGCTGTCTCCAGGCTCCTAGACGTAAAGCATGTTTTATGTCCAGCACTCTTGTGAAGGCAGTAACCTCCTGAGGAAGCTTCCTGAAGTTGGAACCAAGCAAAGCAAGATTCTGGCTTCAGAGATGATCTTAGCATGCTCTTTCTCTTTGAAGCAACAACCAGGAAGGATCGAAGCTGATTTCTCAATCAGCTGCTCTTACAGGTATGTTCACTTCTTGTTATATAAAGCCAGTTTTATATGCTTAGCCAAAGGACATCAGTGAATGGCGTAGACAAAACAAAAGGGTAAGGATAAAAATAGCACCTATTGCAAACTTGGAGCATAGATATGAGTGGAGCAAATGAGACCTGAGGCCTGTCTAGTCTGGGTTGTCAGCTGTGGCAATGGCCGTCACCAGATACATCAAGGGAAGATGACTGTTCTTTTGCAGGATGCAGCTGTGGAATAACCTACTCTCACATACATCTCCTCATATTCTCTTATGACTTAAGCCTTCAAGAAAGAATTATAATAACCTCACCACAACTGTAGTTCAGAATTGGTTGTTTGCTTTCTTGCTCCTCAAATAGAAGTACTCGTGTGTGAACTTGTAGTGATGCGTCTCCCCAGTAGGAAACCTTCCATTGCACGAGCAAGAGAGGCAGCAGTCACCTCTGCCATCTGCCCTGCCAGGGTTTAATTCCATACCCATGATCTAGACTTGGCTAGATGCATTGTTTAGCACTGATATGCTGTGATGCTCAGAAAGCCAATGGGGAGACACAGGAGGCTTTGGAGAGGCAGTTTACCCTGCAGCAAGGCTTCCAGAGGGAGTTGACTCCTTCCCACATGGTGCATGACTTCCTTTTAGTGTAGTGGGATAGGATTTGCTGGGCAACTTGATTCTCAGCTGCATCTTTACTGATAATTGCATCGCTTTGCTGAGGCCTAAGTAAACCCCTGTATAACATCACTTGTTATATATGTGTACATTACAAGTGTGTATAACATGTGAGACCTTTTCCATTAGAATATACAACCAGCCACTATTTCACTATAGTCCTCTTCTCTGGATATGGTTTAACGGAAGCATTGCTGACTTGGCAACCAAAAGCCCCAGGACAGATACAGTCACACTTCTGCCACTGGCTCTTACCAGTTCTTACCTTCACCAAAGCACTTGTCCCCTCTATCACCCAGATCTATTTGACTGGTCAACCTACTGGAACAGGACTGCTCTTTCACTTATGTGAATAACTTTTGGATCTCTCTCTCTCTCTCTTTTCCCGCCACCCCCCCCCCCCCAAAGTGTTTTTTTTCTAGGTTTGACTTTTCAGCCTTCTCAATTTGCAGATCTCTGGAAATTTTCCAGTGCAGGTGTGGACCCTAGTTGAGTAAATTTCAGCCTTCTGATAATGGGCTTTCTTTTATTCATTATCTCTGCTTCCATAATTAATTATTTTTGCTTGGTAGAAATGAAAAACCCTAAATGTTTGCATAGTTCCCAGCACCAGCAGTGCTGGATTCAGCCTGTTCCTTTATGTGCAGTGCTGAGAACTGTCTTAGGATTGTGTGCTGCCCTTTAAAACAGAAAATATGTGTATTGTGTTTCCAGTGACAACATGATCCCCTTTCAAACCGGAAAAATGCTTTCTCAGAGAGGCTGTGGGAACTGATGAACAGGATTTTGGTTGTATGCTTATTTCCTCCTGTAGCTCAAGGGCTGCTGCAGGAGAAGCATGCCAATAGGTATAAAATGTTTTGCAAACACTTCTAATCCTTTCCAGAAATTTTTGTTAGTGATGTTAACAGAGCAGAGCATAGGTAGGGAGTTCGTTTGCAGCCTATGTCTGATTGCTGCTGCTTCCACAGCTAGGTGTGTTCAGTCTGGGGAAAGTGCCTTTTGCTGCTATGGCCATCCCAGTTGGGTGGGAGCTGGAGAAAACATGGCAGTGCTTTGAACTTGTCCACACATTATGCCTGATTCATTCGTTTAAGTGCTCCTTGAAGCATCTGTCAATCTGAGATGTTTAGAGGATCAGCTGGGCATTTTCATGTCAGAAGTCTACTGCTGTTGCCCAGCCCTAGGAAACAGGTGATATATTTAGTTTCACCAGCTTTCCACAAAAAGTGTTTTACAGTTTCTGTGGATGTTGATCTCTTTTGTTGGGCATATCAAGTTTATTATAGGGTGGTGGAGGCTATGTTCTCTAGCCTGTGTCATGTGGATTTATATAAAGAATATGTTCTGAGGACTCTCCTGGGTGAAGTGGCAATGCCAATGTTGTCTGCAGTAACTGACGCAATCCTTGTTGTCTTATGCCTGTTTTTTATTTTTCTTTTCCTTGCTTGACAGTAATTCTAGCTTTGATACAGCCATGTTTCCTGAGCATACTCCCTGTTGTCACTGGCCAGATCTAAGCTGCATAGTGCAGAAATACTTCTCTGCTCCTGGGTCTACTTTTACTTTTAGACTCAGCTCTTCAAGGTCTGGACAGTCGTAATTACGTGTTTAGTAGTGCTGAGAATCAAAGTCTTCTCTTGCTGAGAAATGTTTGCTGGGGAAAGCTTCCTTTTAGGTGATATTTTCTTTAGGGAAAAATCAAAAGGAAAGAATGTGGTTTGGGTTTGAAGAGTGTCTTTCTGGGCCTGAGCTATTGTGGTGCTATCAAGCTGTAGTCCTTAAAGATCCTGTTGTTTCCTAAAGCCTGGCTTATGGGTTGACTGAAGTCCTCAGTGCTTGCCATGATGGCACACATCGCTTGTGGTGCTCCCAGAAGTCCTGCAGAACAGAAATTATCTCTGATAGTGCCTTGCACAGCAAAGGCAGTGTCACAAAAGAACCATATCAAGGTTACATGAAGAAGCTTAAAGTTGCACTGCTTAGATTTTGAGTGCTTAACTCAAAAGTGTGTTTGTGTGTTTTTTTCCTCAGCTTTGTTTATTATGATTATTTGTAGCACTATAAAATACTGAAATTCCACAATGCAGTGTTGCACAGACATCATGTGCTGGATGAACAGCACAGACCTTTGGCTGTCATAGCTGAGGAATGGGGAGACTCTGGAAAAGCAGACCCAATTCCTGGTTCAGGAGATGTAAGTTGGGATCCTCATAGCCAGTTTCCCCCCAATCATTCTTACAAACTGATGCATCTTTTCATAGCAGTTTTCCCTCCCTGTCCCTTGATTTCTCATCATTACCCTAAGCTGATTTAGCTCGCCCATTTTTCTGCTCTTTTGAGTTTTCCCTTTACAGCTGATTGAACCAGTTTTCCTGGAGCTTCTCATCTAGCATTAGTCTTTGCAAACTTCATCTCTTTCTCTCTTCAGGATCTCAGTCCCAGTCCCTTGCTATAATCAGTCCTGATTTCAGCTTTGCCTTCAGACAACCTCCTTTATTTCTCATGAGTTAATCCAATGCCAGTTCCTCTGTTTCACAAGATGCTGCTGTACAGTTCCTGATTTCCTAGAAGACTCAAGCAAGTATGTTATATCACAGGATTTTTTTTCCTGTGACATCAATGAACACTTTGCATCTTCAAAACTACCACTGCAGAATTGTGAGGTCCAGTTCTACAATGTTATTGCCACTCAGTGGGAAAGTTGTTCAGATCTGATTTGCCTATTTATTTTTAAAAGGGGGAAACAAATGTGTTTTCTGTAATAAAATCTGTTTCCAATTTTCGGAAACAATGGAACTTTTTTCTTTTGTCTGAGGTCCCACCCCCAAAAAAAAAACAAAACAAAAAAAACCCAGCCTGAGGTAGACACCTAGCAAAGGCAATTGCTGGCAAACCAGTTAATTTGGCAAAGCTGTAAGTAATTGAAAACAAGGTCTTATAATGAGACATGTCAGACAACTTTAAACATTGGTGTTACTGCCAGTTCCATCTATATTATCCAGTGTTCTTTTCATGCTGTTCTGACCTTGTTCCTTTTTTAATGAATCCAGATTTTTCCCTTTCTTACTGGCAGGGTCTTTGATTTCAGTGTCAAAGAGTGAAATGTACTTTGAAAAGCATTCAGTTGCCCCTGACAAACATCCTCTCCAAAAAATAAATGTCATGGCTAAATCATAATGTAAACAGAACCAGTTAGTACCGTACTGTTTTGCTCTGGCTTAGATGTGATAAACACATGGAAATCACTATACAACCAGAGACCATTGCCAATATGCGTGGATAAAAGCCTCACTCTAATATCACAAACAGAACAAATACTTCCCCATGTCTCCGCAGGCCGAGACTTAGAGCTAGGTGTGGAGCAAATGTTTCCAAAGCCAGTTGCTCAGCTGTGCTTCAAGTTCCTTTCATGATGCAAGCAATAACAAGAAATATTTTTTTTCTGTGAATGCTCTTTTCACCTAATGAAACTGTTTACCAGATTAGTGCCCCATTATTATTTTAATACTCTTTTATCATTTCATGCTCTTTCAAATAGGATTGCATTTGTATGGGTAATAAGAATATTTTGACTTATGTTCTGAAGATACATTCTTAAAGAATGTTTGGGGATTTTTCCTCTCCCTGCTTGTGTTGGAAGAAGACATGACATTTAGATATATGCTCTCCCTAGGTGAAGAAAGCAACTGACTGTGGGTGATTCAGACGATCTAATTTCTTTTCCTGCTTACAAACCATTTCACTTTTCCTATACTTTGGTTTCCCTCGTTGGTAGCATGAATTGGACTACATTTTGTTAACTTCTTTAAGAACTGCTAACAAGAGGCAATACGCAACAGTGAGTTTGCTGCATCTTCCTCTGAAGCATTTTTCCCTGGTATTTATCAGATGTAAGTAGGCCTGATTTAGTGCAGGGATCTGTTTATGCCTTGAATAATAGGTTTGTATTGGGCATATGCCCTTCATTGTTGAAATTCATGTTTGAAGATTACTTCAACACTTCTAGATCAAGATAAAGAGTTTTCCTGAGCCTATATTGTCAGCCTGGTTATTTAACAGTCACTTAATCAGATAATGCAGATATAAGCTCAGAGACTGAGATAGGAAGTGTATGCAGTAAATGCACTCTTTTCAATTTATCTAATCTCTTGTAGAAAGTACTAGTGTTGTTGCTCTGAGAGTGGGTATATTTGGCAGACTCTCCTGCTGAATGTTTGTTGCATGATATGTATTTGCTGGCACAGTAAGCAGCAGTACCATCTTTCTGATAATAGTGCATAGTGCTCAGGCACTGCGTCTCGGAGGCCTCTTGGTGTAACTTTTCATGCCACCTTTTTGGTGACCATTCTCACGGGAAACTGCTATGACAGGGATCCAATATACTGGTTTTGTGAGACATTTGCCATCCCAAGCCCAAGCAGCGGTTTAGAGCGACTGATTCCTCAGTCAGAACAGAAGGGTAGGTGGCACCCAGGTATAGACTTAAGCAAACTGCAGTGGTCTGTTTTGGGAGTTCAGGGGGCTAGCCCTGACAAGCCTTTGGCTTTATGGCCCAGGGCAAGAAGTGTTGGGAGCCTGTAGCCCACCAGTCCAGCTGATGCAGTGCAGCAGAGAGGAGCATGTAGAGAGAGGCTGTGGTTGTGGCATGTCTGTCATGGGCTCAGAGACTGCTTAAGAGTAGCAGTATCCACAGGGAAGGGAGGCCATCATTTTAGTACAGAGAAGACTGTGGGTGAAAGAATTTGGATCTGTTAGCTGGTTGAAGGTGGGGAGAAGATCAGTGTTGTTATGATGTTTTAGCTAATCTTTTGCATTTGAAAGAGTCCTGAGCCCAGACTGAGTTTTTCCAGTGCTGGTAGGAAAGCCTGACCTTTGTGTCTGCTCTAACTTCTGACTGGGTTGGAACAGATGGTCTTCGTATTCCCGAGATGTTCTTTATTCTGAGATACAGCTTCGTGCAGCGCCTATACACAGCCTGTGCTCTTCTTTCCAGGAATTAGGTTTCTGAGGTGCTGCTGTTCCTCTGCCTCTCATGGATTTGTGAGATAAGTTTCATAACATGAATACTCCCATCAATAGAGAGAAGCCAGATGCTTGGAGAGGCTTCAGTATATCTGTAGGAGTGGGAAGGAATAAACAGAAACAGCTGCACTTGCAGTTATCTACTGAGATCAGTACTTAGGGGATAAATACTTTCCCCCCCCCAAGGAGGCTGAAATAATACCACTTTCCAAAGACAGTTGGTTTACTTGCTTCCCCAGTTGCTTTGGATCAGATTCCAGAGACGTGCAAAGCAACGTACTTGATGGCTGTTTGGGGCAGGGGGCTATTTGTTTTTCAAAGGACACCTCTCAGAGGGTCTGCCATCAGCCAAGGGGGTCGCTCAGTATGACTGCATTTCTGCTAGTGCCCTTGATTCCTGGGCTCGTTTGTACTGCTTGCACGAGTAATCTCTGTGGATAGGGACAGGAGTGCTTTGGGGAGTCTGGACCTAAAGTTTAGCTGGGTTGGGGATTCTGTGCTATGCATGATGCCTCTTGCGTGACTCTGTCACAAGCTTTTCTCTGTCTAGCTGTGCTTCCTTGACCAGTGTAGGTGGAGATTTTTAACATCAGGACATATTATGAGGAAACGACACTGCAAGGTAAGAACAGTGTTAGGCTACAGTGTGTTAGATAGTGTGGATTTGAGAAACAAATCCAACCCCATCACAGACAGGGAACCCTCTTGAGCAACTACCAAACTTTATCATCTTGTGGTATACATTTTCAAATTCCAGCAGCAAAAAGACTTTTGTTAAAGCGCAGTGAAAATTTTGTTCTGTTTGGGTTCTGTTGGCTATAGATTCTACTGTTTCATGAAATCAAAGTATAAACTATACGAATGAGCTGGGTTTAGGAAGCTATTTATTGCCTTCAGCAAGCTTATAAGCTCCTCTGAGCAATATGGTGACAAGCAGTGGCAGCTAGAAATCCTCAGCCGTGAATCAACTGAAGGTTTGCTATGCACTGCAGGCAGCATCTGTTCCAAGGTTTCTGAAATTTGGGCTAGAAGAGCAGGATGAAATACCTGGAAGAAGGGTGTCTCAGGGGATTCATTAGCAATCTTCTTAATTTTTTCCTTGCATGTCACTCTGTGGGGTATGCGTACCTCTGCCAGTAACCAGATTAACTTTAAAAAAAAAAAAAAGAAAAGAGAAGAAAGTACCTCTCCATCCCTAGGCTGCAGGAAACATTTGGCAGGCAGAGAGTGTAACATCAAATGCCTGAAGTGAAAACAGATTTTGGTAATGGTAGCAGCATGTCCTCAGGTGTGAGAGTAATTGAGAAAGGCTGCATATGGCATGCACAGTGGTCTCACACAGTTCTTCCCTTTCCCACCTTTATCTTGCAAGCTCTTTGTCACTGGAGTAGTCTATACTCGTGAATAATCCTTTTGTTGCAGCAGGGTTTATCCTGCCAGCAGGGGTGACTGCCTACCTGGATCAGGCCCTTCACTTGATGTGTTTGCTCTGAGCTTGGTTCAGGACAGCATGTAGTTCAGCAGTGCGGTGGGTTAGGGAACACCACCCTCACCCTTGTTGCTCCAGACTGCTGTGGCAGAGACCTTTCAGGATAGCACAGCTCTTCTGCCTGTGCTGGGTGGAGAAGACATAAAGGCCCTTGCTTTCCCGTCCTGGAGAGCAAACTGGCAGAAGCAGAGAAAACCAGGAGACATGGTCCTGTCCATGCTGCCTTAGAAAACAAGAGGGGCACACCAAGCAAAACCTCCTGTGGGAGCACGGTGAGCAGAGTGAGCTGCTGGTGTGGCTCTGTAAGCTGCAATGATTGCTTGCTTCTCCCCTTAGGAAATGTAGATGACCTTAGGGACAAGAAGACTCAAAGGAAGGGAAAGCTGTTACACAAACACTAGCTGCAATCCTTCATGCTGTTTACTAGAGGGGCTCAAAAGTGCTTATATATACTGATGCTGAAATGCACTGGTAGTTAGTTGAGAAGAGAGGAAGTTTTTTGCAGTTTCATCAGCTTTGAGCTACTTTTCCCTTGTCCACTGAAGAAAGAAATTGTCTTTTTGCAGGACAAAGGGGAGAAGTGTGTGTAAAGTTTGCAGAGGAGATCCTTTGTCAACAAGAGTTTTGTTTTTTTGTGGAAAAAAGTGTTTCAAATATTTTGCCTGAAAGATTGAAACCAGCTCTGCAGCTAACAGTTATTTTTTGCAGAGCCCCTTGTTTAGCATCCACTGGGTTGAGCTTTTGTATGCTAGACATCTCTAATAGTGTTTTAGTCTCCAGTGGTGGTTTTTCTTGGAAATTCTTTCTTTGAATAATAAAACAAAACAGAATTGTCATTGTTGTCTTCACACTGCATGTAGCAGTGCCTTGATTTCAGGCTTTTGATGTCACCTTTGAAGCAGAGCTGCTGCATAAGACTGATTTCCAAGTGATACTTGGTATACACAACTAGTTGAAGTTACAAATGACCTCCACTTAATTAGCTGGCAGGGGATAATAAGTGCCCGTCTTATCAGTATATTTTATTTCAGTTGACATACTTATCAAAAGATGTACAAAGTCACATAATTCTGTAAAATCAGCTCATTTTTCTCCATTTGTATAACCCTACCATAAGCACCCATTAATATGTTTTCAATTAAGAACTGTGTGAAGGCCCATGAAGTGTATATGCAGTATCATAAAGTGCTTGCAAAGTTTAGTCAAATGTTTTCATGTAAAGGTCCAGTACCTGAGTAGAAGAAAATATCAGTATTGGGGGCAGAAATGAGTGCTAAAATGAGATCTAAGGCTGAGAGCCACCTAAGATGCCTCATACTGAACATTTTGCATTGTCCTTACAGGGGTATCATGTATTCCTGCTGTGAGGGGGAAGGCAAAGGAATCGTATGTTATCTCTGCCTGAACAGCACTTGTTGGAGTGTGAACTGTTTTTTAATAAGCTGCTACTGGTAATAGGGCTCCAGAGTAAGGCTGACAATAGGAAGGTTTTCAGCTGTGCTGCCTTTTGGGTTTTTGTCCTGTAAGTCTTTGCTGGGTGCCAGTGAATAGTTTGTATTCTGATGGTTGACATAGGTTTGCTGCATCTTCCTCATACATAGCTGACCTGGGTTTGTGAAACAAGAACAATGCATCCCACATGTCCTGGCCTCTGTGTGCATGTGCACATCAATTTTTCATGGGCCGCCAGAGCAGTGTGCTTTGCTGAAGCAGCTGCGTGCATGTGTTTTATCTGCACATGGGCATGCTGAGCAGCACAGCTGGATTTCTGCACAATGAGGCGGTAAGCCCACCTATGTAATGTATGCATTGAATCATGTGTATGGTACTAGTGAGTTTGTTTTACAATGTGGTCTTTTTCTGATGCCATTGTCCTGAAAGATAGTTTCACTCTCTATGTCATCTTGGAGAACAAAGGTGATAGATCAAAGCCGGGATAACTAAAGTCAAAACCTAAGGAGGGCGTGCTTTTCAGAAAAGTTTGTTTGGTGGTGTTTATGAGAGATCTGAGTTAAAGAAATAGCTGCAGGTTAGGCTTCAGGAGCCCTGAGAGGTAAGGGTCTCCACTCCTACATAAAAGGAATGTAAATTATCCAGATTCTGAATCTCTCATGTCTGCAAGCCTGCCATTAAAACCAGTGGAGTTGTGGATGATGTCTCTGAAAATTAGACTGCTTCCTGGGACCGTTAAGTCCAGGCAGCCAAATTTGAAGCAGTCTATAGCCATGGTCAAAAATATGACAGTAACTCTAAGCTGTAGCCTTTATTAATTGTATGACAGCTTTAGGACTATTGTAGCACAAGTAGAAGAGAACTAGGCCCAAGAGACCTAATTAATGAGGTGCTTTGTTGCCTGGCAAGAATAAATGAATTATATGTATGTAAAGATAGATGTAGCAGTTTGCCATTTGATCCAGAAAAGTAGCCCCTCTGTTAATTGGGAAGTATAAAAATCTAAAGACTTGTTAGGCTAAATTACATGTAGTGTAAGTTTAAAGATTGTTGTAGTGCTAAATGCTTTGATAAGACATTTGCAAAGTTAGGTTATCATAGTGTCACTGTATGACAGTATAGCACTGCCACAAAAGTCATGCGGGTGGTTAGTTCATAGAAGGGAGGATTAAAAAATGTGGTTCCAAGGTATGTGTAGTATGTGAGTTGGAAGAGGTTATGAAAATGGCAGGGTGAAAGGAAAATCTGCTGGCACTTGTCTCTCAAGCACAGGCTTTGACTTGGGGCACAGAAGAGCAGGTGAAACCCACAGCTGTGCTGGGTAGGACATCAGTGGGGGTGAAGGCAAGAGCAGAGCTCTTCTGGGACCCTTGGTTGTTTCTGTAGAGTCCTGCAGCACTTTAAAATCCCTCTGTGGTATGGGGGCTCCTTCTCTGGGCACATGTTATGCCTGGTTTTCTTGCCTTTTCTTTTTCTCTTTCCCTTGCTTGTCTCTTGTTCCTTCTCAGTCTCTCGCAAATGTTCTTGGCCAAGGTTGTGCGTTTTCACATCTTGGTTTGAATCTCAGCGGGGCAGGAGTTGGTTGGCGTTTTGTTTATACCAGTGCTGTTTTGTTACCCTTTGTTTGCTTGAACCTCTTTTACAGCCAACCAAATTTACTGCCTCCTCCTTGCTGCTATTTTCCTCTTTATTGGCTTCCCTTCCCCCCCAGTCCTTCCTCTATGGCTCTCCATTTTCCATTGTCTTTGTTCTTTATTTCCCCCCTAAGATCCTGAAACAGCTCTGGGAAGATGAGGCATTCAATCTTATTTTCCATCTCCAGCTAGCGCTTTATTAATAACCTATATTTATTTAGCATCTAGAGCCTGCCAAACACATACATTCATACACACAAAGCCAGTCACCAGTGTTTGCTGTCAGGATAATGTCTTCCCGGAGGCTTACCTCCTTCTGCCAAGCCTAGCTAAATGCCTCTTTGTGGAAAGGAAAGAAAAGGCTGCTCTTGTTGAATGATGTTTATGCTCCAGCATCTCCCTGAAGAAAAATGAACATGGGTCAGAAATGATCCTATCCTGGGCCCCGTTGCTCCTGCAGCAGAGTGTACTGGTTGAGAGTATTGTATTTGCAAGGTGAAGAGAGGAGTTAGAGCAGGCTGCAGAGCTGAGATTGTAGGGTTCAGGGCCATGGGCAGAGGCAGCGAAATGTCTCAATGTGGTTCATGGACCTCCCGGTTGCCTTAGGAAATGCCTGAGACCTTAGCTCTACCAGCATTGGGAGGCTTCTGGATTGCAGCTGGCTACTCCCTATCATATGACGGTGAGGGCACAGTTTCCCCAGACTTCTGCCTGAATCTGCATGGAGATCCAGTGCATGAGGAAGCTGGGTATCTGTGCTGGGGGAGTGCAGTCTTCTCAGTCTGCAGCAGACTATGGGGAAATGCCACAAACCCCACTTATGGCGACATTTGTGCATGGCTAGGTCCAGCCTGGCACCAGCAAGGGCTGCTATGGGTGCAGAATTGTGAGCAGCAGCTGCAGCAAGGCTGACTTCAGGCATATTGCACGGGCTTTTGCTCAGACCCAGAACCTAGGGTCTAAAAATTGCAACAGCTGGCTATGCCAATTTGCTGTCCCTGCTATTAAATAAACCAGGCCAGGGTGTATTCCCTAGCCATAAGGGTACAACAGAGTGGCATGGCTCAGTTCACAACCAGTTTGCTAAATTCCTTCTCTCTGCAGGTTTGATTGGCCTCATCCAATCTACCAAATGGCAACAGGTCCTGATAATCCTCTAGTTGTGTCCTAATACTATTTGGGACAGTCCTAACTGGCCTGGCCAAATCCATGCCCAAACCATTCCAATAGCTGTACCATTTAGATGGTTCTGTGTCTATGCTAGGGCTCTCTTTCTTCCCTTTATGGCGTAGATACTGCCACTGAGTCCTAGCTTCCAGAGCAGAGACAGTGCCAAATCCTGGATGGAAGCACCTCCCAGTAGGCCTTAGGAGGCTGAAGCTGAGCTTCACAGGGAGAATTCAGCCTGAGATGGTGTGCTGGTCATACCTATGGTCATCATGATGAGCCGTGTCATCCTCAGGGTTCTCTCCATCTGTGAAAGCTGCCTTTGACTAGCAGAGCTCCTGCAGGAAGGTGTCTGAGCCATGAAAGAGCTCATAAAAATAAGCGCAAAAGGGTTGTCAGGCAGTTAGCTCAATCTCTTGTCATAGAATCATAGAATCATTTAGGTTGGAAAAGACCCTTAAGATCTTCGAGTCCAACTGTAAACCTAACACTGAAAAGTCCACCACTAAACCATGCCCCTAAGTGCCACATCTACATGTCTTTGAAATACCTCCAGGGATGGTGATTCTGAAGAAATTTTTCCTAATATCCAATCTAAACCTCCACTGGCGCAACTTAAGGCCGCTTCCTCCTGTCCTATCACTTGTTACTTGGGAAAAGAGACCGACACCTCTTCTAGGCCATGTCTCTGCCTGTATGTTTATGGCACTGCAAAATAAGAAAACCTAATCTCATGTGAGGTTTGAACATCTTCCAGTAATCCAACTTAGATCCCACTGGCTTCAACAGGCTTTAAATGGTAGGCTGCAAAGCTGGTTGGTTTGTGAAGTTGAATCCTGTTATTTTCCAAATGTCACTGAATACATGTTCTTTGCTGTCAGCTACTGTTGAGAAATTGGGGTTAGAAATGTGTTCAGTCTCGCCAAAGAGTTGGGCTTCCCATTCCCTTTCTTCTTCCCTCTGATTTTTTTGAGTGAGGCTTGTTTATCATTTTGATTGTAAGTAACTTTGAGGGAGACAAAAAAAATGTGGGAAGGAGGGAAATCAAACCTTGATTTGCAGTGAGAAGTACAAGGGAGTATTCTTCCAAGCAACATTGATGATCCAAGGATCAGGCTGATCCCATTCCTAAATGGGACCCTTATTTCAGCAGGAATGAACATGAACAGCTTCACTCAATTTGTTACAAAATTCACTGGACATCTGATTCAGGTAGGTTTAAATTATTTGTTAGGGACCCAGAAACCCAGAGCTGCCTCTGCCTTTCTTGCAGAAACTTGTTTTCTCTTGGAAGTACATTGGGTGTCTCCAGAGAGCAATAAGGGTCAAACCAGAAGAAAATAAGATGAACAAATAAGATACACAAACTGAATATACATGTTGTGAGCAAGGCACGCTTGTGCTGAAGCAGTAGGACTTCCCAGACAGGGAAATCTTTGCTCTTAATTCAAAGATAGGCCTGGCCGTATCTTGACTTGTGCTCAAGTCAGTGATGAACCTCAATGGAGAAGCAAGAAGTTAGATCAGGATGAAACTAGCTCTTTTTCAAACCATGGCCCACAGCAAAGGATTCTTCACAGCAATGATACACATATTTTTTATATATCCTGTCTGATATATAGTATGTGAGTTCCAAGAAATGATTCACCTTTTTCCTGATTCTCTCATCAGTGGAAGATTCATTGTAACAGCCACTTGGAAGCCTTTCCGTTTCAGTGATGGGACTTTATTTTCCTCATAATATTCATCACATGGTAATCCTAGTGGAAAGTGAGATATAGTATAAAACTATGGGGTAGTGTTTGTACTATCAAATGCCTAAAATGCTCTTATCCATCAAAAAATGGATTCAAATTCAGTTCTTACTACCAAAGTCCTATTACTGTTTACGAATAGATGTGGCCCACAGCCTTATCCACACTCTCTTTGAATTAAGAGCAAAGAACTTGCACTGACTTCAGGGGGTGCCTAAGGGGAGAGCCATGTGCATCCTGAGTGTCTACAACAATCCTAACATGAGATCCAGGGCTGTCCAGAGCCCAAATTGTAGGTCTCCGAAACACAAACGCTGATTTACCGCATGCATGTTGCACAGTTCCAGATCTGCCACTCAACAGCTGTGCGAAGAGGGCACATCATTTTTGCTCTCTGTGCCCTTTAAGCCTTCAGCTTTTAAGGAATTGCTTTTTAATGAACAGTGCTGTTTTGTATATAGTTTAAAATATAAGAAAAAATCAGCAATTTTTCTGTGCAGGTATGACATCTTAGTTTTATGTAGTACATTCGTATCTCTTTTGTGCTTGCAAGCATCTTGTTGCCAGTACTCCAAGGAAATGCAGTCACACTGCAGAAAAAAAAAAAGTTCAGTTAGTCTCTGTATTGTTGGGTTTTTTTTCTCTCCCCCCCTGCTTTTGTGTCTGTGTGGCATACTTTTACAGAAGGGAATCATTAGAAAGATGATGTAGAACTTCAGAATGAATCAAACTGCAAACATTAAGCCAGCTTAGAAAATTGTATACAGACCTTACTGGAGTTACTGACTGACATTTTGGAGGATAGTTTCATTAGTATAATTCTTACTGACACTGTTGCATCAAAATTAGCAATTTCTATAATGAAGCTGGTATCACCTGCCAGTTTCTATTGTGTTGAACCTCTCCCTTCAGACTATATTGTTTTTCTGCCTTCTGAGATCCTGAAGCCTGTGGCTCTGTTGCGTGTCTCAAGGAGATTGAGCTGTTACTCATTTTTTTTGAGTTATTGTAGTTAGCTATTTCTCTTGTCAGTCACATGTATAATTTAACCAAGGTGACCTTGGTAAGATTTCCAGCTGTGGAATGGCAATTAAAAAAAAGTAATAATTACTTCAAGGACTATTTAAATTCACAGTGTTGCTGTTTGACTCGCAGACAATCTGCATAAGGTTGATGTTAAGAATGTAAAATGTTTAATGAAACAAACAAAAAAATCCTGATTTTTTTAGCCAGTGGGACCCTTCTGATTTTCTGGGAATGAGCCTAGAACTCATCAGAGATCTATAAATGTGTTTCAGTTCTTGACAAATCCTGACCAATTCAGGACTTAAGCACAGGAAACATGTTTAGGAAATGTATTCGTGACATCAATCATTTACCACATACACAGAATGATGATGATATCACCATTTTTTTCCTTTTGGGAAGGCTTTTTTTTTTCCCACTTCTTCCACACATAGCCAGGAAACAAGGGCTTGTAGATTTCACTGCAGAAAATTAAACAAGTGGATCCCATTAAAGAAAACATCCAGAGATCTTACAACTCCTTCCAGTTTTCTATAAAGGGGGTAGCTGCATTTATCATCAGAATATGACCATTAACATTCTTATATCCTGTCATGTATATGTTCTGATGGAGAGCTAGATCCCTGAACATGTGCCTTATGATTCTTAAACTTCAGGTCCTATCATAGGATTTATGCAGCTGTGATTTCCAGGCTGTTTTACAGTCACTCATAATAACCTGAGTTTGGGGTTTTGGGTATTGTTGGTTGGGGTTTTTTTTGTTGTTTTTTTTTTTTTAAATATACATATTTTGTTAGAGGTATTTAATTTTGAAGACAATTCGAACACAGTATAACAGACAACAATAAAGGGAAATAGCAGATAATCACAATCGACCATCCAAGGTTCATTGAACACTCAGCAATTGAATTTTTCCTCAACAAATTATCTGTAATAAATCAAATAACAAATTTACAGTCTGTTAAAAGGAACATTTAAGCTATTGTGATCTAATTAATGTTTGCTATTTCCATATGCCAAAATTCAGTGTGTTTTGCGTCAGTCCGGTTTCTGGTCCATTGCTAGCTTTTCTAGACAGAGCAGAAGAGAACAGTATCATGTTCAGCTGACAGAGCTGCAATGGTGGCTAGTTGGTGCCCCTGAAAACATTGCTGACTGCAATTGTACTGTGGAGGTGAAACAGGGAAATTCTGTCAAGGCACAGGTCTGCCAGTATTCAGGGAGAGACTAGGAGTTCATGTTCAAGAAATCCAGATTAGGTAAAGGAAGCGAGTTTGGGGAGTGAGGGTATTCAGCACAGAAGGACTTATGGAAGGATGATAAAAGATTCTCCATTGGAAAAACATCTCAAATCAAGGTCAGGGGTTTTTTGCAATAACATATTTCTTGTTCACTAAGAAGTTACGTGTTCAGTGAGTGAAATTCCATGATGCTACTCGGGGTGGCAGATCTCGTGAGTTCACCATCCCTACAGCCTTGAAATGTAAAGGTACTGTTGGATCTCCCAGCTTTCTAAGCAGACTGTTGCTCCACTCTCTCACATAAGAGAGGTGTCAGTATTGCCTAACCCCCTTAGGGAGAGGGATACCTTATCCCTCTTGCAACAGCTGCTCCATTACCAAAAGAGGGGAAAGTAGGGCTGTAGCTCCAGTGCTTTCCTCTTCTCTGTGGGAATCAGTAATAGATACTATTCAATGCTTTTAAATTGCTTTAAAAAGCAATCAGAAAGTATTAGAACAATTTTCTTCCTTGTCCCTGCATTTAAAAACTCTTGGAGGGAGCCTTGGAGTCGTAGTTTGGTGCTGTATCCCAGAGCTTTCCCTAAATTAAGAGAAATTAGAATTAGAGAGGAGGTCAGTATGCCCTAGTAGAGACTGTTCATTCAGAGAATGAGAGTGACTGAGATAACGAACGCTTGAGTATTATAGATTAAGCAAGAACAGCATTTTGCCCCTTTTATGGCATTTTTGCTGCTTTTGTTTCTCATTCCTGGCCAGAACTCAAACCAGAAAAAGGACTGTGAGATTGGATTCATCAGATTTGCTCAATGTGCCCTGGTTTTGTGAAAATCATAATAAACTCAAGCTGCATTTAATTGGCAGTTTGGACAAAGTTTCTTTAGAAACCTATTCAGCTCTTCCGAATTAGAGTGTAATCTTTATGCGAGTAGGTTACTGTTGAGGAAGAGCTGTACCTGCTGATTTCCTTTCTAAGATGGTGTGATGGTACGACTGATGCTGTGTCACTTCACTAAATAGCTTTTTGGGAGGGAGAGGATGAGTTTGATCTCTAGCAAAGGGGGTGTGTTTGTTTCTTACATGTTTATATAAATAAAAGGTGGTATATCAGTGAGGCAGGCAAAGGAATATCTCTTCTTTTATGAGATCATTTAGGAAGCAAGGGCAAAAAGTAGGAAAAGTCTTGCAAAACAGCTGCAGTAAGATTAGATTTGCAAAAATAGATGCCTGTTCAAACTGCAGATTTTTTTTTTCCCTTCCAGACCTTTTGTGATGAGTGCCTGTAGGTGGATTGGCTGTTCACATTTTGGGATCCAGGAGGTGTGACACAAGAAACAGTCTGCCTTAGTTTTGGCAAAATTTGCTCTTGTTTTATGTACCAGAAGAACAAGCAGCACTCTCCTGTTTTATCCAAACCTTTCTGTTTTTCAGACTGTCCTGGACCTCTGCACACCCCATCCCATCTGCCTGCCTGCACCTGGTGAAACCCCAGCTGGATGGGTGCAGAGTTTCTCTGATGTGACTGGTCAGCAACTTCCAAAATGTATTTTTACTCACTGATGCTGGCAATATGTTCTTCAGGAATATTGTAAGAACTGTCACCTAGTCTCTGGATAACAAGAAGAAAATAGATTCCTAAGTAGTACTGTAGAGGATTTTCTCTGAAAACTTTTGCTAAAATATAAGTTTTGTTTATTAACCTGAAATTATGAAATTAGGGGGTTTTGTTCAATTACTACTATGGTTTGCACCAGAACATGGGACAGCAGAAAATTATAAATTTTCAAGTGCATGGTTGGAATTTGTTATAGTTTTACCTGGAAACTTCCATTTAATACATTCTGTAAACCAATTACATTTTGTTTTGGGGGCTTTTTTTTTACTGATGAAAATTTAAAACTTCTTGAAAAAACAGCCTTATTTAGCTTTCAAGTCAAGGAAAGGTGCCTTTCAATAACTCAGCTTTTAGATGCTGAGCACTGTCTTAGATGATCACTGTCTGTCTTCATTGTAGAGAGAAACACTCGAGGCACAGGGAAATTGAAATCTATTGCAGAGATGAGATTTTGCTTGTAGTACTTGAAGTGGTAAAGTTTGCTTCCAGAGTCCTGGCTCCTTTGATTGTAAATACCTGTGTGCAGTTCTGCTAAAACCTGCTTAGCAGTATAAGTGTGTGTGTTTGTTTCTGCTCCAAAATCTTAGTATACAAATTGCTGAAATTTGGTTTTCTTCTGGAATGACGATTAAAATATGGTATCTGCTAAAAATATGAAATCATAGACAGTTTTCCCTCACAGTCAAAGAACTTTTCTGTCTTTTAACAGTTTATTTTTCCTTTTACTACCAGTTCTTGCTACCTTCTGTCAGATGTATGGCCAGCTGATAAAAAAAGCTATTCTGAATAGCTTTGGTTTTGCTTTCCGGTACGCTAACATCTGCTGACGGAAAACTCAAATGTGTTTTATAACACCTTTACATCACTATGCCTCTGTATAGTGAGAAATTCCTTTTTTTCTCATCTATGAAGTGAGCTTTCTTTCCTCTTGCTTGTACTTGAACTCTGATGATGCTTCCTTGTTTGCTTACTGTTGTTTTGCTTCTGTTGACAGAAGTCAAGAAGTTTTCATCTTCATGCTCCTTTTTGTGACAGTGTGATCATGTTCTGCTGGTTTTGTTTATGGTGCTGTACCTCATTTTTCAATTATGGGTGAAAAGAAGACATGGTTTAGCAGTTAATGCAGCTTACTAATACTTAAGAAAAAAAATTTTTAATTCCTTAATCTACTGTAAATCTCTAACATGACCCTTGGCAAATCAAATATACCTTGTCTATGTTTAGGAAGCATCTCGTGTAGCTATATCAAATTGTGCCTCTCCAGCAGACTTTGTGAGCTTTACCTCAGCATGTTCATTTGCACTTGATGATCTTAAATGTCTTTTCCAACCTAAATGATTCTGTGATTTAAAAAGATACCATTGGCAGCATACAATGGTTGCATAAGTGGTTACCGCAAGTATGGAATCATAGAAGCAATCCAAATGTATATGTGGCCTTTACTACTTACATTTCAGTTTCTTCAGTGCAAAATCAAACACTTTGAATGATTAAACAAATTCATGCTAGCAAAATCTGTTGAGCACTTTTAGACATAGGTACAGCCTCTGGCTCAGGAAGTCCACAATCGGCTGATTTGCTAGAATGTGGAAAGGTAAATGGTAAAAGGACCACTGTATGCTCGTGCTCTTGCTAGTTCCCTCCTGTGTATCTTCTGCTCGCCACTGCTGGATGCAGAAAACTGAAATAGATGAATTTTTGGTGTGTTGCTATGAATGCTTCTTCTGCTTACAATGATAGCTTTTGAGGGCAGAGTTTGTCTTACTGCATTGGTACTGCTTAGTGTGTGCTGAAACAGGAATTCCCACTGCATGGAAAGTCTGTTTGACTTCAAGGACAAAGTTTCTTAGCAGAATGAAAAGTATCCTTCGAGACTAGAAAATCTGAAATGGAACTTAGAAAAATTAAAGTGAAGTTATTTGTTGCCTTTTTTTTCCTAAGGACTGGTCAGAGCAGCCTGTCAGGGAGCAGGGCAGCCTAGAGAGCCTGATCTTTGCAGCTTCCCTAGAGCACACTGAGATGCACTGAGCATCTTCCTATCGATCCTTCTTCCAACAACACAGGAAACCTGATTTGAATATGGAAGATCTCACAATATCTGGCTCAGTCTGCCTTTCTGGAGGAGTCTCTTCTGTTACAGTACTAGCAGTGAGCAGATTGTGGGTTTTGAACAAGTGACTATCCTGAATATTTTCTGTAGTGTGTGACCATAGAAAAACATGCAACCTAAGTAATGAAGGTTAGATTTGGAACCCTGTCTAATGCACAGTCAGAGAAAAGGAGGGGTAGTTATTTGTTAATCACAGAGAGTAACTTTGCCTTCTACTTTTTACTCACCAGGCCCTTGCAACTTCTGGTGCCAGATAGTCAGAGGTGTTCAGAGGCTAGCTGTTAGAAGCCTGATGCTACCCTCATCAAAACAGCAATTGCAAAAATACGCTAGGAGTATGAGGGATATCATCTGTTCATCAAATATGCTGTTTGCAGCACCTCAAGTCACAGAAAGCGTTAGTGAGACAGAGTCTTTTCACGCATTTTTGTCTGTCTTCCCATTTTTTTCAGTGGGTTGGGCCTCTGGCTAAAAACGTTTGATTCTTTCTGTAGAAGGAAAGATTGCAGACATGAAAAGCCCCAAATGAAATGGATAGTGTGTGACAGTTTCATCCTTCTAGCCTATTGTTTTATGATGTGACTAATAACAGTTCTTCAGAGACTCATAACCCTTTGTGTGATTTACTGTGGTTATCCTGCATGCCACCTGTGCATGGTATTAATTAAGACCTGGGGAAAACGTGCTATAAAGCTGAAAAATTCACTTTGCCAAAAGGTAGTGCAATGAAAACCAGCAACCCTCCCACATGTAGCCATTTGAAAGTTCTTCCAAAATTGGTTTACGACTTTTTTCTTGAGAGCTTGAAGGAATATGGCATCTTAAAGATAAACTTACAGGTTCAATTGCCTGCTTAGATGTACAATCATGCATTTTTGTCCACTTGATTTAAATGTGCCTAAGGGACTGAGTTTATTTTCTGCATCCGTTCAAGCACATGATTGAAATAAACAGCATGGTCCTAGCAACATAGCATGCTAGCTATTAATCCACTAAGTACCCTATTAGTACCTGTCACTTTGGATTAGCAATGAGTTTTTTATGTTCATCATGTATTTAAGTATACTGACTTTTGGAGGGATTAAATCTCTCTTATTCAACTAATTCCCAAAAAGCATCCATCTGGAGAACTTTATGCCTTAGAAGTCTATTTCTCAGCAATAAGTCCAAATAAGATGGGCTTTATCATCCCAGAGAGTCACTCAGGATGAGGTAATGGGAATAATAATTGGTTTATAGGGTTTTAAGTTTTTGCTGCTAGAAACCTGCTCATACATAAATCAAAGACAGATATTTCATTTCTGTCAAGCATTTAAATTGTTCAGTGATTGATTAAATGTCAGGCAACCTAATAATTAGTGTACCTGAGTATCATTTGGAATGTAAACTCCCTGGGTGGGGATTTTTCTTCTTCCTTCTCTCTGTATAATCACCATCTCAAGTCTCACCGTGCATGATTTGGGCTCTTTAACTGCTGTCATGAAAGAAATAATAATGTCTGCAAAACTCCCCAAACTAATACCATATTCTCTAGTTATAATCTAATCACTATATCTCTGAGGCATGTCACTGTGCTGTTTTGGAATGGTGCTTTAAATGGGACAACTTGGGGTTTTATGTCGTTAATTTTTCTACCCCTTCAGTCCTAATGTACATATGAAGTACATCTTGCCAAGGCTGACTGTTTGAGACCACCGCTTGAGCCGTGTTACCTCAACAAATTCTTTTAATTATCAAGGTCAGTAATTTTTTTTAATTGAGAGGAGTGGAGTGTAGATGGCAGACATAAAATTAATACGCAGCTCACAACCATTAATTTTACATCACTGTCAAACAATTTCCTCTTCTCAGAGGAAACTGTGGAACAACAATCCTGCAGGCTCAAACCCTGCTTTTGTACAAACAACAGAGACAAGGGGAATTGTGCAAGTGAGGACAGTACAACTGCTGTACTGTGCAGCAATCTGTAAAAGAAAGATGGGGAAGCTTGTGGGCTGGTTATTTAGCTCTTGGTCTTGTTGGTCTTCAGCTGTGGCTGAAGCTGTTGGAATGGATTTTGATAGTATTTTCATTACTGGTCTCAGTAAAAGATATCCACTGATTGATTTTCTTTGATCCGTTTTGAAGAACCTTTCATAAAATTTTCTCACAAAAATCTCTGTGATTCTGGGGAGCCAGAATCTCCCCAACAAAATGAATTTTTATTGCAGTGTTGATTTCTTAGGTTTGAAGTGTCTGGCAGTCACTGAAATGTTGGTGAATCAAAAGCAATTAATTGAGGATCTTGGACCTTTGGCAAGGAATCCTTGTCTCGACAATAATCAATACCAGGAAGAATTTGTGGACACCTTCCTCCCTATCCAATATTCTTTTAGCTACTCATTGGAAAGTCCTGGTGTTTGTTTTGTGATTGGAATTAGTGGGAACAGGAAAATCCATTTTGCTAATCAATTGCAAGATCCTAGAGAGCTTCTTCTTCGCTCAAAGTTTCTTGAATTTTAGGTTTTGAGTTAATGAAATTGAAATAGTATTTTGAGGAAAAAATAGTTCCCAGAGAATCAGTAGCCATGATTTTGGACCAGTTGAATTTACTTACACTAGCAGATGCAGTGGTGGGATAAGAGACTTGCACTGGAGATGGTGCTGGGTCTGTCTTCTGCTCTGGTGTGCTGAAGTCTGAAACACAGTCTCTGTTGGCACTTTCCAGCCCTTTTGTGACTCCAGCAAAGCAAGGTTCCTTCACTGTGAGTCCTCTGGCCACCAATAAGAACCTATGCTTGTGACAGAATAATATGATTGTATTCTCCAAATTAGCTGTAACACGTAATGTAATTCAAGTGATTGAATTTTGTCAGTAACATGAAGGCTTAAGGAAACTGAAAAAAACACCAAACACAAAAACCTGGTGTTTTCAGATTTCCTTCCCAAGATCTCCACGGATTGTTTTGTTGCTGTTTACATGATTGGTATGTCTGCATCAATGACATGCCTTGGGTTGCAAGTTTGAGGGTGCTCAGAATTTCTATGTACCAAACAAGCCTTTTCTCCCCTAGCTCATTTTTGCAATTTCCTGTCATTTATTCATTCTAGTCAAGCTACTGTATAAACTTGTAAATGCTGTATTTTGGGGGATAACTTGCTACATCTATTTTCTCAGCCTCCAGGAGAATAAGCTTTCAGCCAATCTGAAAGCTAATTGCTCCCTCTAAAACATGACAAGAAGTGCAATAAACTCCTCTCTAGACAGCCAGAATTTCTGCCATTTAGCTGCCCTTTTTGTTAGGATAGTAACAATTTCATGGTTGCTCAGTTGCTTAGCAGAAATGCTCAATGTCATTTTTAGATTTTACAAACAAAAATAATACATTCGAACAAACCATCCTTTCTTAGACTTGTGTGTCACATGTGCCTTTCCTGTCCTGTCACTGTTTATATTCCATTGTTCTTCCTATATGCTGTTCTTACAGGTTACCTGGAAGTCTTTGATTTTGATCAGTCATGAACTTTATGGTAGAGACCGAGGCTGGGATTTTTAAAGATGCCTAAAGACAAAACCAGCCCATTGAATGGTGGACTGGATCAGAGGTACAGGATGCGTTTTCCTCTTCTGCTCTTTGTCTTTATACTTTATAAGCTGTATGCGTATGGTTATACTTTCTTATGAATTTATGAAATGCCTAACACCAATGTTAGCTGAAAGTGCAGAAGTCATGGGAATGTGACATTGTTCAGGCTATATGGTGGTTTCAGAACTTCAAGTCTGATTTATGGATATACAAATATCTAGGCTCACATTTGGGACAAGTTTTCCCTTGTATTTCAAGATCAGTCCAGAACATGTGGCAGGAACAATGTCCAGTGAGGGATGTAAGTGCCTTAAAAGTGTGCCTGGCATTTGGAATGGATTTGAGAACCATGAGCAACGTGCCTGGGTTGCCTGAAGAGAAGTAACTTGGTGATACAGTTTTGTGTTATTTATGTGACATCCTGGTGCATGAGCAGGTTACCTTGGTGTCGTGGTTTAAGCCCAGCCAGCAACAAAGCACCACGAGGCCACTTGCTCACTCCTCCCCTCCAGCCCTGGTGGGATGATGAGGAGAAAATATAAAGAAACGTTTGTGGGTTGAGACAAGGACAGGGAGGGATCACTCACCACTTATGGTCACAGGCAAAAGACAGGCTCAACTTGGAGAAAAAAAACAAAATTGTTTTGATTTGATTTGTAGTAAATTAAATTAAGGATAATGAGAAGTAAATCCCAAATCTTAAAACACCTTCCCCCCACCCCTCCCTTCTTCCCAGGCACAGCTTCACTCCTGGATTCTCTACCTCCTCCTCCCAGCAGCACAGGGGGACGGGAAATGGGGGTTGGGGTCAGTTCATCACACCTTGTCTCTGCCGCTCCTTCATCCTCAGGGGGAGGACTCCTCACTCCTGCTCCACTGTGGGGTCCCTCCCACGGGAGACAGTTCTCCACCAACTTCTCCAGCATGAGTCCTTTCCATGGGCTGATCTTCAGTCACAGACTGCTCCAGCGTGGGCTCTCCCATGGAGTCACGGCCATCTCCGGGGGCATCCCCCTGCTCTGGTGTGGGGTCCTCCCCGTCCTTCTGCACTGACCTCGGGGTCTGCAGAGGTGTTCCTCTCACATTCTAATCCCCCCACTCAGTACCGGTTCCCCTTCTTAAATCTGTTCTCCCAGAGGCGCTACCACCATCACTGATTGGGTTGCCCTGGGCCAGAGGCAGGTCCGACTTGGAGCTGGGGAAGCTTCTGGCAGCTTCTCACAGAAGCCACCCCTGCAGCCCTTCCCCTGCTACCAAAACCCCACCACACAAGCCCAAACCACTTGGCATGGTGAACCTAATCATGTAGCTCCCTGTGCTGACTGGGACTACTATGGGAGTCTGAAACAGCACAGCTTCAGCTGCCAGGGAAAGGTTTCAGGTGGAAGAGGCAGGCAGCAACTGAACTGAGGCATCTCCTGGACTGGGCCCCAGTCAAGTAGTCAATTTTATTTTAATCTAAATTACAGAATTAGGTAATTGTGCTGAGTCCTCCTTTGTGGTGTCAAAATCCTTTCTTGGAAGTCCTGTCTTGGTGAGGTCCCATGTTTCCTGCTTCCCATGTGTTGTGATCAGCTCTATTCTCTCAAGGACCATACTCTTGTTGTTTCTAATTTATGATCTGCTCCAGAACAGAATTTCATGAAGCTGGATTATTTAATTTTCTTTCTGTTTTCAACAACTCTTTTCTGGCACTCACCTTGTACTCAGACCTGTAGATCCAACTCTGTAGAAACGTGCAGAAATATTTTTAAGAGTTGTCTTTATCTGGTTGCAGAAGCCAGGACAGGCAGGATGTTCCCACCACATGTGTCAGCACAATTCGTTTCTCCCTAGTAATCAGCTGTATAATCTGGACATAACCCATGGGTGATGGGGTACTTCCTATTCTGTTTTTCCATTAACTCTCTAAAAGGTTATTAATCTATCTGATCCTTTGTTTAGTCCCAAAACAGCTTGAAAAAGAGCTGTCTTGTGGTTTTTGTCTGTGTTACCATGGCTGTTGGTTATTTCAGAGTTTATGGAGAATTCCACAGAGAAGTGCTTAACTAGACTAGTGGCTGCACTGGTTTTGGGCTGGGATAGAGTTAATTTTCTTCATAGCAGCTGGTATGGGGCTATGTTTGGGACTTGTGCTGAAAACAGTGTTGATAATACAGGAATGTTTTCATTATTGCTGAGCAGTGCTCACACAGAGCCAAGGCCTTTTCTGCTTCTCACCCCACCCCACCAGCGAGGAGGCTGGGGGGGCACAAGAAGTTGGGAGGGGACACAGCCGGGACAGCTGACCCCAACTGACCCAAGGGATATCCCAGACCATATGATGTCATGCTCAGCAGGTAAAGCTGGGGGAAGAAGGAATGGGGGGATGTTTGGAGTGATGGCTTTTGTCTTCCCCAGTAACAGTTACACATGATGGAGCCCTGCTTTCCTGGAGATGGCTGAACACCTGCCTGCGGATGGGAAGTGGTGAATGAATTCCTTGTTTTGCTTTGTTTGTGTGCGCAGCTTTTGCTTTACCTATTCAACGATCTTTATCTCAACCCACGAGTTTTCTCACTTTTACCCTTCTGATTCTGTCCCCCATCCCACCGGGGAAGGGGGGGAGTGAGTGAGCGAGCAGCTGCGTGGTGCTTAGTTGTCGGCTTGGGTTAAACTGCGACACTGGCATCAGTGAGCTATTTGTGTATTTGAAGGATTCATTTACAAATGCAAGGGGGGCTGCCCTGAAAGCTGTTTTAATCAAAACAAGATTGAGAGGCATGAGAAACTTGAAGTAAATGTGAATGGGAGAACATGAGATGGCCTCTTTACACATCAGTTGTGGTTATGATGCTTTCTGTCACACAGCTTGAGTTATATTTTCTCCTTATTCTGCCGGCATTGCGTGTTTAAATTCCAGCAGGGCAAATGGATTATGATTTGTGCAAGTATGGAGAAGAGTATTTGGACTGAGTAGAGTGATTTGATAATGGAAGGTGGCAGGAAGCTGGGGATGGTGTGTATCCTGTTGGATTTGGTCAGAGATCTCTGTCATCAGTAGAGGAAGGCAGACATCATGGCAAGGTTAGACACAGAACACTTAAGTTTTTGTTTTCTGGATATATTGGGTATTTATTTGTTTTGGTTTGGTTTTCTTTTTCTCAGTTGCAAAGTGATTGTCCTGGATTAAAATTATGGTGAAAAGCATGAGTCCATAATAAAATATGTTTCAGAGACTGGGGAAGGAAAGATGTCTGTGCTGTCATTTCAAGTTGACATGCTGCATGCATTATAACATAATGTAATTGTGCAACACTGTTACTGAGTCAAACTGATGGTTCGGCGGCTTTTGGTTTGACATGGGTGAGATTGGCCCCTGGTCATTGTAAGATATAGGCGCTATAGAACTATGCCTTCAAGTGTCCCACTTGCAGTAACTGCTTGGATCTCTTGTCCTTGATCTGGCTGCTTTATGCTGTGTTAAAAGGCTAAAGGATCACCAAGGTTTTCTGATAGATCTAGGAATCCACTGTGCAAGCCAGCTCCAAGGATTGCCCTCAAGTCCTTGTGCTGTCAGAGGAGCAGTGCTCTGAGTGCCGCAGATGCTCTGGAAAATCCCTGTGCCCATAGGGAAGCCTAAGGCATTGGCCACAGTCTTGCCCTGAGGGCTGTTTGCTGACATGGGAGGCCTCTCTTTCCTCTAGGCTAGCTTTGAGAGGAGGACAAAGCTGCTTGAATTTCTTCCTCCTTGCCCTCATTATTTGCATTTTCTGTGCTGCCAAAGGTCTTGCTTTTCAGTGAGACGCATCTCGTGTCATCTTGCAAGCAGGAGGTGGACTCCCAGCTCATTGAAGTAGCTTTGAAAACAGTCATCCTTCTTTGTAGAGCAGCAGTGCGTGCCAGCTGCCGGCCAATCACATTGAGGCTTTGTATCACCAGCACACGCATCTCTACTTCTTTTTCTTCCCCTTTATGTGTCCTCTGTTCAGCCTGTTGGCTTTTTGGATCTGGAGCACGTTCTCACTGTGTTAGCAAACCTCTGGCATAATGACACCTTAATTTGTACTAGGATCTCCAAATACTATTATAGTAAAAATGTTTCTGCATGTGCTCCTTTCAGTCTGGTGGCTTGGAAAGCTCCAAGCTCCATTTTTCCTCCTCGTTAATAAAAATCACTGCATCAATATGTAGCAGCAGGAACAACAACAATCTTGCTCCAGAAAAGCCTGATCTTTCCTTGCAGCAAAAACAATCAATTTGTTATCAGAATTGCAAATATTTGATAGCGGTAATAGCTACACTGAAGGAATTGACTACACTAATAATGTTTTGATTTTTCTGCGCAGTTTTTCTAAAGCAAAAGAAAATGATAACAACAGCGTGTCCCTTCCCACCCACCTCCCCCCTGCTCCCCCCTCCCCCCAAAAAAAGAAAAAAAAAGAAAAAGAAAAGTCTAGGTCAAACAGAGGCAGGAAAGAAGAATATTTGTTAGGAAACTCTGTCAAACACCAGAAGAGAATGATGAAAGCCAATTGACAGTTTCTCAGTGTAATATACTAAATAATAGAGCAGCAGGAAGGCAGCAAAACCTTTTCTGTCCTGGGACTAACTCTTCTTAGGTCAGCTAGAGAGGGGTTACACCAGGCACCTTGTACCATAGGAGTGGTGGAGCCCACTCTCATACCCAGGAAGCAGTGTGCTCTGCCTGGAGTAGCTGAAGTAATTTTATACAAGGCATGTCTGTATCTATCTGTAGATACACATTTGTGAAAATCCAGCCCAAATTAAAACATTTGCCTTTGTTATAAAGTAAAAAAAAATCTTTCAAAATCTGGAACATCCAGATACCTGTTGACTGCATCCAGCAGGCAGAGAAGGTAAAGTGCTTTTCCCTTCATTCAAGCTCATTCACTAATTGATGATAATGTCAATCAGTACAGAGCTAGACCATGGCAAAGAAAGACTAAAACATTAGCTGTTTTCACTGGTGCCCAAGATCCCAAAGTGTCATCTTAATAACTGGATGTGTCTTTTAGTTGTGAGGTTTCCTGTTATTTTGAAAACTTTTCCATTAGATCCTTCCGAGATAGAGTGCAAGTCCCATTTAATGTTGTTTTAGGAAGAAATTACTATACAATGTAATAGCCCAGGTACATGGGAAACAACTGCTGAGTAGAGAGATTTTGATTCCAGTTGGGTACTGAGTTAATTTACTTTTTTTCTCTTGGTTACACAGACCTAAGAAACCTATGGACCTTGCAGTGCAGGGAAAAAAAAAAAAAAGCAGTAAATATTATAAAATCTTTACTTGAATTATGTACAATTCTGTGTTTTAACACAATCTACTACAGTATGGCCTGCTCCTGACCAGGAGTTTTGGGCTACTAACTTAATCAAAATATGTGATAATAGTAATACATGCCTTACTGAGGCAACAGTGACATTTTAGTTTTCCAAATATAGATCAAATAACACTGCATAAAAGAACCACCACAAGATCAAATAACACTGTGTAAAAGAACCACCACATTTCATTTCTTAAATATGTTTTCCAGCAGAAAATGGAGTTTTACTGTCATTGTATGTACTTGAAAAAATCCTAATGTTTATTTTAAAAGGTTTTAATTGTTTTGAGATTTTCAAGGAAGAAAATGTATTATTTTTTCCAAATATTAATAAGTCATTCCTGTGAAGTATAAGACATGTCGACCTCAGTAAATGTATTGAAGTAATTTTTTTTGGTTTGTTGTAAAACAATTTTTTCAGCTTAGAATGTTCTGAATGGACAAAACCATAAGTGTTAATCTCTAAATTTTTCACAGAAAATATTTTTTTCCTATACTGCTTTTTTTCCCTGTCCTTCTTTAAGCATATTAAAAAGAAAAATTTTCAGTAATTAACTTTAACTGGACATATTTTGATCAATAACAATTTCCATTGCAGAAACAGGAAAGTTCCCTGGCAGAATGCACCTCTGGATCAATGATGGACAGCTGCATGCCCACCCTTGAAGTTGTAAACATCCTGAAACACCATCCAAGAACATATCAGGATCTTTACTGAAAAATCAAATGCCCTTCAGTTTTTCTCACTTTAGCTTGTCTGTGTTTACAATGGCAGTAAGCAGAATCTCAGTCCTCTGCAGAAAATGAAAACTATACAGTGATTAATGATGAGATGTTTCAAAAAGTTTAGTTCTAGGAAGAGCAACTACTGACCAAGTAGCAAACCACACACATTTAAAGTAACGGACCATGTCGGAAACGAGCCTTTCCACTTTGACTTGTTGGTGCCGTACTTCTCATGAACAATAGAGATGCTCCTATCCAATCTTCCAAGATCTATATTTGTCACATGCTTATTGCTGGTGGTATTTTGATAATGAATTTTGTGCTGTGTATACTTATGCACATTATTGGTCTTTCTAGTAGTCACATTTCCCATTTCAACGCAGATTTCTGGGAATCTAAACCATAATTCAGTTACCAAGACTGCATCTGCTAGCCTTGAGATGACAGAAATGAAGATTTTGCAGAACTCATTAAATGTTTGCATGGCTGAAAGAGTATGAACCAAACATGTTTTGCAGAGAGAATTGTTTGGGTTTTTCCCATTAAGTTTTTTAGGAACATTTTATTCACTTCCAAGAATCCACCCTGATGAGAACAGGGGGAAAAAAAATCTCATAGCTCAGAAGTGACTGTACTCTGCTTCATTGCAGTCTGACAGTCTTGTGTCTGAGGTTTCCTCCCTGAGTACCACTTTCCCATTTTGCATTCACTCATCTCACTGAAAAGTTGATTCTGAAATTCAAACCAACTTCAACAGCACCAATGCTGGCCATTTTAAAACTTCTCACTGGCACTGCTAGATGATGTTTAACTATCTCAAAGCGTCACCTATTGCTGTAAGTCAGGAATGTACATGTAGAGAATGACCTGGTTCAGGAAGGGCTATGGAGGAGTCTGACAGCATCACAGACAGTAAGGTATCACTGTGGAGCTCCAGTGAGCTCCAAAACCAAGGGCTCCAGTGTGACTCTTCTGTAGCCAAATTGGGCTACATGGCTCTCTCAACTAAATACAATCCCATTTCTTGTGGCATGCTTCTTTCATACTGTGGTGTAAGCAGCAAGGGAGTTCCCCCCTGCCTTTACCACCCAGGAACTCCTGTCACTGGGTCTGTGTCCTTTGCTTTGCCCCTCTGGGCTAAAGAGAAAAAGGACAGGATCTAAAAATGCTACCAGCTCCTGCCAATCTTAGATATATGGATAAGTAGAAAAAAAATGGTTTTTTTTGTGTGCATCATATCCATACCTGTTTGCTTCCAGGTTGGCATCCTCAAAGGCTTGTAGTGACATTTAGGCTTACATTCTCCTTGAAAGCCAGTGGGAGCTGGCTGAGAGTCTGACTTCTGCAGATGTTTAAGAAAAACCTAGCTTTTATTATTTTGTCTTAATTAAACATGCTAAGTGTGATGCACTAGGTATAGCCTGCATGTCCTTCACACCTCCCATCGGTGCTCTGTAGCAGAGGCAGTTTTCTCTGTGCATTGGAATGGGGAAGCTGAGGAAGAAGAGTGGAGGGACCTCCTGTCTCCTGGGTCCCAGGGGAAGAGGTGCGACAGCGCAGACTGCACACCTGCATAGCACCAACCTAGGGCCCAGCTTACTGATTTATGTATGCAGTACAACTTTGCCAAAAACCACGTCAAGAAGTTGGAGCAGATGTCCTAGGATGCAGATGAATGAGGTATTGGAACTCCAATCTGCATGAGTCAAGACAAAATTTTTCATCCTAGGCACACTGGGAACTTGAATGCGGCCTTCTGACATCTGAGACTGGTATCCTGTACATCCTCAGGCTGTATGGAGTACAAGGAGGTTGCTTCCCACATATGCAAAATTATGCACAACGCGTGCAGGCCCCAAAGTCTTCTCCTCTGTCTGATACCAGGGAGGCTCAATGCTCAGAGCTGTGGCCTCCTCTGACTCTTGTGCATGCTTGTTTGTCTTGGGATTTTTAAAGTGTCAATGTCACTGGCGTGACAGGAATTAGCTGCAGGGGTAGAAAAATCCTAACAACTCATATTTAATAAATTGCAGTTTTCCTATGATGCGGAGTATCTTACAGTGCAATGAAATACCTCCCTTATTGGTCTGCTAGTCATTAAATAATTCCTCCAACTCAGTTTATGTCTTTCTGTTGCCAACTTCAAGACTTATATTGCTTTCTCAGTTAAATCATCGGCTCCTAATGATCCAGCTGAATTTTTATGCTCAACCTATCCCCCAGGAGACTTTTATATACACTGTAATGATACTGTTTGCTTGGGCGCTGGCAGTTAAGTGTTCTAGCACCTCGTTTTACAGTCTTTGATACATTTCTGAGAAAGAAAGCGCTTGGGCTATTTATGATAAATCAGAATGGCAGTTGTGTTAAGGCTGCAAACACAAAGCACATGCTCAGCTTTATTTAGGTGCTCCAAACTTTACCTGAAATTAAAATTCATCCCTGTACTGGCCAGGTTACATCTCCTTTGACATTGTTTTTTCTGCATTAGTGAAGCCATTATTGCAAGCAGCACAAGTGAAGGGACTGGGAGTTACGCACTGGCACCTGTATGGCACAGGGGGGTGTCTTGGATTGAGGGAGCCTGGAGGGTCCCTCACTGTGTCCATTCAGCTTGCAGTCTCTTTGGGATGTCTCCCACAACCTGCCTGTTGTACTTGATGAAGTGTGAAGCTGAACTAAAACAACCAAATGAGCCATTTTAGGTAGTGTAATTTTTGAAAAACATGGTGTTTCTGGACAGTCAGAAACAGAAATGCAAACATAAATTGAACCCCCCCCACACATTGTTTGAATATTTTCAAAACAAAAGGTTGTGCCATTATGTTTCAAAATATTTTTATTTCAGCTTAAGGTTTCATTTGTTTATTTTTAAATTTTAAAAGTAAACAAAGCAAGTTTTGGATGAAGCACAGTATTTTCTTACTTTTTGCATTAACTGTTGAGGAGAGATATTTTTAGTGCAAAACTAATAGTTTTGTTCAGGATCAGCATCTTTCTGCACATGCTTGCACATACCAACATTTTCAGAGGTTTCCAGTCCAGTTACTGAACCAAAAAAAAATCAATTACTAGCTGAGCCCTTGCTAGGAGGCACCAGCAAAAGTGGTGAAGGTGACGGCAGCTTTCATAGCTTTGCTTGTTTCTTTCTCTTCTCGCTTAGACTCTGGCTTGCACCTTGGGGCCAGGTACCTGCTGCAGGAGCACTGAGGCACTGTGGGGTAGCTCCTCTTTCTGGCAGGGAGGCCAGCCTTTACTTCTGCATCTGCTGAATTGCTTATCAGGCTTTCTTCTTAACGTTGTTCCCTCTGACATACAGCACAGCGGTTATGCATTCATCTCCCCTGCCATGAAGAATTCAAGGATAAGACAGGTACCCTACCTACTTGCTAGGTGTCACTGCCAGCTGTCTTGGGGCAAGTCACCAGAGTACAACCTGTGTTTCTGCCTGTGGAGGGTTGGGTAGGAAGAAACTGAGAATAGAGATCCCATCAGGCAGCCACGGTGCAGTGGGTTGGGTGTCCCTATGCTGCTTGTGATGGAGCTGGGGCAATTGCCTTTCTCCCTGCTTGACAGTCCCCTGCTTGCCTGGCCCAGGCACTGGCTTTTCTTGAGTTTGCCACTAAGACTCAACAGCTCCTGCATTTTTGTTGGAAATGGAAGCATTTTTCTTGCAATCCAGTGTTATAAACCTGAAGGCTGTAGTCAAAAACAGGTAGATAATGTTCTTTTTTATTTCAGATGTCTCTGTTTCATTTTGGGGGGATGTACTATGCAAAAAGAGACTTTTAGATTTTTTTTTTTTCTTTAAATCATTGACATGACTTGCTGCTTCTTTCTGAGCACTGAAATCATTGTACAAGCTAAACCTCTCTTTTGCAGGCTGAATTCCTGCGCAGCAATGCAATTCAGTGTGCCCATAATTTTAAGGACATACTGAGGTGTTACAGAATGAGGTGTTATGGAGTAAGATATTAGCTGAGGAAGATGGCAAAGTTTTAGGGAGTAGTGGTTTGTTTCAGGACAGGAACACATGTGCTGTGTGCATGTAAAATGGTAGCAACTGTTGTTTTCTGCAAGCAGCAGGATTGAGATTTCTATGTATAATTTAAATTTTTTCTTGAAACTCACTATTTCCCCTTTCCTTGTGTTATAATTTGCACTCTTCATTTACTTGGTAGAGTTCCTTGGTGTTTTGAGAAATGCTGTGTAAATAATAAGCCAGCAATTCCTATTCATCTAGTCTTGTTCATGCTGTTTGAGATCATTAAGTGGACACGGCACCCCCTCCTACCCGTGTCAATTCCTGTGTGATTTCTAAATAATGATTTTGTGTCATGTAACTTAGGTTAACAGAAACTCCTGGACTGCAAGTATAATACTGATACTTTGTATTCAGTATTGTAAACATGTGTCATGAAAGCATGTCTTATGTAGTACAGTCTCTTTCATTTTGGATTTGCAGATCTTAGATGATTTGCAATTGCCATATTACAACAACTAGGATGAGATTTGCACAGCATCAACGTCATGTTAGTTCCCATTAAAATCAAATGGAGTTTTTCCACTGGCTGCAATTAAAGCAGCTGGGCAGCACTGAGCCATAGGGTTAAAAGCACATCCTTCCAATCACAGGTAACTCAATCAAACTCGTTTGTACTGTTGTTTATTTACTTTTTGAATGGATACCACATGCAGCTGCAGGGGAAAGAGCAAAGCAAGCCAATTTGATCATCTCCTGTCACTGTTTGCAGTGACATAGCAGTGTATATTTATTGGCAGGAGAGGAACATTTTGGGATGTGAAGTTATGCCCATCACAAAATACCCTTTTAACTATAACGCAACAATTCATTAAGTTGAGATCTTAAGTCATAAATTAATAACTCTAACCCAGAAACAGCCAGAGGAGCCTACTCAGAGGCTTGCAGTAGTATTTCTCCATCTGGACTGAAGTAAGCTTTCAAGCTGAGTGTGTGCAGTAGTCTTCATTCCTCTGACTATTCAGATACCTACAGTTAAATTTTCCAGATTTAGTGGAGGTGGGGAGGGGAGGATTTGCCAGACAGGGAAAAAATTGAAAAACAGTCTTTTAAGTCTTGTAGAGCTTTCCTTTCTTGGGACTTGCAAACCTTAACTTGTGGGCACAGAAACAGCATTTCTGTGAAAAGGAGGTTGTTAAAACTATGAGCTCTTCTGTTTGAAAATGCCTGAAGCTGACTTCTGCACATGCATGAAGCTGTAGGTGTAGGTGACAAATAAGGTGCGGGCCTATACCCTTCTGAAAAGTACGAGTCACACTATTTCCCAAAAGCACCGGTAACATTTTGTTGTCACTATCAGATCCAGCCTTTAGTGAATGCTCGTCTGTACTGTCATCCAGGGGGTGGAGGGGATGTGGTAACACAGAGCAGTGTCTCCAGCTCAGAGTAAAGGTACTAAAAAATACTAGGTGATTAAAAAGAGAAATAAATATGTTTCTTAGGGCAACCCATGATACCTTACCAACTGCTGACCAATACGACACAGCAGCATGTGTCCGTCTGCTCCTGTAAGGCCTATATCATATAAGAACATCCTTGCCAAAATTATACATTCAGAAATTGGTACCACAGGCAGTTGGGGGGGCCTGCCTGCTCCCTGCCTCTCAGCAAGCCAGGAGAAATATTGAAAATGCAGTAGGGCCATAGACTGTTGCAAAAGCAGAAGATGGCAGGTTTGTCGAAGGGTGTAAGTAGGCAGAGGGAAGGCAGCTGTGCCTGCTGAAGGGTGGCAGGTCCCTCAGCCACACTTATGAGCGGTTTCCCAAGGATATGAGGTTCATCTGGCTGGGCAGGCTGTTTGCCTCTCTGTTCCCTCAGCAGCATTTGAATTTGCTTGCCACTTAGAACCAGTTAGCTGAAGGGCAGGGATTGTAAAATAAAATGTTCCTAAAACATACCTGAGAACTTGTGATGTGGTGGAGAAGAATGACATCCAAATTGATGCCTCCACAGTGGAAAAGAGGGCAGCAGGAGCCCAGCTACTTTAATTAGGCACTGGAGAATCTGTATGGGAGCTCGCTGCAGGAAACCAGGTTGTGTAGTTCACAGACTACTTGTTATTAACAGGGTAGCCTGCAGGGGCTCTGGGCTTGCAGTGAAAGTTTGTTTATAATGCAGCACATTCTCCCGCTCTGCTGTAAAGGAAGTCTGGATGGGGCTTAGAAATCAGATTTAACTCTTTGCTGGGGCCAGTCTAAGCTCAAAACAAAATACACGGCAAAGCTGAGCCTCTGTTCTTTCCCTAACCTTGCCTGCTTGCTCTTATGGCTCTTCCATGTCTGTGACATGAAAATTGTTTCCTACGAGTTGCGTGCATTACACATGCTCCTATGAATGTGATTGGATTTGTCAAGCTGCCTTGTCAGAACAAAAGAGCTCCTTTTGCTCAGGAACCTTATGATCCCCAACCTGATGGGAAGAGATGGGGAAGCAAAATCTCCATGTAGGTAAAAGACCTTGTTGCCCTGAGGTTTTAGAGCTACTTATTTATATATAAATACATAAATATATTTATATATATAAAGAAAAAAAAAAGGATTTGAATGTATGGAGGGTAATCAATCATTCAGGCTTCCGTGATCCTTTTAGATGAAACAAAATTAATTTTAATCTCTCAGTGTTTGTATGAGAGGGAGCAGTGGTATTCATTTGGCAAGTGTGCGGGCACGCTCTCTCTGAAGCACACAGTAAAACAAAGCATAACAAATCTGTATTTACAAATCTGAGGAAGCCTGCACTGCAGTCAACATATTAAAGTTCTTTGCAGCTCAAGAGATGATTTGCATTGAGTGCCTTAGCCCAGGTTTACTGAGACAGAGAAAGGTGTTGACATAATACGTGTTTGAAACATTGTTTACACTTTCTCACATGAAACTTCGGCTGTTTTTTTTTTAAATTTGCCACATGCTGAGCTGAAGAAAAAAAATGCTTAAAAAAATTCCTTGTCAGATGCTTTGCTAGATGAGGGAAAAGATAAGAAAATAAGTATAATATGCAGACGACTGATTTCCACCCATTAAAATCTTAAGTTTACAGTCTCTTATTCACAAATTTAACTAGGCGCAGAAGATCAGTATCAGAACTCTGCTAGCAGCATTAGTTGCTGTATGCTCTGGCTAAGCAGAACATGCTTTTGCAAAACTCTTTGGCAGAAGTCAGGAGCTGGACTTCAAAGAGCTCTTTATTCAGTGAAGGTTATACCGTTTAAGACTTAGAGAACTCTGCTTAGCAGAAAGAGGTAATTAGAAGGCAGAAGTAAATGCCACCACTCCAGCAGTGTGGAAAAATGTGAAACGCCATCACCATGTGCAGGAGGCTGCAAAATGAGGAAACCTGTGTGGGAAATAATGGTTCAGAATATCACTGCGTTAAGGAATAAGGGAAGGGAGGGCTGCTTCACCCTCTCCTTGCTCATGGTTTTGTCCTGAAGAGGTCAATGGAAAGACAGGTGAAAGGGGGGAAGCAGTTCAAAGACCCCCTGTGGTCCCTTTGCAGGCAGGAGGAAAGCATACATTCCTCCTGGGCACAGGACAGCTTTCCTTCTTCTCCTGCTTAGCTGCTTTCTTTTCCCTGGAATCTCTTCATTTAATCTTTGAATTGAGGTTGGATATTTTCCATAAGATGTGCCTCAGCTCCTGTAGAGATGAGGGGCTGGTAAAGGCATAGAAGGTCTGTATTACTTGCTTGGCCAGATAAGATGTGTATGTTCTTTCAAAATTTAATATCTTCAGGTAAAAAAATCTAGGAAAAAACTCCACAGATAAAGAAACAATGCAGATTGTGGCCCCCTGGTCCTTTTAACTAACAAAGCCAGTTTCCTGAGACTTGGTAATTCTGACAACTCCGAATTTCTTCCAGCAGAGCAAGGCCCACCTAAATCATGATCCAATTGTTTGCAGCAAGGATGGAGCTGTGGCCTGTCAGGACTAAGGGAAGACAGCAGCGGTGTGTTGTCTGCTCTGCATCCCAAGATAGATCCTGAGAGTTAAAATCAAGTGGGCTGGAGTGATGGTGGTGAGGGGATTCTCTAGTCTGAGTAAGCAGGGAGAAGGGACGTCAGCAGGATGATATCTGCTTCCTTGGCTTTATTGGCTTCCTGTTGTGCCAATTTCCAGTGGAGCCAGGAGGCTGCAAAACAGCCTGGACCAGGCTCGCTGCAGGTCCCGTTGTCCTAATGGAGAACAAGGACAGAAAGTTGTCTTAGTAATAGACGCCTGCTCCTGGAGAGAAGAAGATGATAAGTAGACAGGTAGGAAAACAGCTAGAAAAGTTGCTGGCTTTTTGCCGTCCTTCCATACACTTGCTGGTGAAGCCAGGACATAGTGAATGAAATTGAATCTCATCAGGGCCCTGCTCCTTTTAACTAACACAGCCAGTTTGCTGAGACCCAGTAGTTATGTCAACTCCGTGGGTTTTTTTTTTTTCTCTGAAGTGAACCAGGCCTGCCTGAGGAGCCCCAGAAAGCTACCAGGCCTCTGAGGCTGTGTTTAGATCCAGATCCCTAACCTAGCCCTTTCTAGCAAGAACAATGCCAGTTTTTGCAAGGTGAGTCATGGCTTTCTCTGCACTCGACACCAGAACGTAATAGGTGGCAATGGAGCTGATGGGAGCGCACATGCTGTCCTGTGTTATTAATAAGTGATCAGAGGATCTTTGCTTTTGATTTGCAGTCATTTTGGTATTAGTCAGGGGAAACATGATCTGGACAAAGATTTGGGTGGTTGGTTTACTTCCTCATGATCATTCCCCACCATTTGTAAGGCCTCTGTATTATACAGAAAAGGTAAGTAGTGCTTATATTATCTCCCCACACTGTGAAAAATAGGATTGCCCTGGTGCCCTTGAGGTTTCCCAGGTCTAACTAGACTTCTAAGGGGAAGGAAAGACAGCCAGGTTTAATGATTTTTGAGAGCTCCTTCATCCAGACAGCCTTTTGAATAAGGTCTTTGTATGCGTCAGAGTTTGCATGACCTGTCTTGCTCTTTGGATTCTTCAACTTCAAATACCCTACATCAAAAGCTATGTGAGAGTTATTGAGTACCACCTTGTGTGGCTTAATTTATTTGTTTTATTTTGGTCTAAGTTTAAATATTCACAGGTGTTTAAGTCACTTCAACTTTGGTCCCATCTCTTGCTGTGACTTCCATGCAAATGTATCTTTGGTGGAAATCTTTTCTTTTTAGTGCTTTGGCTACACAGGTGACAAAACAGACATAAAATGTGACACCATTCATCAGTCCAGCCCAGCTCTACCTCTTTTGGATTTGCTAAGCATGGTTGCCACTGCTGAATGACTTGAAAGTGCTAAAAAGAGTGATTTTTCCCAGGTTGCCCTTGCTCTGGTGAGATTCATAGCTTTTGTGGTTCCTTTTGAGCACTGCATATTTATCGAGGTCCCTTTTATTTCCTTTTGCATTGCACAGAGTACCACAGCTTTAAATTGTGCTATCATGGGTGACAGCTGGGCCTGATTCAATTCTAGGGGAATGTAAATAAACCTCCATACTTCAGTAGAGTAAAAATTATGCTTGTTTGTCACAAATAGACAAGAAGAATAGCATGCTTATTTATCACAGTGCAAAGATACCTGTACAAGTTTACAGCTGTTCTTCTGCAGCATGGGTGCATCCATCCACTTGCCCTAATTCAGTCTTTGAGTCCTTCTGTGTTGAAGCAGAGCATGCAAGTCATCTAACCTCCACCCCTGCAAGTGTGGCATCTATTCTAAGCTAGGTGTCTTGGCTTCCGTGTTCGGCAGAGGTCATTGCATCTTGAAGGCCTATCTCTACAGACATCCTGGGTAGCAGGCTTAGAAGATGGGTCAGATTGCCCTTTGCAAACATTAGCAGCTAGGATGGGATCCATCTCCCCAGATCTTTGGTTTGCTGGTTGCATAGGGGTAGGCAACAAGTGAGTTCAGGTTCAGGCATAGACTTTTTAAAAAAAAAAAATTAAAAAAAATCCTACTGAATGAAAGAGGTGGGGACTGTTCCATGACCTGTCATTGTAGAATTGAATACAAAGATTCAGTTTGCCTGGGGACCTTGCAGAATTTGGCTTTCAAAGAAAACTTTCTGTAAAGCATGCAGGCTTTCATGGTTGCTTTTTTGTGGGGTTTTCTCCTCATTTCCTCAGTCAGAACTGAGTGGGTTGTCCTGATGCACCAGAAAACCACCTCTGAGAGGGACACTAGTAGTGAAGCCTGAAATATATATGCTTTCCCTGTTCAGAAACAGAAATATAATACAGAACAAATCACTAAAACAACAGTCAGCTGTACTCTTGAATCTGTTTGCAACCTAAGCTGTGAGGGGCAGTGGATATCCGGTGGTTTTATTTGCAAGGGTCCACTAGAGTGGAAGTAGTGAGTATGTGACAGTGCCAAGAACAGGAAACTGCAGGACCTGAAACTTTAATCAGCCCTAAGGCTGTCTGCGGAGTTTGCTGTTTCTTGTAGATCGCAGTAGCAGGTACTTGCCAGTTCAGCTATCAAGTAAAGCAGGATTCAATGAGTCCAAGCGGCAGAAGCTGCCTGCTTTCTCCTATATGCTGTTACTGTGAGGAGATTCTCGCTGGTAAATTTTTAGCACCGAATGTGATACTCATGTTGTGTGCTCTCTAGCTAGACACACATCTTCTGTGGTTGCAGGTCCCACAGCCGAAGAAGCTGCTCTTTTAAGTTTTCCTGAGCTGCAGCCTGGCACTGTGAGCCTTTCCCTGGCATGAGACCTGAGAGTAGACACCAGCTCTTAGGAGACCAGATAGATGGTAAATTCAGCCAACAGCCCCAGCAAAATTGTAGAATAGCATAATTATAATAAAGTTTTAAAATATTCCTGTATTACTTGGATGGATTTTTTCATCCTGCACTTTGAGAATAACCTCTGCTCTTCTGTGAAAATGCATCTAGCATTTAAATGGAGTCTACATGTTTCCATTGGACATACAGTTTTGGCTAGAGCTTTCTAAAGAAAAATAAAAATCAGATGAAGACTCTTATCCTGTGATAATGGTTCTGTTTCAGCAATGTCTTTTAATTATGCTAGCTGGCTGTGTAAACTTAATTGCATTAGAGGCTGCTAATTATCTGATTAGGAAATGCATGGCTATAATAGCTTATTTTAATGAATTGACTAGGTATGCATGTGATTTTTAGTTGTTTAGCTGTTACCTCAAATTGTTAAACTCTCAGATGCATTCTCTCTTTATTTATTTATTTTTTTTAATCTAATATGTCAAACATGAACACATCTCTCTTGATCCTAAATGGTTGCAGATATTTTGCTGCTTGTGCCTACCTGTAAGTGACCATATCTCTGTCGTTACCCATGTTTGTTGTGGTGGTTGGTTTTGGTTTTGGGTTTTTTCTTTTGTTTTTTTTCCTCTCCTTCCTCTCCAGCACATTTTTTTTCTACTAAGTGATCCATTAGGACCCAAGAGCTTTTATTTAGAAGCTGAATTGTATTTAAGTAGTCCCAAGAAGGAGACAGTGGGGTATTCTGCTTCTCTGAACTATCTGAGATAGCATAAGGGTTGCCAGAAATTGTATGAGAAAAGAAGATGGCACAGAGTTAGCATCTTCTGGCTAATGAATTTCAGAGGATCTAGTCCTTCAGATCATCTTGCAGGCCTGGACTGTTTGGCTGAATGAGGGCTGTCACTTCTAGCCTATGGTTCATGACCAAGTGATACCATGAGAATGAAAAGCAGAGATGTGAGCCTGACTAATTTCATTTCACCAGCTGCTTATGTTCGTTCTTGGGAATGCATTGAATTATAAATCTGTAAGTAGAGTTGTGGCCAGCAATGTTTCTGAACAACTGTCCAAGCTAAAGCAAAGCGTTTGTTCACTTGGTTTCAATTGATTTTCAAGCAGTGATGTCTTAAAACACTTCTTGCCCTTTTGAGCACTTTCTGAATGCCATGGGGATTTCAGAGTCATTGCAGAAATGATAATAAAGGAAATGAGATGAAATGAGAGAAATTTGAGATGTTTCAAACTCCCCTATTCATTTAACCTTTCCAAAGTAGCATATGAGCTACCCATATGTTTTTGAAGTTACAGAAAACATAAAAATACTTTGGCATAGACTGAGATTTTTTCTCCATACTTTATTTAAGACAACTTTCAGCCTTGATTTTTCAGTGCTGGTAATGCCGAACAAAATCTGTGCTCAGAAAGTGAAATATAATTGCCTCATGCGGCAGATTTTTTGCCTCTGATTAGGAGTCAGAGTTGGTTTAAAGCCTAGCTGTGCTGCTCAGAAGTAGCAGCAAAGTAATGATAGCAACTGGAAATTCATCTTGATGCTGAGAAAACTGTCTCTGGAGAGATGATGTTATATATATACTTGAACCCACCTCGATGTTTTGGTACCTGAGGAAGTCTGACTTCTTGATCCGTTGGTACAGGAAATTTTCCATTGGAGCTTTCCAGCTGTGGTTTAGTCTTGTTCCTATGCCCAGCTCTTGCTTTGAGTCCTGTATTCCTTTACTGTGCACTTCCTCTTGGATGCATCCAAAGTAGGTTTCTGAATATTCCCAAAGCAAGGTAGCTTTGCTTATTAAACAGGTGGATAAGACACACATGCTGTTGAATGAGACCTGTGTCATCCTGCCACCCCCTCCAAGACTTCGCTTCTTTATTACAGTGCCCAGCACAGATAACCTCACTTCCTCATTTTGGGTTTGTTTACTCCAAAATAAACCATTCCATTTGCTTGTCCCCTGTAGCACCTAACTCTCAGGAGTTTACTGATGACTAAAAGAAACCTCAGACCCCTTTCATCTGCTTCAAAAATGAAGTGGGAACCTCACCCCACCAGTTTTGCAGGGCATTTAGCCCATGTGGTCTTACTGAAGCAGCCAATAGGAAGATTTTTCTGTGCCCAGTACTGCTGGGAGCCTTGTGGTGTTGGGAGGCAGGAGAGGACTTGTCATGCTAGGACTGAGTTAAATGCTGTGGCATCAGTTCACAGGATCTCTGGTTGAACCCTGCCTTGCTTCCTTTGGTTCTGACTTTATGGTTGTGATTTTTCCTGGATGTTTTTGCTCTTGAAGTCAAACACTCCTGTCCACTCGGTCAGCTTGGCATTTTATCAGAAACAAATGAGTTAACAATAAGCATTTAGCACGTTTCTCTCCTTCACCAAGTTCATGGCTGGCTTCCAGTCACCTCAACCAGGTTCCTGGCTCACTGGGAAGGCAGGAGCTGGAAGAGGGCTGCCAGAAGTAGGTATGGGCAACATCAGAGATCCAGGTAGCTCTGATTCAGGTTGCTTCAGAGCTTTGACCTCATGGGACAATCCGGGGGGAGGGGGGGAAGTGAAGGCATCTCTTTCTTGTCAAGACGCAGGGGCATCAGTGATGGGTTAGGGGATAACCTAGAGTGTTCTGTATGTGTAAGGGACTTTGGTCAGCGGTCATCAGTCAGTGGGCAAATTAGAGATCAGATACAGAAAAGAGAATTCTGGAATTGTAGGAGGAACATCTGAAGACAGGGAACCAGGGTTGGCTGCGTTTCTGCCCTTATTTTAGTGACAGGTAGTTGTAATCAGGGATTTAGTGGTTGCTGAGCAATTTTTAAATGGGTCAGAGCTGCACAACCTGATGCTTTGGGGAACAGAAGGTGTGCGAGACAAATGTCACCTGCCTGGCCTAGGACAGCCACCACAGGCCTACAGACAGGCTCTAATGGCAAAGGATTAGGGCAGCTATGAAAAGCACCTAGGCTAGCGTTGCGCTAAACGCAGGGGCTTTGTATTGCTCCTTGTGTCAGAGGTCAGGGTGGTTATGCCTTCAGCAGAAGGATCTCCAGGCTCCTGCTGAGGTTCCCTGAGCGCAAGTGACCTCAGGTCTGGCGAAGGGCTGGTACAGCCCGGCGCTCCGTGGACGGCTGCCAGCACCCACTCTAGCCTGGCGCTGAAGGGGTGAGCTGCACAAGCAGGGAAAGCTGGGGACAGAAAGAACCGACGGAGGGGAAAAGGAGGAGAAAGCCAAGAGGCAGAGGAATGCAGCTATAAAGAAGGGGTTAAGGTACAAGTTACTGCTCATTCTTCTGTCACTCTCTGAAGGGCTTGCAGAGAGCAATTAGGAACTGGAAGGCAAACTCTGTCCTGCTGTAGTTTCAGCTTTTGCTGCCAGGTGCTGCAAGTAAAGGCAGCCACTGCCACTTCATATTTAATTGCTGTTTGGTGAATAAGGCTTTAGTTTTTAGTTTTTCCTTGTTGCCACCTCCAGTGTCTGCAGGTGGAAAAGCCAGAAGAAATAGCTTCAGAAGCCCCTAACATGACAGCCCTGCAGGGCTGGTGATAAGAATTAATCTCAGGCAAATTTCTTTTTCTTCTGCTGCCTTTGGAGGGAAATGGGAAATAAGGGGAAAGGTGTGTGAAGATACTCTGAGACAGACTCTTCTGCTTTTTTTTGCTTAAAGGATTAGTGTGGATATTAGCTGTCTGATGGGAGAAAGGATATAGATGGAGAGGGAAGGAATTACTGTGGAGTTATTTCTTTTAGGGGAAAAAGAAAAAAAAATTTGATCGTTCTTTGTGGTTTGCTTTTGGATATTTTTCAAGGGAGTGGTGCAATCTATAGTGCCAGATGATGCAGGCTCTTTAAAGAGTGATTTTCTAATGAAAACAAAGCTTTCTTCAATGCTTTACCAAGATCGCGCAACATAAGCACGTAATGACAACTGAGTATAGACACTTGCTGTACTGAAGGTAGCCAGCAAACTTTAATTTGCTGTATGGATTTGCATGGCTGTGTTGAATATTATTTCCATCTTCAGAGATGAAGTTATTATGACTGTTCCCCTCCCCAGTATCTGATAACATTAATGCCAAGATTAACTTTCTCTTTTCCTTCCTAACAAAAAAGAGATTGATGTAATAAAAAGCAAATTAATATAGGCTGCTAAATGGGAATAACCAGCTATAAATACCCAAAGCATTTCCTGTTAATTACAGTTTTGAGGCTTGACTTGAAATTTTCTGGTTCTCCTTCTAAAAATATTAGAAGACTGACAATGATGGACTGGAAAAGAACCTTACGAGAACTGCTGCTACTTTTCGTTAATTTAAGACATTGTTTTTTCAGCGTAAGATTTTCAGAGTTTAAAGATTCAGGAACTTAGATTCCATGGAACCTGTGATATCTGGCCTCCCACATTGATGAGGTGTAGGTGAAAATCCCTGCCTAAAAAGTGTTTTTAAAAGATAGTTATAGCCAGTGCAAAGATAGTAGTATTGGAAGAAACAAATTATCTGCAGATGTTGAAAATACGATTAATCATGTAGAAATAGATTGGAAACTTGCATGCTATGAAAATCACAGATCTAATTTGCTCCCAGAGGACATATTCAAGTATAGCTCCATTGACTTTAATAGAGTTACTTGACACTTCAGAGTAGTGTCAGCGAGAGGACAATTGAACCCAATTTCCTTAGTGCAAGCAAGCGCAGGAGAATTTATGAATCAGCATTTTTTCAGATTTTGGTTATGAAATTGCAGCTTCACATATCCATCTCAAACATAACTTTTTAATATTTCTTTTTGATTTTATGGTGAAAGGCAATGAAAAGGCAAGATGTTTTGTGTAGAAATTGTTAAAATACAAGGTTTGCGCACTTCTCTACTGGCTGAAACTGGATACTCAGGATGATGCCCTTGAGCCCTTCAAGATGGGGTGTGGTTGGCACAAGCAGAAATGCAGTGTAGCAATGCAGACCCCAAAATGATATTCCTGTGTTGGTAGCTGGCATGGGTCTCAGGACAGAAGTTATGTGGAAATTTGTGATCTTGTTCATGAGTGCAGGACAGTTCCTGGCATCCACCTTCCATAAAATCAGCCTGATGACCATTCTCTGGCTTCCCTCTCAGTGTAATGCGATGGGCTGCAGGCTGCAGCAGCACTGTACTGGGCTGCTTTTACTGTCACCCAAGGCAGTGGTTAACCTTGTTGTAATTGCAGCCATCCATCCTTCTGGCGCTGCTGTTGCTTACAGCATGGAGGTTGTTCAGGAGTAGGGTTTGCCTCAAATTTGATATGAAAGAGCTGCTTGTTATCAGTTGAAGAACTATTGTTGCTGAAGCTGAGGCACTTTATTTTGAGATGGCTCCAGATACATGGGAGAGGAGGGGGAGCTCAGCCTTTTTGCTCTGTTTAATTGTTTGGCTTCATGTCGAGATGAATGTTGTCATGTGGGCACAGAAGATAATGTGCTTTCTATGTGGACTGAACACAACTATTAGGCAGCAGGAGGAGGCCAAGCATCATGACTCTAAATCCTGGATTGTGAGAAAAATCTCCATAACCCTGGATATTTAACACAGCTGGAGCTCTGTACTGCTCTATCTCTGTTGTCATCGCTCCTGATGTGGGGGAGGAGGAGGGTCAGACTGATTATTGGTCTTTTGTGTCTTGGACAGTGTCCATTTCTGTTTCACTGAAATATTTTGATAAATGAGAATCATCTGTTAACTGCGTTGAGATAAATTTTTATATTTAGACTAACTTTTCTTTTATTATACAACACCCATTTGAAATGTCTTAAAGCACAATGCAGTAAGGAATGAACAGTTTTGTGCATATGAGACAAATGGCAGGTCTTTGCTGAAGTTGCAGACAGTCTCAGCCTTCTTTTGTTTTGGTTTATTCTAAGAAGTTCTGGTTGTGCACTGAGACGTCAGTGCATGACTTTGTGCATTTGATTTGCTTTTTAAAAACTTCTTGTAGAAGTTTAGGTAAAGTTAAGTTTCTATTTATTTGATGAGTTAGAACATCTTTTCTCAGGTCTAATTGATTTGTTTCAGAAAACAACCTAAAAACCCCCAAACCAGCTGCACAACTAAAGTAAAATTCATAGTTTCTTATGCATATAATGACTGGAAACTCCTCTGTCCCTTGCTAGAAGTTTCATACTTTGAAGGAAGGGAGAAATGAAGTTTGTAGACCTTTCAACAAGATCTCAAACCTGAAAGCTTTTAAGAAAACAGGGCAGTTATGGCACGTGAGGCTTGCATACACGACCATTATTTTAGCAACACAAAGAGAACTTTTAAAAGGTATAAAACAGGGATAGGACTCTGTGATCTGTTTTCACAGTAGTAAAAAAAAAATTGCCAGTGGAGTTCCAAAGGGTTTGTGCTGGGATCAATGCTGATACTCATACATATTCATCTATTCATTCTCAATATATTCATAAATGAGCTGGAAAAGGAGTGAATTGCTATTAAGGGCATGAATTAGTGCCATCAGCAAACGTTATTCACAACAGTAAAGATGAAGGCTGACTCAAAAATTATGGAAGGACCTTATGAGACTCAGTGGCTGGGCAATAGATGAGCAGATCAAATTACGCATAGATAAATGTTAAGTGATGCATGGGGGGGAAGCAATCCTAACTTCACATATTATATGATGGGTTCTGGACTGGCCATTAGTCCCTGGGAGGTAGATCTGGGCTTATGACAGAGTTCCCTGAACACATCAGCTCAGAGGTCAAAAAGCGGAGCGGTATCAGGAATATTAAAAGTAGAATAGAAAGGAAAGCAAAATAATGGTGCTGTACAAAGCTGTGGCCTGCTTGCATCTTGAAAACTCTGTGTGGTTCTGCTCCCTTCATCTCAAAAAGGACGTGGTGCAACTTGAAAAAGATTCAGAGAATGGTAGTGGTCCAACAGAGGTGTCAAGGGAATATGATGGTGGGTAACAACACTGAGTGGTATGGGAAGGGTGACAGGGATCAGTTAAGTACAGTCTCTTTCAATACAAGAACCTATGGGCCAGGTTCTAAAGAAAAAAATATAGTTTTCATGTGAGTTTTAATTACACTGTACAAGTCTTTATAACAGGATGTTATGAATGCTAAAAATGCCATGGTTTCTGTGAAGGACTGGATGAGTTCATCCAGGAGGTAAATGGTTCCCCAGAGTCCTGGGGTGGTTTGTTCATGGCAGGGAAGTACCAAATACGACTGATCTGTTCTTACCCTTTTACCTATGCATCTGGTTTTGGTAGCTGTCAGTGAGAGGATACTGGCTCAGATGGACCTTTGGCCTGACCCAGTGTGTTACTCTTATGTTCTGAACAGATGGACTGCATAGTCTCTGTGATATTTATAAATTCTTACTGCCTCAGAAACTGGGGGCAAGAAATATAATTTCTCCATCCTTCTCCCTAAATTGGAGAGATAGGGATTTGATGGATAGACTAGTTGGTGGATAAGGAATTGGCTGAACGGTTGCATCCAGAGAGTAGTGGTCAATGGCTCAATGTCCAGATGGAGATCAGTGACGAGTGGTGTCCCTCGGGTCTGTATTGGACCAGTACTGTTTAATATCTTCATCAATGACACAGACAATGGGATCAAGTGCACCCTGAGCAAGTTTGCAGACAACACCAAGCCGAGTGGTGCAGTTGACATGCCTGAGGGACGGGATGCCATTCAGAGGGACCTGGACAAGCTCAAAAGTGGGCCTATGTGAACCTCATGAGGTTCAACAAGGCCAAGTGCAAGGTCCTGCACCTGGGTCCGGGCAATGCCCACTATCAATACAGGCTGGGGGATGAAGGGATTGAGAGCAGCCCTGAGGAGAAGGACTTGGGGGATAGAGTGGATGAAAAGCTGGATATGAGCTGGCAATGTGCACTTGCAGCCTAGAATGCCAACCATACCCTGGGCTGCATAAAGAGAAGCCTGGCCAGCAGATTGAGGGAGGTGATTCTCCACTCTTGTGAGACCCCCACCTGGAGTACTGCATCCAGCTCTGGAGTCTTTAGTACAAGAAAGACATGGAACTGTTGGAGCGGGTCTGGAGGAGGGCCACAAAGATGATCAGCGGGATGGAGGACTTCTATGACGACAGGCTGAGAGAATTGGGGTCATTCAGCCTGGAGTAGAGAAGGGTCCAGGGAGACATTATTGTGACCTTTCAGTACTTAAAGGGGGCTTATAAGAAACATGGGGACAAACTTTTTAGTGTAGGGCCTGTAGTGATAGTACAAGGGGTAATAGTTTTAAACTAAAAGAGGGTAGATTTAGACTAGATATAAGGAAGAAATTTTTTATAATGAGGGTGGTGAAAAACTGGGACAGGTTGCCCAGAGAGGTGGTAGATGCCCCATCCCTGGAAACATTCAAGGTCAGGCTGGTTGGGGCTCTGAGAAACCTGATCTAGTCGAAGATGTCCCTGCTCATTGCAGGGGAGGGTGGACTAGATGACCTTTAAAGGTCCCTTCCAACCCAAACCATTCTAGGATTCTATGAAATATAATTTCCATCTTCTCCATCCCTCTCCTGTCCTCCCCAAAGGATAATTGAATTGTTTAAAGGCTTCTAGAAAAGTTGGAACTCTCCTATGCTGAACTGCCCAAGAACTCTCATTGCCAACAGCACACAGACTGGGGCATGAGCCCAGGGTACACAAACACAAGGTACACAGCTTAGCAAGGTTCTTCTCATTCAATTGGGATACTCTCAGGGTGTTTCTCCAGGGCTACCTTCTGTCTGCCATAACAGGGGCATGTGCATGATCTCCTCTTCATACAGGGGAGCTTGATAAAGCTTATGTCACCTGGAAAGCTGAAATGAAGTTAAAGAAAGGGTAAAATTCCTGTGGGAGATCATTCTGTGGGTGTGCACCTCTTGCACGTCTTTATATGTGGGTAGGTGTTTTATCCATGGGCCCTCAGTCCCAAGCATTGCTCATGTGTTGATGCAATGTTATCAGGGGATGCAACGTCACTAGCAACTGGCATTCTTTAAAATCCATCTATGTTTTGCCCTTGTGTTTTTGGGAAAAAAAAACCTCACCCACCTCTGACTTTTTGGTTTTGACAATATCAGTAAATCACCATGGTGTTTTAGCCTCTCTCGGAAGGTTGTGGAGTGTTTAATTTTGCGTATCATTTGCATGTGACAGTGGTCTTGCTATCCCTGGATCTGCAGAAGTCTCTGGAAAGAGCTGAATAGACATTTTACATCTTGACATAGACGAAAAAATGTCAAGCAATACTTCTTATCTCCTCTGGCAGTGACTGAAGGAATTCCAGAGGTAGTGGGGACAAAGGGAAGCCTCATGATTTTAATGAGATTTAGCACAAGTGGTAGTGAATTGTTAGGTTTTAATTTGTATTCCTTTAATTAAAATCTTTAACCTCAGAATCCTGATGCTCATTCAGAGAAATTCATGGGAAAAACTAAAGTGAAATTCTGTCTTGGATTTCTTTTTGTTTATGAAAAAGCATCTAAAACACTTGAGTCTGGGTAGAATTCTTCCTCCTGCTGTCGAAGTTGGCTTTGTCTGGCTAATAGGCCAAAGCAGAGGCCTTCAGTGATAACTTGAAATGTATTTTAGACCTGGAATGCACAGCAAAGACCCTCCTTTAGCTGTGTTGTCTCTGCATACTTTGACGCCATTATGACAACCTTCTTATCTGATTTTGTCTATGATTACATCAAAATTGCCCTACTGGTAAAGTGCACTATAAAGTTTAACTGAATTCTGCTAAGCTTACCACACTCGTAAAGGCGGGAGGAGACTGTAATGGCTTTTTGTGTGCAATGTAGTTCTATTTTCTGAATGCATTTGAAAAGTTTGCAAATGTTAAGAGAAAGGACATAATAACAGAACCTGCCCACATTGTGGACTCCTTTTAAGCCACTTGCATACAAATTGTATCCTCAAACACAGTGTCTTTAGATGTTTGGTTTGAAAAAGTTCATGTTCCTTCTGGCCATGCCAAAAACCATATGCCACTATAAAAGAATAAGAAAATGTATGAGTGCTACCAGGAACCTGGATCCCTGTGGATCTTACCTGGTTCAAAAATACGTACGTGATCCAGGCAATGGAAAATGTCATAAGCTGCAAAAGAAGACAAGCCAAATAATGATCTTTGCTGTTCTAAGCAGACAGCAACCCCAAACTTTGCAAGCTGTTTAACCCTGAGTGTGCAAGCAAGAGTGTGCAATGAAGGAAATGGGAAAACTAGAAGGCTTCTGTGAAACCGAGAAGAGAGCATGTTTCTGTCTGGCAGTAGAACCAACCCTTGAGGCTTGATAGTAGGTACCTCAGATCTCACTAGGAGATTGCAATGGCTTCAGTGGCATCCAGGCAAAGCAGTGCTAGCAAGCTACCATGAAGGAAAGTATGGACCACACCCCAAAATGCTGATACATGAACCAAAGGCCACAGGCTGCTGGTCACCTGCTCAGAGCATCTTGTGGGTCCCTTTGTAGGAATTGCTGAAAACTGAACGCTCTGGGTTTGGATGAATACCTTTTGAGAAGAGGAGTCATGAATGTCAAAAGATTGTTGGAAGAAACACCCCATAGGCTTCAAGAAAGGAATGAAGAAAGAGCTGTCTGAGGAAAGAAGTCTCTGCAACCACAGTACTGAATCATAGACAGAGTAGGACTGCTGAACGTCCCCTGGATTCCTTAGATATTGAGGTATAGTTTGGCTGCTACACTAACCTCTGCTGGAGAAGTGGCATGTTTGATGTTTAAGTGGTTACTAAAAATAAGGCAAAGGTTGATTTCTTGCTTAACTTGGCAAACTGAAATGACTACCTGACTATTGCAAATAGATTTTTAACTCCTGAGAAGGAGACAAGATTTTCTTTCATATAAAGCAACAATTCTTCATGGTAAATTTATTTGCAGGAAATAGTCTCATTTTTATTTATGATGTAGAATTGTAATAGGGTTTTTCAGGTAATGTTGATCTTCAGCAATCCTCCGCTCTGGTCAGGGGTCTCATCTGTTGAAATGCCCCTATTCAACTGATCAACAACATGCAGGCAGTTCAGAGTGTTCCTGGTTTTTTTTTTCTAAATTTCTTGTGTCATTCACCATCAATTTGTATGGGTTTTTGTTTGTTTGTTTGTTTAAGCAGAAAAAAAGAAAGAAGGTAACCAAACTGCAGGACTGATCTTCCTCTCCTTTGGTTCTAAATTTTCTTTAGGTTTCTAAAGCATTGTTGCTGTCTGCATAAGCTGCTGGGACTTTGCTCTGCTTGTATTCGGTTGAGTAACAGTCCACCTGATTCTAGAAACGTCTGCAATCTGCAGTGTCTCATTTAATAATGCAGCATAAATAGTAACTGATTTGCATAATTTATGTTTCCCTTGTTTCCAGTGCAGTTTCTTGATTATGTTAACAAAATCATACTTTTACTTTCTCACCTTCAAAGTTCTTACCTTGGAAGCTGAGTATATCTGCTTTGTTAATTCAATGTAGGCGACAGCAGGAATGGGCCGTGGCCCATAGTGCACCAATTACAGGCAGATAAAACAGACAGTTTCTCATTAATATGAATATAATCAGTTTATTATGGTAGGGTCTGCAGTTTGCAATGAAACAGGGCTCCCTAGTGCCAATTGCTTTGTTTATTTAGGAAAAAAAAGCCCAAACCAAAAAAGCAGCCTCAAATAGCAAATCAACTGAAGAAGACAAAAAACAGGCAGGGAATTGGATGGGAGAGAGGTCACACATCTGCCATTAGAGAAGTTCTGATGATAGCTGAGGTCTCCTCTGTGCAATGCTCCTTTTCCAGGCCAGTCTTTCCCTTCATTTGTTTGTTTATTAATTCAAAGATCTACCTAACATTTCTATGTAATTTCAATCCCCATATTGTTAAACTGGCTTTAAATTGGAGCAGAGTAAAGGCTTCAGTTGGCATTTTGGATTTTTGCCTTCTAAGTTTTATTTCCCCTCATTTTGCTTGCTGACTTGGGGGATTTTGTTGCGTGCTCTGTTCAGATCCTACAACACAGCTGACTGATGTGGTAAGGAGCTTGATCTTCTGATCTGCTCTGCATTTTAAGAAGTGCTCCTCAGAGTGATGCCGCTTTCTGGTGCATAAGATAGCTCTTCAGAGTGACCCTGCTCTAGTGTGACATGCTAAATGTTATTGCCTGTCTCTTTCCAGGGGGTCCTGTGAGGACTACATGTTCAACTTTAACCTGTCTCCTTCAAAACTGACTTTTTTAGTTTATTTATGAGCCTGTATGAGCAATGTCCCAAAAAATTATGGGCTGCCTTTTGAGTTTAGAAACCATTTCTGTTCTCATTTGGTCTATTAATTCCCTTTAAAATGAGGAGATGACTGTCCCATTTGAGTACCTCTGTGTCCATGTTTTGGGATTAAAGTCTCTGCCTGAAGATAGTTGAAAGTGTGAGTTGATGAAATGTAACAGATACAGCCTAGTGAAGCAACTGAGTATGTGTTGAAGGTGATCCAGTCTTGATTCTGATGGAATGTGAATGTAGTTAAGCACAGTGATAACATGGTTTACCTTTCCAAATCTACAGTATTAAGGAGACTAAATATGCTAAAAAGTATTGGGCAGTTGTCTTACAGTTTGCTTATTGAAAGTTAGGCTCAACTATCCATGTTTGAATGATTCTACATTCAGAATGAACAAGCTTGCAAAAGAAAACACAAACATTTTCTTTGCAGTCATCTCTACATTTATCTTAGTACCACGTGTTAGAAGTAATCCTCACAAATCTTAAAGGACATGCAGATAATTGCACCCTGTTTAGCTTTCTTGAAGGTACTATGGACTTGCTCCTGGAAGTACAACACTGGTTAGGACTTAGCAAAAACTCTTGGGCATGTATGGTCCCAGTGCTCCCCAATGAGGTGGCTGCTTACTTTGTGTTAAGCACACACATTATTCAGTAGGGCCTTGGTTGGTTTGTATCTTGCAAAATTAAATACAATACTGTTGCTGGCTATGCCTTTATTGTGCAACTTCTCAGACATGGTTGGATTTGACCCTTGGGAGACACTTCTGAGGGCAGAAAAGTACAGCTGCAAAAAATTACTTGTGTTCTTGTGTTTTGTTCCCAAGGAAGCCTGCAGAGCTTTGTGTAAGACAAAGAGATCTGGTCATCTGTGGCAGATGCAAAGAGAGCAAATAGGGAAATTGGGATAGAGAGGGAACAGCAAATGAGGGGCAATAAATGATGCATGTTTGGGAAGTACAATTGCTTTCCTGATGATTTCGCTTCAGCCCCTAAGCACAGATAATGTCTCTTTTCCTGAATGGTTCCTATGAATGTGAAGTGGCAATTAGTTATTATACACCAGCCATTAGAACTGGATGCTGATACAGAGAAGAGAATTACATGCTTCAGCTGGAGATGAGCAAAACTGTATGCTTCTGCCTTCTTTATCCTGTCTAAAAAGGTAGAGAGGGGATATTACCCAGTGAAAAGGCAGGCAAATGTTGGAAGTCCCAGTTCCTCTTTATTTTGATATGTCTAACTTGGACAGTGTTCCATACTACTTTCTGGAAATATTTGAGTGCATTTATTGTCTTCCCAGATGTGTGTGCTGAAACGCTTGCTTGTGTGTTGTGCTGCAGAAGGAGATTCATACTTCCCAACCTAACACGACTAGTTTAGTTTTCTTGTGCACAAATTAGGTTAATTTTTCTCCATTGACTGTAAAGAGAGCTTTGGGAAACATGCTCTGTATTGCTTTCTGCAGAAATCTTTCTTCACTAATTGTGTAGGAAGCTCAGGGAGTCTAACTATCTAAATTCACTGGTTTAGCTGTGGAATGCTTGGCAGTGTTCATACTGTCTCCCCCCTCCTCCTAGCATAGAATAATCTGTCATTTGGGTGCTCCAGGTAAAGAAAGCCTCTACAATCTATGCAGTGCTGAAGTACCCTTAAATTTATGCTCAAGTGTTGTCCTAAAGTCATGTGCTTCTCTGTGTATTCTGTACATGTTCCTTCCTAAATCTTATACTTTAGCACTCTCCAATACTGTTTTAAGTAATGTATCTAATATCTCTCACTTATGGCTCATCCTTTCCTTGAGCAGAATTTCATGTATAGGATGTTTATTTAGGATATTTTTTTCTCTTAAAAAGAACAGAATGGATGAGGGTTCATAGAAGGATCACGCTCAGTCTCCAGCCAGCCAGAGTCCCCTCGTATGTGGCTTGCCCAAATGAACCAGTGGTCTGAATAGTGTTTTGACAAGCTCAGGCTCCTTGTGGAGGGTATTGTTTGTGGGTAGTGAATCAGCAGCAAAGCAAGGAATTAAAACTTCCAGCCCAGTGAAAGCTTCACTACACACCATCTGTCTCATTAACAGACACAATACCTGTGCTACCGATACTCTGAATGTAGCATTGCATTTCTTCTTGTAACTGAGAAAATACCTTTCCCTTTATTACTTTTTGATCCCTCTCTCAGATTGAGTTTGCTTTACTTGCCTGCACTTTCCACTGGGAACTTGCCACAGTGCTAATTTCCATCAGCTGTTCCAATGAGCTTGTTTTCCTTGAAGAAATAATTCCATCCCTGGAAGCATTCAAAGCCAGGTTGGATGGGGCTTTGAGCAAGCTGGTCTAGAGGAAGGTGTCCCTGCCCATGGTAGAGGGGGTGGAACTAGATGATCTTTAAGGTCCCTTCCAACCCAGACCATTCTATGGTTCAGACAAACAAACAAGCCAAAAACAACCACAGAAAAGCTCATGTGCCCCAAACTTGGGCAGATGCTGTGACAATACCCTGAGGCTAAAAATGTCCTGACAGCTATTCTCACTTTTGTTCTCTTTAAAGCAAAACCCAAACCCACCCAACCAACCAGACAGCTGTCTCAGCTGCTTACCTGCACCTCGCACCTAGCCGCGTGCATGTGTGCTGTCAGCTTAAGTTACATCAGAAGATCACAGCCTGTCTTTTCTAACACCAGAACAGTCAGTCTTGAGTTTTCTTCAGTGGGGGGAACAAAAAGGTATCTGAGCGTGAAGGATGAGTTCAAACTGTCTGTTGTTCAAAGGTCTGTGTCATAACATTGATTTGTTTTGCTCCTAGATTTCCTAGCCCCTAAGAAATTCTGTTGTGAAAATGATATAAAAGAAGCATAAAAATGCATGTGTTTTCCTTATAGTTCTCTGTTTGCTGATATTTAATATGTGAGGAGAGGGAACAGATTTAATGCCAAATGCATGAAGAGAAAATACTTAAATTTGTGTCATTTACGTGCTGAGCAGGTTTTTTTTCACTTGCAAGGTCAGCTTTCAAGGCAAACAGAAGAAAGAAATGCTGTAAGAAACATGTAGATACAAAGTACTTAGTGATTAACAAGAAAAAATGTTATTGTGAAACACAGATTAGATCCTTTCCCCTCACTTTCTTACAGAATTGCAGACTGTGTTTTTTGTTTAGGTCTCGGTAAGATCTCCAAAACAAGCTAAGGTTGAAGAAAATTCTGACAGGAGAATTACGATTCATTGGACTCTCTTGATTTCTGTCTATCCTGTGGCTCTATATGTCTTTTGATGTATTTTCAGCTTTGAATTGGTTTGCCTGTTCTTACTACCGTATACCACAGGGTATAAACCTGGATGACCAGAGTTAAGAAGCAATATTAGGAATAAAGGCTGTCTGTCTTTGCCTGGTATATATGTCTTGCATCATGCTAGAAACTGCAGGAACTGAAAAACTGGAGTGAGTCAGGTCTAAAACTTCAAAGAATTAAAAAATCAGCTAAGGGTAATATTTTACTATAGAGGATATATGAGTTCTTTTAAAGTTGGTGAAATAGCCTTTGTGGTAACATCTTTAAGGTTTTATTGGCAACTGGGAGGCTACAAATACAGTTACATAAAAATAACACTCTGTCCCCCTGCCATGATTCTCATATATCATATGGACTATCTTACCCGGGTTCCCATGGAACTCTTGCCTTGATGTAAATGTTGAAAGTTTACATGATTTTAAAAGAAGCAACTGGAAAAATTTATGGGGCTATTATATGCACCTCTGACTCTGGAAGACTGAGTCACAGATCCTGTGAGACTGAGAGTGAGTTCTGGGGAACGTGGCTAGGGAAGAGTGTGAGCCATGTCCAAGTTAACCTTCAGGGGAAGACATGCATCCAGAAGTGACTATAACAGTGCGGTGTTAGTGCAAGCCTCCTTTTGGGTAAGACCAGCTGGCTTCCAATTGGTCATGCTGCTTGGGAGCCTGTCGCCTCTCTCCCTTAGCTCTGTAATGCTGGACAAGTTAAAAATAGACCTGTGTTTTCTGTTTTACTTCTAATGCTCAGTCCTTGGGTCTTCAGTTCTAGGGAAAGCGTTTCCTGCTTCTCTGGGTAGCCCAGAATAGTTCTTGTGCTCACTGAAGCATTTACCTTCTGATTATTTGTGAGCTTTTATCTCTACTGTAGAACAGATGTTAAAGCATTTCTTATCCAGGAGAATGGATGAGATGGCCAGACAGGGACATTGTGGTAGCCCAAGTTTTACGTAAATACTGCAGCAATTCCCATCACAGCACCAGCCCAGTGACAAAGTTTTACGCCAACACTTTATGTTACTGAGGAAGGAAGCTAGCCAGCACGAGTGGGCTTGTCTGCAGTTTGGACGTGCAGGTTTAACTCCACACTCAATGTTCTCATGTGATTGTGAGCAAGTCAGTCTGCCTGTGCTTTAATTCTTTCAGTGGTAGCATGGGGATACGAGCATCAGGAGTCGTGCAAGAAACAGGCTAAAGACCACAGGGTGCCCCAATGCTACGCTAATGGATATGTAAGTACCACAGGCAGTAATAGGCAATGGTACAAGGCTCTTCTATTCCTGGTATGCAGTGTGCTGTCTGCTTCTGTGTGTGTTCAATACCTGTAGGGATAGTATTCTTTATTGAACTTGCAGTAATTTCACTCAGTAGATTTGGGGCAAAGGTTACCAGTTGAGTTTAATTGTGATAAATGAACATTGTTTTAGCAAGGTGGACTATTACACTAGTTAGCAAGTTTCACTGACAAGCCCAAAAAGAATGTTTTAGGGCAGCTTGTAGCAATCAAAAGAAGGATTTTTCCAGTGCCTTGGCCAAGTGTGAAGTCAGACTATAATTTCAGAAGACGCCAGTTATAAGTTTGTTACTTCACTGCCCACTTTACTCCTTTTTGTTTTGGGGACTTTTTTTTCCTCAAAGTTAGCTTTATATTTGGCATCCTTCCTGAACATACTATGCTGCCACACTACAAATGTGTTCACATGCTCTATTTTTAAATAGAGCTTTTAAGACAGCTGCTGTTCTCACTGGCGTTTGCAGTGGAACATAGATGCCCCAGCCCTGCTGTGGTCCATGTAATACATGCACAGCCTGTGTCTGCCCTGCCTTTCAGTTATCATCTCAGCAGCCACAGTAACTTTCCTGCATCAGCCTACAGGGATTTTGTGTGGTAGGAGGGTGTAATTCTTTGATCTGTGCTCCTTTTTCCTCAGAACCTCTGAATCATATTCTTTATTAATCCCTTCTCATCTTGAATGTTAAGGCTGTATTATGTGTTGTGATCTCAAAGTTAAAGACTCACAGAAATTAGGATGGGAAGGAAGTGCAAGAGTTCCTCTAGTCTGCACTGATGCAGTGCAGGGCCAGCTAAATCTATTATCCTTCCTAGCTGAAAAAGAATAGGGGAGCTTTTTTGGAAAGTATGGACATAGATCTTGAGATCTGTAATTGCAAACTTTATCATGTTCTTGTATTCTTAGACCACTGCAGCTATAGCAACATTATCTTGATGTTATTTATGGCAGATGATCCTGAAGACCCCTTAGGTCTGGAGATGCCCAAAGCAATCTGTTCTGTTGCTTACCCAGAACACTCAGTGAAACTTAGCTCTTGGGGATATTGTTAACTGCTGTTGTAACCTTGACCTTTGCCAGTGGACACCCACAGCTTATTTTGTGCAATTAAGGCAGGAAGGTGATACGTTTTGGGTACCGCTCACTTTTACAGACGCTGATAAAGACTTACAGTGGTAACTGTAGAGAGATGTTTAATGCAAGGGGAGAAAACTTCAGTGTAAATCATTGTAGCTTTGCTGGTTTGAGTTGACTGTGTTCACTTAGGATGGCTGGGAATCTGGGCTTGTGTGCGTGACTGCTGTATACATTTCTGAAGAATCACAGTCATCACGAATAGGGTATTTTTCCCAAAGTGTGGATGCAGGGTTTTAATTTTCCTAGAGGTCATGCCCACTTTCAGAAACTTCTGTTTCCAGCAGGGTGATTTCAGAAATGGGCTTATCTTGGATACAAAGTTTTGTCAATGCTGTGCTTGTAGAGATGGCTCTGATGATGTAGGTCATACTTGTCCCCTCTGTTTTGCCATTCCACAGATTAATACAGTGTGCTTTACACAGAACACGGAGGGGCTGTGTATATCATGCTAACAGACAGTGTTTGCAAAAGTTGTAATTCACATAGGCAGAGTCACAGCAATGAATTAGTGCTTTTGGCATTTGGGAAAGAAAGCCCATTTGAAATCCAGCTGCTTGCCAGCTGTGGCTATTCATAGCAATTATTACACTGGCTGCTTTTTTCACTCCAACTTTTCATTTAAAAAGTGTAATGAATGATTTTATTGCCGTCTTAAAAGTCTATTTATAATCCATTCATCTTGTGATGAATGTGTGTATCTGATTCTCGACCTCTCTTTAATACTGTACAAAGCAGTGTTGCTTAGTTTAAAGTTTTCTTGGCACAAATGTGAGACAATCACATTTCTTAACAGCTTGAGTGACCTTAACTGTTCACTCCTGTACTTCTAAAATGTGAGTTTTAATGGGTATTTAATATATAACTATTTCTTGTTAAGAATTTTTCTTTTCCTCTGCATTTTGGCTATCCCTACCTTTCATTTGTCTTGGGTAGCAATATCTGGGAAATGACTGGGAATGCTTGGAGGTTTTGCAGTATGGGCAAAATCTTGCTCATTCATTCTTTAAGGCACCCACTGGGATTTTTGATGCCTAGGTGCACAAAGGCAGGCATATGATGGCCATACGGTCATGATGCTGTTGTTTTAAACCTGCTCACTCTGGCAGCTACAATAGCAGCGACCACTTTACTGCAATGAGACAACATTTGTCAGCTTGTATTCTGGTCTGTCCTGCTGTGGCACCATTGCTAACAGTACCTGAATTAGCCCAGAGCAGGTGATGGGAACAGTCACTGCCATGCTGCTGGCAAGCCCAGAGCCTAGTAGAAGGAGCAGCAGAGGCTTAAATGTCCTAGATGGACAAGGAGGGGGGGTTTAGATTCTTGAAGCATGTTTGCGGGACTGGACATTAAACTCTCAGGCATTTCTTCATATAAATAGAGGCCATTTTCTGTCTTGTGTTCGTGTATTGGCTGTGATCACCCTTCTTGGCTTCCCTGTCCCAGCTTCACCCTTGGAAATTGGGAGATTTGGGCATGTGACCTAGTCATTCTAAGAAGACCAAGTTCTTCATGGGCTATACCTGTATTTGTCATCCCATAGTCTTCCATGCTGGCTCTGCTGTCCTCCAATTTTCATAAAAAATTGCTGTTCTGTCTAATCCTTTTGGAAAAAAAAAGTCAGCATACATTCCAAAAAAAACCCAAGGTAGAGATGCCTCAGTCCAGAGGCCTGGCAACCTCGGTACAAAGCCCATGGCCTATTACTGGCTACCATATTTCCTGAGCTACTGGGCTGCACTATGCGGGCCACAGAGTTGGCTAGGCTCCTGTGAGGAACATGGTAGAGCAGGAGCTGGATTTTTTTGCTGTAAATCCTCTTTTGGAGGGGCTTCCCTGATGTTGCTGCCTCTATCAAAAGTCCAGCCTTCCAACCTGGCTGTCTGAAAGGAGGGTTAGAACAACCCCGCGCCAGGCACAGCTGAACTGCAATATTTTGGAGGTTGCCCTTGCTCCAATAAAAACAAGTTGGAGGCTGTAGGACCTGGCTGGCAGGAGTTCATGCCTGAGAATGCTGGCTCTCATTTTTAAAACTCCTTTTTCATAATTGCCTACCTAAGTAATAAGAGAATTGCATCCGTATGCAAGAGGTAATTGAACGGGACAAGAGAAAATGAAGGTAACCGATTTATGACAGGGGAGGCTTGAGGTACAGGAAAGGGAACTTAATCACAGAAAGCAAGGCAGATATCTGTGCCTTGTGCAAGGGCACATGTTTCTGAGGGCAGTGCGTAAGATTCAAAGCTGACCTGACAACTTTAACCCTTGTATACTCTAGAAGATCTAGAAAAATATGGCATGTATTCATTCTCGCTCTCTTTGCTCCCTGATTTCCTTGTATCTAGAGCTGGATCTGTAGAGTCTTTCTTTATGGTCTGGTATGTTAAGGCAATTTTCCCTTCCTTTGTCTGTCTGTTTCTTTTTGATAGCAGAGCGTGCAGCACAATGGACATCTTCTGAGGGACCAAAATTCAAATTTTAGTTGCAAGTCCTTGCTTCTTTATTTCCATTCATGACCAAAGTGTTTCTATATCTAGAAATGACTCTTTTTACCACCAAGTGAAAGTACCAATCCAGGAACATCAAAGAGCTAAGTCTTAAGCAATGAGGAACACATACGCCTGTGCCTCTGTCCAGTCTGGGTGACTTAATTTCCCTAAGGAACATAAGGGAGGGCAAGCAGTGTGTCAGCACTGGCCCTCAAATCACCTCACTTTCCTGTGAAACTTCTGGTAAGACATGGACTGTTTAAGCAGAGTCAAACGGACAGCTTCTGTGTTACACAAGAGATGCAGGTGATGAGAGCCCTAACTCTTTGCATAACTAACTCCCACTGCGTCAGTCTTATCATTAGCTGCTTTCTCCCTTTGCTTGCTGGATGTCACGTTTTACTGTTGTGATATATTCGGTAGAGTAAGTTTCAAGCTTTCCAAAATGTCATCGTAACTGTGCTCAATAGCTTTCTTTTATCTATTTCTAGCTAGGCAGGAGGAGAAATGGCCTGCTAAAGGTAGCATTAGAGATAAGAAACTGAGAAAGTAAAAGAGAATTACTTGTATATGACTTAACCAAAGAACTAATGGATTGGAAAAAGAGGTGCAAATGCTTTAAGCCTGTGAATACTACTAATACAAATAGCAGCTGCTTGAGTTCCTACTTGAGTTGAATGTGATGTGCAGCAGTTGGAGGCATTAGCTACATGAAGAGTTACTTGCAGAGTTACTTATCGCTCCTTCTGCAGTTCTTCTTTCAGTCCTTCTGTGTCCTTGGTGATATTGGACTCCATCCTGCACAGGCTTATGCACACACTTAATTGGGGTGATGAGTGTGGGACTTGCTTGCTTGAAGCTGAGCACGCACACCAGTCTGCAGGGCATCAAGAGTAATGTGATATACATACTATGCATTCTGGAGTTGGTTAAAAAGCAGAAATAAATATTGGTTTAATATATCATTCAATCAATTTCCACTCTCCTTACACTGTGTTTCAAAAACACACAGGTTACCCTTTCTCCAAAATTGGTTCCCAATGTGAATGGTATTTCATGTCTTGAACTGACATTGTCTAACCTCATTTAACATCCTTTTAGAAAAATAAAATTCTGTGTAAAACTTGAAGTCACCTTTTATTTATTAATTATTCTGTATTTTCTAAAGGGTTTCAAATGCCCAAGTTTTCAAAGCTGTTACTTGATTTTGTGGATTTCCAATTTAGGGATACTTACAGGGCTTGATTTTTGCAAGTAATTCTGGGTCTTGTGGGCCTATTTAATGTGGCTAAAAATTCCATCTTCTCCAGACAGACATCTAAGTACTTTTGTGCAGATTTAATCTCTGTGTGATATTTTTTTCCCAAGGTGCTGTCCAGTACTTAGAAATCTGGTCATAAAATCTAAGAATAATATTGTTTGGAAGGACCTTTGCACCTTGGAAATTTTCGCTAGTCATTGTTGTAAAATGATTATATGAGTTAGAATATGTTTTTACTTTCTGATATGTAAAACAGACCATGAAATTAATATTCAGACACAGTAGAGTAGTCCTTTTTCATTACTTAAATTGGCTTAATTGGAGTTATAGCAATTTTAGTTGGCATACTAGCAGTACTATATAAATTAGGTATGCGTTCCTATGAATAATACAGCCATTATCCAATTCCCCTTATTCCTAATTTCATTCTCCTTCTTAAAAGAAGTTAAAGCTTTTGTCACCTACTTAATACAAATGATATTTTGCTCTTAGGAAGGAAATAATAGAAGGATAAATGGTGCCAAACTCTAAGACAACAGCAGGAAAGTCAGTAGGAGCAGCAGTGCAAGTCTTTTTGTCTTTTGCAGTAAAATGTGCCTTGAATTTGACCATGGTTTCAGCATGAAGAGAGACTGTAACATACTGTGACCCGCTATATTTAGCGGACAATGGAAAGATTTGGAGTCAGCAATAAAACCTTTTTGTTGCTCTTTCTATTCATGCTCACATCTACTCCTATGCTTCCTTGCCTTTGTGATTGAGCAAGAGACATCTGAACTATCCCCTCATATTCATCCATTGGATAAATACTTTCTGAAACAGTGACACAGCTCCCATAATACCACAGTTACTAAAGTATTCCTCTCTGCCTGTCGATGGTGTGTTATGTAGTGGGTTGGACTCTGTTAATAACTTTGAGAGAAAGGAGATGTGTCCCTAAGGTCTGCTAAAATTTTTCCAGTTGGATGTTAGCGATTTCATAAGTGTTGCTGAATTAGCAGATTTTCCAGAAGACGGGAACCCAGGCAGAAGTCTAGCTGACGGGGTGACTTTCAGATGGAGATGCCACTGAATTAAATTTATTTCTAGTAGCTGTTTACTTAGATAGTGTTTTTAATAGATGATCCAGTATCCCTGACCAGAGCAATACTTATTTTCCATGAAAAAGGCCCTATTTTTTGGACTTTAGAAGGCCCATCAAAATGTTCCATTTCCTCAAGTGAAAATATTTTCCACTTTCTTATTCTTTAGCAAAAGCTTGAAACAATTCTATTAAAATTGGAAATTTCCCTTAAAACCTTCCAATTCCTTCAAAAATGCTTTTTGAAAAAAAAAAAGTATCTGGAATAACTAGGCTATTTAACTTTTAATTTGCATTTAAGATTTTACCCAGCTTCTCAAGAGCCAAGGGAAGATTTTAGGACCCAAATGAGAATTAGGTTTGCAAAGCCTCTCAGCTTTCACTAGAACTTAAATGTGTCTGTCTTTGAACCTTTTAAATATCCTCTCATAACAAAGATGCTGAGTAAGCATATTCCTTCAGCTTGATTGAGGGCCAGATTTTAGGATCAGAGTTATTTTTTTAATGGCTGTTTTAGCATTTTTGGTACTTTCCACTCTCATAGTTATTCAGAAGTGTGCATGAAATGGAAATGGATTTGAATATTTATCTTGCTTCCCTTTCCTATTACTTGCCGTGCTTTTTATAGGCTTATTTTTTCCTTCATTATTTATGATACATTCTGATCATAAATACCTATCTGTCTAACTTCAATTCTGACTTGTAGTTGTAACTGAGACTTAATGAAGTTTTTTGATGGTGCATATAGATGCATTCAAATAAAATATTTTATTGTAACATATTCCAAAACTAACCAGTGGTATTAATTACATTGTTAGCGATTCAAATAGCAAACTGAATATTTAGTTTGTATAGCCTTACAATAAGAGCTAAGTAAATCATTTATAGAAAAGAAATTAATAAAGTACCTGAAGTTTCACCTCATGGCTTATGTGGCAACATTTTATGTTTTCTTTCCTATGTTCAATTGAACTTCTTCATAGATATTCTTTCCTATATACACTTGAAGTTGTTCACAAATATTTTTAATGAATATTTCTAAGAGTATTTTCTCGATCAGTGAGTTTTTCTGAGCAGTTGATTGCAAGTAATTGACAATCAAAATGCAAGCTGTGCTGATTCATTTTTATTAGACACATCACTTATAACAAAGCATTGTTTCTCTCTCCAGATGGAGGTTCCAGTTCAGGAAAATATTAAAACAGAGATTTCAAAGGGACTTCAGAAAATGCTTAAAGGTAACTATGTTCCTCAGCACTTTACTGAGTCCAGAGTATAATGAGAGTAATTCTTTAAAGCAAGTTTCTGCTATGCATAGTTGCGTTTGAATTTTAAAATACACTTTCTGTCTATGTTCTCCAATGTTAAATTAAAACTTGCTGCTTCCATAACATCCCTGCCAGGAAATTCACTTGCCGGAAGTATCCGTAGAGAAGAAGCAGAAAAAGAATGTGAATACAACCACAGCAAATGCTGTTTTTATTTGAGTGAATTGTCAGGGGAATAGGAGGTGCACTTCCAGTCTAATTACAGTCTAAACAATGTATGTCACCCATGGAACTAAAGAATATAGAATAAAGGCTTTTTTATGTGCATTATCTAGCCACCCCAATATTGAATGAATTTAATCACTTTCTTGTTGGTTTTTTCCTACAAATAATCATACAAGACAAACAGATGTTTCCAGTCTCAGGTTCTTCTCCTTCCCATCAGAACAAGAAATTTTAAAAAGCAGTACGATTGAATCAAATGTACGTACACATATTGACAGAGATGACCATCTCCCTTCCATGCTGTCTGGTTTTGTCATGTAATTTAAGGAATATAATCCGTAGCACTGACAATGACATTTGTCATGTAACCTTGAAAGACAGTTTGTCATACAGAGGGGCTCAGACCTCATTAAAATCTTGATCCCAGCCAGGGTCTGGAGATAGAGGGCTTAGTACAGGTAAGGAAATTTCATTGTAGGGTCAGAGCTTGAGGATGGGGATCAAATTTCTTCTGCCACCTGTCAGGCAATAGATCTAATGTGCAGGGTGTTGTGAAAAGACAAGGACATGTGGTAGACCTTTTTTCTGGACAGCACAGGGTAGGATCTGCCCAAGCTCAAGGCTGTGTTTAGGTTTCTAACCAGTGGATTGGCAGTTCAGGCTACCATCTCCAACTGAACTTGACAGTGACTTACCTCACTCCCATAAAGAAACTTCATTTAGAATATTTCTAAAGAGACTCTAATTTCAAGAACTGCACACACTACCATGTATTTAACTATATTAGAAATCTAGTCTTATTTTGGATGGTTTTCTCAGTTATCACTGGATAGTGAATTTTTGTTACCAAATATCTGGTTATTGTGTGTATAGTGTATGAATGATACATATTTTCATTATAGCCAGAGATGTATTTGCAGTAGTGTGAAGTTTCACTTGCAGAGTTTGAAATTGTAATCAACAAGCTGTTCCTTAATTTAGACAAAGCAACCATATCAAACACAAATATTAACCATTGTATCATTCAGTGATACTTTAATGTAATAACAAAAGATTTGGGAGTAAGTCACCAAAGCTATAAAACTAGTGTATGCATGTCCCATGCTGATCATAACACAGTTTTACTAAGGAAAAGGGAAGTCTTGCTTATCTGGTAGAAAGCAAGGAAAAAATAATTTCTTTTTTTTCATTTAACAGGTATGTCTGTGCAGACTTCATAAGCACAAACACATCAAGTATATCAAAATACTGGTTTTGCTTTCCAATCAGTGTTACCTGATAGGAGTATGAGGGTGGATTTTGATTCATCATATAAAAAACTTCAGACATGCTTTCTTCAGTGCAAAGCATTGTGGTTAGGTACACAAATAGGTGTCACTTGCCAAGATACCTAAATACAGATGGATGTGAAACAGTGTGAGGACTTTACAGCTTGTTCTCTGCAAGAACATGAAGAAAGAAGAAAAGCCAGTAAGAGTGCCAGTGGTTTGTTGCTAGGAGAGGACTGGGAGGCAGTGGTCTGGGCTCTCAGCTCTGCTACTGATCTGCTGCACACAGTTAGACACATCATTTTCTCCTTCTCTTTCATTTTGTTAAACCAGCCACAGCATCTTAGGGTCACAATGAGGCAGTAAGCTGAGTTGGTCCCTGCAGGTGCCTTCTTAAATGCAAATCTAGGAAAGCAACCTTCTGCTGCAGTGTGGGGTAGGTGAGAGTTGGTCTATGCTGTCACTCTCTGTTTGCTGCTTGTTCCTCCTGTGAAGTACAGCCCACATTTTGAGCAGGAATAAAAGATCATTGACTCTTTCTGGGTGTTCTGAGTTTATTAACAAAGTGGTTCTGAGTAATAGTTTTATCTCCAGCCCTGAGGATAGGTAAGTTTTCTTCTTTGCTTTACCCACAGCCTGTATTCCTGCCTCCTGAGAGTGGTCACAGCTGTCTATGCATCAGGGTAGAGTAACCATATCTTTACTTCCAAGTCAGTAAAATCTGTGTATGTCAGGGGTGGTGCATGAACATTGCCAGGCTATTGTGAACCCACCTCCCCAACTTACTCCTCTGTCTAGCTCCCTCTGCGTCTACTTAGACCCCTCAGTGAGTCTGTGTGTGTTAAAACTGTGATGTGATTAAAGAATAGGCATGTGCATTAAGAAAATAAACTTTTAAGAAGCTTTTTTTTTTTTTGCAGGGCGGGGGAAGGGAGGAGGGTTGGAGAGAAGAAGTATTTTAAAGTTACCTGGAAAGTTTAAGTTAAAATCTTTGTGGGACTTCATACGCACTGGCACAAGACTTCCCCTGAAAATAGCAGGGGTTTAAGGAGCACAGTGTCTCTGGAACATCCACCCCTGTAAGCATGGTTGCCAGGGTTATTGACCATAAGCCAAGAAGTCTATAGTCCTTGTTTGCTAATGGTTGGTGCTTCAGGGACTGTTAATCTTTCCTGTGGTTTTCACACATAGCAGTTTGTGACAGAAGGGTACAGATTCCCCAAATGGTGTCTTTTTGGGGTCTCAGTAGCTATCACGTCACAGCAGCCCAGAGCTTAGTATGGACTAATTTCTCCTGGGAGCATTATAGACTAAATTTATAAGCCTGTGTTGATTGTTGTTTCTGTGCTGTTCCCTTCCATATCACAGTACAGTGCTGACCCAGAAGTTTGTGGCATGATGACATATACTAGACCTTCAAACAGCATAATACACTCAGAAACTCTAGAAAGTGGTTGTTCGGCAGCAGCAAATTAAGTTGGTCAGCCAGTGACTCAGCTACACACACACAAATTGTCATTGCATTAATCGCCATTATCTCTGGAAACCTATTAACTTGCCCAGTAAATGGCTTTTGCAGAGGGCTTGGAGGGCCATCAAATTCAGCCTGTTTTAGACAGCTTTTGTAACTTACATCACTTAGGTCAATAGCAGGATTTGAACTGAGTAGTTTCAGGGCATTTGTGAGCCGTGAAAAGGTGAGGGTTGTTACTCTGAAGCAGAAACAGTGTCATAAGCAACTCAGGTCAGCCAACCACAAGAGGATGAGGGAGACCACACTTTCTGTGGTGTGGGCCACAAAATACCGAAGCTGTAAAGCAGTGTGAAATCGGTGTGAGAGCTTTTCCCCCTTCACACCATGCCCTGCTGTCTCAAACTCCTTCTTCAGTGACAAAGGAGATGGCCCACAGTTAGAGGTTTGCAGAGGTCACCTCTCCACACCAATCAGCCCTTTCACTCTTCAGCAGTCGGACTGGTATTTAGGGGAGGTGGACTTTAGCCTGTGAAAACATGTGCAAGTAAACTCTACTAGTGTGTTAACCTGGCTGACCAGGTGGTGAAAGGCTCCATACTAAGCTGAATTCGCTGAGAAGAGACTAATTTGACTAGGACTCCTGAGCTGGGGAGAGAAATGACAGAAGGGGGATTACAGGAAGCTTTGAAATTGAGAAGTGTGAAGAGGATGAATGGGAATCTTTGGTTTGTGGCTTCTTGCCAAGTGAGCAGGCACCAGGTTAAAGCAAATAAAAGGAAGGCTTTCTCTACGCCTATTATAATTAAGCTGTGCATGCAACTTGGTGCTTCAGGATGCTATGGAGTTGGTGTTAGAGAATTTTGTTGTCTATCTGTGACCAGTAAACATCATGGTCCCCATGTAACCTCCCACTGAGGAGGAGATTTTTAAAATGAGCATGGCCATTATTAGGAGAAATGTCTCTCTTAAACACATTCAGTGCTCTCATCTGCATTCCTAAGCATCAGTACCGGCTGTTGTCAGAGATGGGATCCTGGGTAGAATGCTTGGTCTAAATCTGTGTAGTTATGTCCATACTTTAAGCAGTTTTTGATGCATCTGTGAATTAAAACATGGGTTCTGCAGCTCGGTGCTTTGTAGTTTAAACCTATCAGTATAGAACTCTCTAATGGGGTTAACTTACTTCTCAGCCAGTAGACTGGCTGTAGGCTTATTGGTGAGGAGTGGGACAAGTAATTTACTTTAAATTGTCCTAGAACTGTCTTCTCTCATCTCCAATCAGTACATCCTGTTGCTATTGCAGCAGGATCTTCATGGGAAAATGAAAACACAGAATTTCATCTAAAACTTTCGTTCTCCCAGAGTACTTTAAAGAAGGCATGATTTTATATTCACAACACAAAAACCTGATCCATTCAGTATTTCACTTGAGCATGTCATTTATTTTCAATCTCCCTCTGAGTAGAGAAAGGTACTATGATAATAAATGAAAACATAAATTCCCTTGAATTGCTCTTCTCTTGCTTGTTATATTGCTGCTGAGATTTTTGCTAGCCTTGGTTTCTCTTCCTGACCGCCTTTCAGTCTATCCAGTGACATTTCTTAATGGTTCCAATTGGCATTGAGAAGAGCAGAAAATCCCCTCTCAAATCCAAGGAGTTGATGATGCTCTGCATCAGAATTTTCTCAAAACCAGGTTTACTTCAGACTCAAGATGATATTTCTGGCTAGAGTTAGTAAGAGAAAGCAGGCCCCTCTGCACAGCTAATTAGTTAGCACTGTTACCCGCAGTTTCCAGACATAAATATCTGCTTAATGTAATTGGGAACGGACTTGGATTTTTTTTTAACTTTATTGCAGTCTCTCTTGCTGAGTTTCTCCTTCACGGACACAACAGATACTTAAACATTGATAGGGAGAAAGTGACTGACTGAATAGCTTGTGGGCATTCAGCAGCACTGCATTCAGCTGTATTTGTCATCCTGTGCATTTTTCTTCTTTGTCTCTCATATCCCAGGTAAATGCTTTTGGCTGTTTAGGAAAAGTGTGTTCAGCTTGCATGTTGCTTCACGCTTTTCCATGAAAGTTCTTGATATCCTTCTTTTTGTGGAGCAGAACCAAATGTCAGAATTTCAGTGTTTATGATGAAATACAGTTTTTGTTTTCCAGACGGGCCTGCTGGTGACATAGAAATGCTGGCAGCGCAAAGCAACTGTTGTGACACAGCTTGTCAGGAAAGTAAATCTGGGCCTTGGGCTTTCACCATTTTGGGCTCCTGGTGACAGCTGTCCAAGTGGCTGCTGCCTGACTGGTATGCTTGTATCCATAAAACCTCTCACCACTAACTCACAGCAAAGACGCTTGACATCCAATGAATACCTGTAACAAGACTAGCACAGAGCAAATGCCTTTCAGATATGATCAGATGCTGTTACATCTCTTCTGGTTTTACCATTGCCATTCCAGTGAGCCGTTCTTTATTTTAGACAATGCAAACGGTGTATTATATTCATAGTTGTTAGTGTTACTATGAGAAGGAAGAGACAGCCTTAAATATTCAGTGCCTAGCTCTTTCAGTGGGTAGTGCGCAGCTGACAATTTCATTTTTAATCTCCTTTAATACAGTAACATACCCACGTTTACTGTAGGTACTGAAGAAGAAAGCTTGACCACTGATAGAGAAGTGCCTCTAATAACTGCCAACAATGTTATATTCCTGTAATCCACAGTATGGCAAGCAAGGTAAACAGGCGTGTGCCATTGCTCCTGTGGCAAGAGGGAAATAATGCTTTTAGCAACTGTTTTTTTGGGAAGCTGTGTTAAGATTCATCAAGTAATTTTTTAGATAAATGACTGTTCTCTTGCCATTTGAACTACATAGAGAGAATCAAATGACCGTGTGTTATCCTTATCTTGCAAAGCTGAGTCAATCATGTTGAGTGATTCTTTGCAAGTCTTTGCAAGTCTTAGGAGATACATTGGAAGTCTTTAGACCAAAAGGTTGTATTCTGAATTAAGGGATGGAGCTGCATGCTCTTTATTTCTTAGCTGAAGTTTCTGAAGTATTTTTCCTAGTAAATGATACTTTTCATGCAACTGAGGAGCCCCTTGAGGGACAGCTCACAGTTGTAAATTCTGCTTATAAATTTTAATTAACCTTTATTTCAATAGATGCTGATTTCTACTAGGTCAACATATACTTAGGGAACAGTAAGAGGCCTCTATACAGTATGCTGCCTTATGCAGTTCTTTTGATTAAGCACGTAATTTCAATTACTGTCGATCTGGCTTTATCAAAAAGCTCTTCTGAGTGTTTATCTCTTTTTTCAGCTTGCAGACGCCAGCAAAGTAGCATTGGAATTTTCATACCACACAATATTACCTGCAGAAAATCACTGCCATAAAAAAGAAGGGAGACAGCAATGTGTACACCAAGGGCCAGATTTAAGACAGGAGAGTATCTACATGTCTTATAGGCATGTAAATCCTTCTCAGGGTCTGAGCCGTTGGCTCCTTAAGGCCAGATTTTTAGCAGTATTAGCAAAAGAGTGTTGGGGGACAGTGAACTTTGGTCAATTCAGCATTAAGCACTTCAAGATACAGATATCTAGCTACTCAGATTTTCAGAGGATTTTCATACTATTAGGTACTTAGGCATTTTTCAAAATTCTGCTACTGTCTGTATCTGCATCTTTAAGCCCTTAAATACTTCCATAAATCCAGACCTAACATCTTTAGGCTGCATCTGAATGTTAGATTTCGGCATTAAAATTTTCCTGGCTAAACTAAATAAATGTCCTACTTCTGAGAAGTCAGCAGGAGCTAGTCAGAACTTCTGAAGGTCATACTTTGATTACTAATGTGCTTAGGTCCCTGAGATTTGTTACTTGATGTTTGTTACTAAGTTTGTCTTGAGTAAAACTTGCCTGCTTTGAGGTGCTGCTGGTTATTAACATGGTAGAAATGGTAAGGTACAGTTAATAGAGCAGTTCTGGTTTCTCCTCTTAGGAGGGTGCTACACAGCATTGTTCAGAGGCTGGACAATCATGGCTCTTTCCTCAGCGCTGAGCAGGAAGGGTGGGCCTAGGTACCTGCCGTGAGCAGAGGGTTTGGAGCAGTGGGGTTTGGAGGGGAGGAAGCCCCTGGGTGTGTGCCCTAAGCATGGTAGTGATGGGAAACAGATGAACCCATCTTTGATTGTCTGGTGTCGTCAAGCTCATGGACTGCTGTATGTAGCTCCTTCCTGAACAATCTGTTGCAGAAAGCATGCAGAGGCATCTGACCTGGCCTGGCCAGGCAGCTTAGCTCCTGGTAATTGTCTCTGTACTCTCCTTGGAGCACAGGGCAGCTCCTAGTTTCACAGCAGCTTTGACAAATTAACCAATGGCCGCCACAATCCTACTGCTGCAAAAATGGCTTTTTTTTTTTTTTTTTTAATCTTTTTGTCTTTTCTCTTATCTGATGGTCTGAAACAGCTCTGTCAGCACAAAGGAGTGTGGAAGGGCATGATGCTGTGGGAAGTGAGGACAAAGATGAGGGTGCGACCAAGGCTGTTGGTAATTAGGACAGCTTGTGCTACTTGGCTTCAGTTTGTGTACTTACAGTGTGGGATATAACCCTGCATTATTACCCCAGGTTGCTGATGGCAAGGAGGTGCAGTGGGCCCAAGTCCCACATTCAGAAGGGGGAGAGCAGGGAATGGGCCCAAGTATTCAGGAGTCTTTAGTCTCTGCTTGCTTCCTACTTTGCAGGTGTCAGCTGAGGATGACTACAAGACTGGAGGCATTTATGTATTATGGTGATAAAGGGGCATGAGACTTGGGTATGTGTTAAACTTTTGGAGAAAAAATATGTGACTTCTCTTCTTCCTGATAGTGTGAGTGTGGTGATAAGCCCCAAGGGATCATACCATTCTCTGATAGCAGCATCCAAGATCCTCCTTCTGCTCTGAGGGCATTTCATTTCAGAGATATAAGGATAGTAATAAAAGCTTCCTCCCCACCCTCCTCCCAAAGCAATTCCTCAGCTCATAGCTGCCTGTCCAAAGCTACGTCAGTAATACTCCAGTATTCAGCCCAATAAAAATTTTGTCAAGGAAGCATAAAGTTTCTGTCAGATCTTTTCCATTAAAAATCATTTTTATAGCAGCGAGCTATAACAAGCATGCAGCTATGGAGTGAAAGTGTGAAATGATGAGAAATTTGGACAGTGTTATCATCCAATGGGGACTCAGTGGCAGGCCACTTAGAATGCCTCCAGTGTATGGAGCATGACAACCAGAATATTTTTCACAACAGATTATAATGTAAGAAATTTATTACAGATCTCAGAGGGGAATAGCCCACACCACTGATTCTAGTCCTTCCTCCCAGATATATTACTTGGATAATATAAAGTCATAACTCCCTGTAAATTATTTATGAGCCTGTCCCACCTTAGATTAAAAAATATTTCTGCTGGAGACTTGGAGGGTTAATATCTGTAGCCTTGTGTTTGATTTGCTGAAATGCACAGTTATTTCTGTAGTCAATAGGAGGTGTATAGCATTTGCTTTGTCTGGTAACTACACAGCCGAGGCTGGTTGTGAACTGATCAGAAACGGGACATGCAACCATGACCAGAACACACAGATCTACTTGTAGAAAGCTACTGTAGTCCAGGTGAAGTAAATTTATTCAGTGAAAGAATTTGCATCATGGTTGCTGACTAAAATGAATCTGATTCATAGGATACCTCTGTTTAATCTTTCATGATGAATCATGACACCAAGAGTATCACAACATGAACCAAGCTTGACATTCATCAGATTAATTCCTTTTTTTCTATCCAGAAGTCAGGAATGTTGATAATTTGCAGCACATTTGTAGCAGACAGCAAGGCCTGCATAGTAGACAATATATGTTAACTAGCAGTTCTGTGGGTGATAATGCATTCATGAAACAGCATGCTATTCAAAAAGTGACTTAAGAATATAAGTAGTCTGGGATAGTGGCTTCCATTGTAAATACAGAGAGTTACCACAAATGATGTGTAAGTTAGTTTAAGAATAAGTTCATTCTGATCTGCACCAAAGTTTAAGCTGTTGTAGACCAGCAAAAAAATGCTGGAAAGGTAGTAGATTTTTATTTACCAAAATGAAAAGTTTATGGGCGGTGCAGAATGAATCATGGAAGACTTAGTTGACCATGCACTTCAAGGTTAAACAAATTATTTGGGGTAAGAAGGAGGGTTTTTAACAGAAGATAAATTTAGCCACAGCTGTCTACAGTAGTATTCTTCCACTTCTCTCTGAGCATCTTGTGATTAGTCACTATTAGACACAAGATGATGGGCTTGAGGGTACACAGGTCTTACCCAATCTATTGTTTCTTCTGTAAGCTACTTTCAAACAGCTTTGTACCTCATTTATTAATGATAAGTTAGAAGGAGGGGACCGGAATGACAAGGCAGACCAACACCCCATTTATCAACATGCTTTCCTAGGGTCCCTCTTTCTTCTTATTGCAAGAAAATAGCTGCAAAAGTTCCTCCCTTCCATTTTCAGTGAGGCTTCACGGGTGTGCTGACCTGGTAGCTTGAGTTGTTCCAAGGTGCAATGCATACCCTCATGTGCAGCAGTGGTGCAGCAGTACCAGTGCTGCAGAGCTGAGCAATGGTTAAAAGGCTTCTTGCTACCTCACCTGTGAAAGAAAGTAATGCCGTGAAAATCACGTCGATGCTGCACAGGTAAGCAAAGAGTAAAAATAATAAATTGAAGTTTTCATGTCCAGCAAGGTTCTGCTTTTAGTTCTGTGGTAACTCGTAAGCCATAATGTCATTTGTTTGGAAAACTGAAAGAAAATGATAAATCAAAGACCTGTCCCAGAGTGAAAGTTCACAGTAAGGAATGTCACTACAGTCCAAACCATCACTGTATTTGCCTTCTAGGTGATTCAATAGCTGACAGCTAGCTAGACTCTTTTCACATCCTGTGGGCTCCTTTTCCTGTGTCATTTGAACCTACCTCTTTCTGTGCTGCAACAGTCTATCATTTGTTGTCACATTCTGAGTTGCAGGAGCCCCAAGAGCCCCACTGCTATTGAGGTGCTGATGGGACAAAGCAATGCCTGAGAAAGGTGTGTGTTTCTGGGACTTGCACCTTGTATCAGCTTACTTGCCCAAATGGTGACCTGTGACCTAATTAGTGGTAAATTTTACTGGGTTAAAAAGCGGTGCTACTCAAAACTCCTTCTGTGTATGATTTAAGGTTCTTTGTTGTGGTGTGAAAGAAGAAAATAAGTACCCTAAGCGACTTGCAATAACAGTGAAATTAAAGGAAGAAGTGGCACAGCAAGATGCGGGTTACTGCACAGCACCTTAAGCTGAACAGAGTTAGAGGTTGGAGGAGGTTATCTGGTTGGAGGAGTTAGCTTGTGCCGCAGGATGCTTAGGAGAAAGTGGCTGTTCTAAGTCTCTTTAGCATGGTTCATTATAGAGGGATTATGTCTTGGTAAGATCTGATATGGCTATATCTATTCTGTGTCAGTCTGTGCATCAACCAATATACTTGATACAAAATGTAGGATATATGAATAATATCCAGGGTAGATGTTTAACAGTAAAATAGGACAATGAGTAATGTAACAAAGGAAATTATATTTTTCTTTGGACGAGTTGAATTGTTGCTCTTTTGCTAGTCAGCTACAGAAGACAGTGACCAGCTTAATAAAGAGGTACTTTTTACCTGAGAAAATGAATCCTTGTTCATTTTAATTAGAAAGAATTGACAGACTGTCCCGTGAATTAGAAGGCGATAAAATGAATGCAGTCTGTATCCCTAAAGCTATCTTCATCCCTTAGGGAAGAAGAGAGGAGAGATTGAGCAGGAGGGCTACAGTGCTCCCAGCAAGAGGGGTATATTTAAGAGAGCTCCTCCTAATTATGCAAAGCATAACATAGTCATATGTGGGGACGTAAATCTGGCAGGTCAGCTATCAGGGCAGGACAACAAATCAGTTGTTAAGGGAGAGAGAAACTCTTTTGATTTAATCATAGTACCAGAAGGTTAAGTATGGTCATTCTTTCATCACTGATGTCCTTTACAATTGTCTAGTTCAGTTTAGTGCAACTCTGACTGGACAAGACATTTGTCTTGGCTTTGCCAGAACTATAAAAGGGTCTGTCCACAAGTGTACAGCACACCTACCTACAAAGGCCGGGTGGAATCAGGTCAGGGAGTGAGAGGAGGCAGAAATGTCTCTCTAAGATGCTCTCAAGATGTTGTGGTGCTTGCTTAAAACTGCTTGACAAAGACATTAGACCAGAACAAATGCTCAAGTCATGTTGTAGGACATAGGCATCCATCTGTGCTTCTCCTCAATCAGGTCAGTGCACTTACTGCTAAAAGTGGGGCTGAGGCTTCAAACTAGGAATAAATTGTTTTTCATGCCCCCTTTGAAAGGAAGGTTTGAACAAAAGAGTTTATTTTTACTGTAAATTGTGTTGTTTGTTTTTTACATCCTGATCTATTGACGATTTCATCACTTGAACTTCTTGATTTATAGGTTTGATCTTAATCATGACCTTAATGTGATCATCACATTGTTCCATCTTTAATTACCTTGGTAAAATTGTAGGATATTAGCTCAGTGATGTGCTAATTTAAGTGCCTCTTTGCTTGCTCATCCTCTTCAAGAAAATTCATTTAAAAAAGTCAACAGAACAGGTTTCATCTGTCAAATTTTGCAGCATAGACATTGCATTCAGTGTGTACAAATAACCTTCAGTAAAGAAGATTGCAAGTCAGTGGTTTCTGAGACCAACTTAATACCCAAGTCTCTTGGCCTGACCTACTAAGAGAAAAAGCATCTCTGCACCTGAAACTGTACAGTGGAACAAGGAAAATAAGCCATTCCTTAAAGAGATTTAGCAAACAGAACACCTGCAGAACTGCCCACATGGGGTGACTTGTATGGATTTAGGGCCCTGTCCTACAGCCAGTTGTGAGAGACTGAAAGAGTTAATGTCTCAAACATTGTGGTGGGGCAAGTTCTGCTTAAAGACAAACCCTGCACAGCAAGGAACCAAGGTGAAAAGCCCATCAGCTCAGACATCAGCAACAGGAGGGGGAGGGCGTGCTGGAGGGTGCACAGCTCCCTGTTCTGATAAGCTGTTCTGATACAAAGATCAAACAACGGCCGTGTCTGCAGGGAAGGAGAAGTGACTCCACAAAAAACCCCCAAGCCCAAAGGCTCACAAACTGCTCATTAACCTGACGAGTTCGGGTGCCCGCCCGAAGGAGGGGCAAGGATGATAAAAGGACACAAACTGAAGCCCCGGGTGCACAAACCCACCGGGACTGGAACCCTCAACTGACTAGACACCTCGTCTGACTGAACCAACACTGGACCCAGGACCGGTGAAATCTTTCTCTCTTCCTTTCTCTCTCTCTCTCTCTGTCTTCTTCTCTCTTTCCTTTTCCTTTCCCACAATCCCTACATCTCATCTGTTTCAAGATATAAATCGTTGACCAAAAATGAGACTAAGAGTGGATCCAGCTGCCCGTGGGCCCTTCTCTAAGGAGGAGTCTGGAAAGCAAGGGGGTCTGCTCTGAACCTCGTGACTCAACGGGAGGGATCTCCTTATTCCCTGAATTGATGTATATGGTTACATGGTTTACAGAAGTAGTCTTATGCCAATTCCTGTTGTGAGAAACCCTGCCACCTACTACCACGCCTCCCCAGTTCTGTTTGCTTCTGCCAGAAATAAAATCTTTAACTGATCATTTGGTGTCATTTCACCTTAATTTAGCCCGAGGGAATTTCGAATTAAATATGACTCCCTGGTCTGTCCAGTCTGGCTCGTGACACCAGTGAAGGCAAGGAGCTGGACCATTTTAGTGAATAATTTACAAGGCTTCAGAAATCAAGACCTAATTCATTGTGCTCCTACAAGCAACTTACAGGTCATATCCTACCTGTATGTTTCTTCCCTTATGGGCAGAGTCCTAGAAGAGGCTTTGTGGGAGACATTACCTGGACCCCCAAATTCCTTCTCCTCTCTGAAGCTGCTTGACTAAAGCTGCACTGCTGCTGCCACAGCAGGGTAGATGGGTCAGCTACGGATCACAGGCCAGCTCCTCTCAGCTTGGTGCTGCTGGGAAAATGTGGGGAAGGAGGGGAAAGAGGATACTGCTTGGCAGTGGAAATCAGAAGATGATGCTATTGAGAGGATAAAGGTATTTTATGCCTTAAGGGTGGCTAAGGGGATCCAAAAAACTGGATGCAGTCAGCTTGACCAGCAAGGTGCATTTTCTCAGCAGACAGCAGTCTGCCTGTCGTGGTTTTAGCTGGGATAGAGTTAAATGTCTTCCTAGTAGCTGGTACAGTGCTATGTTTTGAGTTCAGTATGTGAAGAATGTTGATAACACTGATGTTTTCAGTTGTTGCTCAGTAGTGTTTAGACTAGAGTCAAGGATTTTTCAGCTTCTCATGCCCAGCCAGGGCACCTGACCCAAACTGGCCAACAGGGTATTCCATACCATGTGACGTCCCATCTAGTTTAGGAACTGGGAAGTGGGGGCGGGGCATTGCCGCTGGGGGACTAGCTGGGTGTTGGTCGGCGGGTGGTGAGCAATTGCCCTGCGCATCATTTGTGCATTCCAATCCTTTTATTACTACTGTTGTCATTTTATTAGTGTTATCATTATCATTATTAGTTTCCTCTTTTCTGTTCTATTAAACCGTTCTTATCTCAACCCAGGAGTTTTACTTCTTTTCCTGATTTTCTCCCCCATCCCACTGGATGGGGGGGGAGGGAGTGAGCGGCTGCGTGGTGCTTAGTTGCTGGCTGGGGTTAAACCACGACACTGCCTCACCTGTGTGTTCTGTTAATCACGCTGACACTGCCCAGAGGACTGTACAAGTTAGTCTGCTTTCTGGTATGTAAGTTATATGCTCAGTTATATGTAGTGTGGGTATCTCTACAGTCAGAGAAGCAACCCCAAAGAATTTTTTAGAGGGGCCTTATGAAGCCATGAAAAGCTGCTTATCTGACTGTATGAACCCACAAATACAAGCGCACAGCCATGCATCTGCTTTCCAACTGTATAAGCCTGCCGATATCAGCCATTTCAAATGGATGTGTGATGAGAGGCATCATTGCTCTTTCACAAATGGACACTAAGGCCCCTCAAAATCAATAGCAAGTAAGAGGTGAAAAGCAACTCTTAGAGAAAATACAGTTGAAACTGCTCCAGAATTTAAGGTTTGACCAAGCACTTCTGTAGTGATTGTGTGTACAGTATTTCAGCTTGCACCACTGCAAAAGCAGTTGCAAAAAATACCTGGGTTTTGTGCTCCCTTGTGTTTGCCAACTTCCTGCCCTGACGTATACCTCAAAGACAGGGCAGCACAGTTACACAGGAGAAAGTAGCTTATCCGGAAATGGGCACTGAAATTTGAAGTTCTCGGTTGAACACTAGAAGCAGTTTTCTTTGTATTTGTTAGCTCTTTGTATTTTCAACAGCAGCATGGTCCACTGCAAGGATTTATAGTGCTGTTAATATTTGTCTCTTCCTGTAAACCAAGCTCAAGCATTTTTATGCTTATGGGCAGCTGCAGTGGTCTTAAATCTTTTTTTTTTTTAATGAGCTCATATTTATATGTAAAAACATTGTCTGAATTTTTGGATGATCACTTTTTATGCTCATGCTTATGGGAAAATGTGTGTGCTAAAATAACTTTCAGGCTTTATACTAAAATACCTGTGATGATATCACTGACACTGGCATTGTGCATATTTTCTATGCAAGTTTTCCACACTTACTGATTTTCATAACTTATTTTGGATTCCTTGGTATTGGTGAGTAACTTTCTTGCAGTATGGCACCTAAAAGTAGACACAGTGCTAAAACTAGTGTGGAGCATGGGAGAAGGATGAGATTTTGTACCATATAGACTTGCTTCCTTTTTCTGTGTCTTATGCATTTGCCTTTTCACAACTGCGGTTTGCTGTTGACATGCCTAGCTTGTGATCTAATCTGTGCTTATTAGAGGGCATTTTACACATGCACAGAAGGCAGACTGAGGGAGTGGGGGGACAGCCTTTGCCATTACTTACAATTTGAAGTTATTTACCCCAAGTGGAATTTGTGTACAGCAGTCACTCTCCAGGCCAGATTTTGAATCCGTCACTCCAACTGTAAATCATATATTCACATGAGTGGAAAATTCAAATAGGCACCTGCTGTCTAATGAAAAAAGTTTTTCATTCCTGCTCTAAACATTGTTTGTAGTTTTTCACCAACTTGGGGTGAATAAGCTCAAGCTTTATTAAAGCCTTAGCAGAATTTGAGTAACTCCAAGTGGGTTAGATTTTTGTTAAACTTCATTTGAATGCTTACGCATTTTTTTATGCTATATTAAGTAGACCATTTAACGGATTTTGATTGGTAATGCAGCCTGAAGCCTCATTAGTTGAAAGCTTTATAGCACCAGAAGTATGTGGTTTTAGGCTATGATGGAGAAAAATGAGCTTTCTGGTTGGAGGCTGGTGTTTCCAAACTGAGAGATCAATAAATTGTCTCATCTTTTTATGACAGACCTAGAATTTCAGCTCTGTGTGCCCCGAGTTGTGTTTCATGGATAATACTTCTTAAAGGAGAATTTAACTGTCGTAATTGATGAGATGCAGCTTTCAGCCTGCTATTGGGCACCTCAGTTTGGGCAGGACATCAAAGTGAGGCTATTTATTGGGATAAATAAAAAAAAGCACCAGCATGTGGAAACTGTCACCTTCTCTTGCTTCTGGGTGTCTAGTTTATATTCATTCTAGTGGAGGCACTCATTGTGTCCTATTTTCCAAGAGCCTTCTTTCATTCTTCTTTTTTCCTTTTTTTTTTTTTCCTCCTGTCCTACATACTTAACATGAAAGTCGTTTAAAGCATGATAGTTTAGCAAAGTGGGATCAAAGTGAAGGAGGATCATTTGCTACTTTCTAACCAAAAGGAGAGAGGTGTTGTAAGCAAACAAGTGAGATGTCTGCTATTCAGTGCCACAGGAGTGCTGCTTTCAGAGGAAATGCCTTCTGTTTGAAGGCATCCAGTGGTGCCCATAGTCAAGGCTGCCTCCTGGGAGGGAAGAAGTGGTCTTAATTAGGACGATGCCAGCAAGAATATAATAATGTTGCAGATACAGGGTATCTGTGACTTAAAATTGCTATGAAGTTGCCCTTCAATGATGTGCTGAGTGTCTGAGAAAAGCCTTAGTAGAACTGACTGATTGTGTTATAGAGAATGACTGCTGCTGCTGCAAAGCTGGATTTTTTTTCTTTTACTGAAGAACTTGGGCTTTGTGTCATGTTTTCAGAAGCATCAGTTACCTGTTTTGCTCTGAACCCGTGCAACAGAACTGAAAGCTTCTTGTAATTTGCGCTTATGCATTGGTAAAGTGAGAAAGTGCCTTGCCAAGATGTTGCACCACTGGTGTGTAGGGCCTGGGTTCCTGCAGAGGAGAGCTGGAGTTCTTCGGGGTGTGCTGGAGTTGGCGGCTGACCACGTGTAATTCAAAACTTAAGGCGTGCTGCTTTGCTCTTAGAAGCAAGAATTTCTTCAGATGTGTTTCCTGTCTAGGAGAGGGTTATTCTGCAAGTGGCTACCGTCTCCCTAGAACGGTAATTGTGCAACTTCTTACTCAAGCCCAACCTGCCCAACCTTCTGTTTGTCTCCAAGGCAGAATGGTCCTGCATCAGTCCTGTGCTGCAGATGAAGATGCAAGGGGATGGGTGGCTGGGAAGCAGGGCATTAAGCCTCCCTCCCGTCTGTGCCTAGGAGTGGGTTGCAAATGGGCAGGGTGTGCATCAAGCAGCACAGCTTAGGTCAGTGCGGAGGGGAGCTGAGCTATACTCGCGTGTGGAGCAAAGGGTCTAGGGACGGAGCTGGGTGTCCTCTGTCAATAAAATGCTGCCTCTCCCACAGAGCAGACAGAAAGAGCTGCAGGCTCTAGATCTACTGCAGAAATCGTGCATGGCTCTTAGGTGTGTGTAGGTCATTAACAGAGTGCCATCTACCGGCACAAGGTGTCTTTATTGTCTGCATCTTTAAGACCGATGAAATGAGCGCTGCCGCCCACATTGAATGGCTTCCAGGTGAGCCCTGAATGCAAGGTGGCAGCCTAGCTGTAACTCTTCAGCTGGTCACAGCTTTTATTCCTTTTCCAGCCCTTAACAAAGTCTGTGGAAATCCCCACGTGCTCTCTGTGGCAGAGCTCATGGACTAGAGCCCCCTCCTGCTATTTGAATGGATCACTGGGTTGCCTGGACAAAACAGGTCAATAGATAGTGTTGAGAGACCCTGTTTAAGTGACATGGTATCTCACAGAAGGGTATACACACCTAGGTAGCTTCTGCCAGAAGTACTGCATGTGCTGTCACTCTTCCGCATGTCATCAGGTGTCAGGTAAGCTCCCTTGGATCTTTATATACTCAGGCGAGAAGCTAGGAAATCAGTTGCAGCTCTAAAGGAGTGCACAACAGGAGGGTTTTATTACTGTAATTTAATTAATTAAATACATGTATTTAATGAAATAGGAGCCATATCGGTGTAATCATCACCAGGGTGTCCCTCATTCATCTATTTTTCATGCAGAGCAGACTTCTGTTGCAGCATAGGTGCAATGTCAAAAGATGGCAGGGCAAAGCCTGAGTGGGAGGCAGGTAGGTCTTCTAGCACTTGGGAAACACAGGGTATGATCAGGCAAGCTGTCACCCAGAGTTACAGTAAAAAGAGGCTGCATCATATTTTGTTCAGAAGAGAAGAGGAGGTAACTTGCATTTATTTTTGTGGAGGGTGGAACTGTGAGCTTTTTAGTTGCTTGCATCAACAGATGAAAACTGAAGTCCTCTGACAGAGCTCTATAAGGAAAATTTGTCCTGCTGCTTCCCTTGATTAGGAGAAAGTAGTTTTTCTGCCTTGCAAAAATGTTTGACATTTAAAAGGATATATGAAAAAATCCATTCTGCAGTAAAATAAAATGAGAGCTTTACAAAGTTTTTCAGCAAGAATAAGAGGCACTAAGATAGACTGAGGGACCTGTTCCAGTGCTGGAAGCCCCAGGTTTAAGCCCCTGTTAGAACAAGGAACCCAAACTCAGGCTTAGGCAGATGCCCCAGTCACACAATTATTCTTCAGTGGGGTCTTCCTCTCTCATGAGTTCAACATCCATCCGCTCTACAGCAGGCCCTTGAGAATCATGTTGACAGCAGCTCTCCTCACAAAAGAATTTGTCATTTTTCTGCTGAGGAAATATATTTCCTAAAAGACTTCCATCTGTCTCGGGCACACACTTTATTTAAACATCCAAAATATTGAAATAAGAAGCTGTTCACAGAACAATCGCCTTATCATAAAACACACCCTGCTAAGAACATGATTTCTGTTTCCATTTAATGTGAGACAGTGCTCCTCATTATTCTCTCTGCACACCGAGCTTCATCTAAATCAAATTGAACTGAAAAGGACAATAGTGCTATTGATTTCTAGTACTAAAAATAATGCATAATAACCTCACTGTAGTCAAATCTGTTCAGCGAATGAAATTGCTATCACAGAAGATGTATCATTATTCATCAACTTTATTATCCTTACCAAGCAGGCTGGTATCTTCATTCAGGTCATTTCTATGGAACTTGACTTGAGCAAGAACTGACAACATGGTCTGCACTTCTTGGTCACCCATGCATATCCAGGAGGTGTTCAAATGTCTTTATTCACATGAGGAGAGCATGGAGGTGCCTCCCTGTTGAACGTGTTACTGAGGCTGATAGATATGGAAAACTGCAGTTTAGTTGAGAGCAAGACTAGGAGAGGGCGTGCGCATGTGTTTGAGTGTTTTAAATCTGTGTACAACTGTGCCAGGAGCAAAGATTCCTGAATTAGAAAATATATAACAAGAAGATTAAAAGCACAACTAATTTGCTATATGCTATCAACTAGGATATGACCTTTTTTCTTCTGTTTGTAAATACTTTTTAAAATGAGTGTTGCAGAGGAAGCCCTACAGTACAGGGTGCCAAGAGTCATGTTTTGGGACAGGGAGTCGCAGTTGTGTTGGAGGTTCAGCTGGCATAACTGGCTTGGGTTCACAGATGGCATCGCTCTTCTCTGAAATGTGCTATGACATGGCTCGATACACGGGTGCATGCTGGTGATGATTATTTTTAGATGATAACTGCCTAGTTCTGGAGGGGCTTTTAGCAGTCTTGGAGCCAATAAGGGCAGTCCATGGCATCAGCAACGTAAAAATTGTGATAGCATGACACACAGGGAAAGCACTGGCAGGCTCAGGCTGGGCTCTGGTCAGAGAGAACCAGCAGCAAGTACTGACACTAACAGTGGGGTTTGTGTGGGTTTTTGTTAATTTAAAAAAAAATTCCCACCAAACAACAAAAAAAACCCCAAACATACAATGCCTCTTGCATGTATTCTTCTCTTCCCACACACGCTTCTCTTTTTGCTGAACTGCTGAGCAATTTGGTTTGGGATACATTTTCTCTCTGTGTATTTGTGAAGTGTCAAGTGTTCATTATGAAGAGTTCTCAATCTTATGTGCCTCTGTAGCCTGTGCTTTGTAACAGTTCCACCACTTGCAGCTGGAATCCAAAACTGCTCTCTTCCTACTGGTTTTGATTTGTTGGTGTTTGCATCTGCACTTCCAGGGGCTGGCTGGAACCTACTGCAAAAGGGCAAAAGTGCTGAGTGGAGCTTATTCCACTGGTTTCTTAGTCTGGCTGCTAATGGGAAATACTGACAATCCCGCAAGAAAGCTCATTCACGTGGTCATCTCAGCTTACCTTGTAAGATCAGGCTGACCACAAGGCTCAAGGAAAGAGGGTTTTACTGAATCCAGCCTTCAAACTTACTTAAAGCTGACTAGTGAGGAAGTTTACACAAAGTTGAAGGTCAATTACTCTGTGTGTAGGTGTCTGAAAATTCAGAAAAAAAAATTGTTCCTTCTGCGTGAGAAGCCCAAGGACTTTCCCACTAAACCTCATATTTCTGCTCCCCACCTCTTAGAGCATGCAGATTCTTGCTAGAACATGGCTTACCTTTCTGACTTAAAAGCCACTCGTTTCTGTTACGCTCTTCTTCCCAGGCCCTCCTCTTCTTCATCCTACTTGGACGTACGTGGGGAAGAGGAGCATAAGAGTAAGAAAGAGTAGGAAGAACTGGCATAACCGCGGGTGGTTTGCACATGGTGAAGCTTAGCTGGTGATGATGGTGGGGCTGAGGACCAAAAGCTTTTGCCATTAGCAAGGCCTGTGAAGCAGGGAACCTCTGTTAGATGGCACTGCAAAAGGATAGGAGCTCTTGGAAAGGTAGCAGAGCTGTAGCTAAATGGAAGGTCTAGGTGGTGCACAGCCCATTTAGGGGGCTGCTCTCTAGCAAGAAATTTCTTCAGGTGTCCTTGTGGCATGGACTAATTCAGCATTGAGCTGACATTTTGCTTTGCGGGACCTATGTGACACCTGCTGTGGAAACGTGCTTCACACAGCAAGGCTATTAATAACCCAGCTTTTGTGAGCTCTTGGCCACAGTCTGAGGCCGTATTTTCCTAATAACCCTAAAATATGTTTTGTTTTCGTGTACTTGTGGATATTAGGTTAAACTTTTTCTCCTGTCAGGGATTTCTGAAACCTTAATTGCTTTTCCAACTTAATTGCCCCTGGAATGAGCTCAAGGAATTAGCTTCTTGCTAATGGGGAAATATTTGAGCTGTTATGGCTCTGAAACTTATTATTTTTAGACCTAAATTAAGGTGGGGAAATGAGATGCAGATAACAATCAAGGTTTCAACATTATTACACCAGAATGCACTAGGAATTACAGGATTAAATACAGCCTAAAATGAGTCCAAGAACCTGTTCAAAATGAGTAGTCTTGAGATGAAATGCCCAGGACATTCTCCCAACTACATGCCATCTTGATGTTATTGATCCTTATTTTAATGCAAAGGTCTTGTTGACGGGCCTCGTTCCATTAATAATTTCACTAGGTTTATATGCTAAAAGGACTGACTTTATTGGAATCATGTGGGAAACTTTTAAGGTTTGTATTTTTCTCTCATCTTAAAGAAAAAAATGAGAAATTGAATAATGACCTAATTGGTTTTAGCAGCTGCTCTGCCAGCATGTGGAGAATTCATGTGGTATGGCTTGTCATTGGGGGACCTTAACCATTTTTGAGCACTTTAAAGCTCTCGGAAGCAATACAGTAATACCTTGCAGTACTTCTGAGGCATATGCAAAATACAGGTTTCAGCAGACAGAGCTTAAAGCACAGCAGTTGTGAGAGTGAAAACTCGAGCGTAGCAAATTAGCAGTTTTATTTTATACCCAAGTCATTACTCAAAGATGGAAAACTATGCTAGAAAAACACAGCATGTGATAAAAATGAATGTTACTTTTATTCCTAGGAAGAAACTTTCATAGAATGGTTATTAGTGTTGCAATTCTCATTACTTACTGATTTGTTTAAAGAACTCTTCTCATACGTGATGGTCCCTCTGATAAGGCAAACCACAAAAAAACCCCAAACAGATCCATCAGTCAAAAAGTCTTGCGGTTAAAGCTAATCATTCTGCTTATGTAGTTCCCTCAATCAGCTTTCTACCAAGACTTTTCAATTTGTGGGTCCTGCATAAACTAATATTTTGAGACCCTGTAGAAATGTAACATATGGTTCTTTAATTAAAGGCTGTCAAAATGCATATGTGCAACAGGACCTAACTAAGATTGCATTGGGAAAACAAAACAAAACAAAACAAAAACCCCATTTGAACCTGAATGGAAACATTTGTTGTTTGTTCTGGTGAAACAAATGGAAAATTCCCCACAAATCAGTCTCTAGATTTTGTCTTGCTTTTTTTCTTTCTCAACTCTCTCTTTACAACATGAGTGGGGCTGTTCCCTGCTGGAGACCAGAGATATCCTTCAAACCTTCTGGGAGAAGTTATATAAACATTCAGCTCAGAGGCAGAGGCAGGAGGGTTAACTTGGACCATCCTGGGCAAAATAGGTGAATCTGAAGCCCTGCTCTTTTTTTGGAGAAAGGATGGGGGAAGAGATGAAAGACCAGGTACTGAGTTGTTCCTGTATCTGAGACCTGCCAACACAGTGCTGAACATAGTAAAAAGGTAGGAGACACACTCCCAGTGTGGTGTATATACGTGCTCAAGCACGCCTTGACTTGACTTGGAAATACAAATGTTCCATCAAACTGATCCTGCTGTAGAGCAGAAGCAGGGGCTAGCCAACATGTGGAGGTCTTCTCCAGGCCTAGCTGTTGGAGGAACTGTGGCTTGCATCACGGCCACCATGAGAATTTGCTTTGGTTCAGCTGATCCCTCTCCAGGAATTTTCCCCATTTAAGCAGATGGAGCTGTTCTGAGTTCCTGGTGACAGTTGTCTGGCCGAATTGGACCTTTCAGCAATCTCCCACCCCTGCCTTCCACGACTGCAGACAAACCACTCGTGGGTCCACTCTCCTGTGTGTAGGTGGTGGCTATTAATGCCTTTTCTGCTGTCAGTGTATTCCCAAATGAATGCAGCGTTGTGCAAAACCAGCATTAACTGCTTCAGGCTCCATAATGAGATGCTGGTTATACTGGCAGTATACCACTTCCGTCTCTAAAGGATAAGTAACATCATTTCTGGGAAGTCTGAGAGCTAAAGCATATCTGGCTCTGACAGGGGCAATCAGATTTATATAATTTTCTGACAGACAGTTAAGCTTAAAGCTGTACAAACTGGAAATATACTGTCAAGTAAAGTTAATATTTTAGAAGCCCAAGGTTTTATGAGGCAAGGCACAGACCTCTTTTCTTACAAAGATGCTGCTGCTTTCTCTTGTCTTTTCAGAAGCCCCAAGCTGCCTTCAGACAAGAACCCATACAGGCATAAATTTGATCCCTATTAATGGTAATAAAAAGAAGAGCATTTTAATGAAGGGTGTGTTTGGACTAGACTCTACCATGACTTACAGGCTTCAGTGTTTATGTGACAGGAGGCAGCACCAGTTCTCCTTGGTTATTGCTGGAACAGTAAGGATGTTTTAAACTCACAAATGCAGGGGAGAGGATATGAAATGAGTTAAAAGCTGAGGCTGGGTCATGATTTTCCAGCCAGTGCAATGCCCCGAAGGTGTCCAGAACCATTAAGGTAGTTCCTTATTACAGTCTTATGCTGTTTCAGTAGAACAATATAACAGTTCCTTGAGTTTTGGCACAATGTCTCAAACCTAAGGTTTAGCTAATGCATATGGGTACTAAAGGCAGGAGGGACATGTAGGCTGGCCTTAGTCTATTACAAATAATTCTTGCACCCCTAACCGTGTATGTCTTTCTAGAAAGGTGGGTTGCTTTATGATTGTTAGCTCTGTGTTGCAAGTTGCAAAATGTGATGATGGAATACGTTAGTCAAAAAGAAGACTGATGAAAATGATGGCAACAAACTTGGGTTTGTGCTGTGGAACCCCCATCAATAATGTGGGTTCTACTTTGCACATCATGAAACTGTGCACTGCGTCTGGGCAGTCTGACTGCACCCTAGAAGTATGCATGGTACCCCTGATGTGCACTGGTGACTGCAGAGCTTTGGGGGCCCAAACTGAAATATTTTAATGGGGTCTGACTTTAAGTAAGCCACGATTTGACAAAACCAGCTTGTGCAATGCATTTTGAGATCCCACGAAACCAAAAGGATCTGGAGATACCGAACAGTCTTAAGACACTCGATGCGCTTGTTAAATTTTTTTGCTCCTGGGACTTTATAAGTAGAAGAGAGTTTCTGTAGGTGAAGTGGATTTGTCACGCAAGTATTAGTGCAGGATCAAAACCAGCGGGCTTTTGCAGCACATTCTGTGCTCTTCATGCTGTATTGTCCCAAGTTCAAGGGGCATTCATACTTTTCCTCCCATTTGAGTGTGGTGTAAGATAAGGACAAAAGCTTGAAGGGTACAGTCTCTGTCTGGGTGAAGAATGCAAATAATTATGTTTTTACTTAAAAACTAAAAAAGCAAACCTGTTCTTCTGAGTAGCACAGCTTGTGCTCCAACTGCAATTCTGTAGAAAATTGTGCTTCTTTAGGATCTTTTTGCTGGAGGCAGGCCTTAAATCTAATTTTCCCTCTTCTTATTGTTACAAAATAATTATACCTGCTTATTCTACATTCAAGTGACTCTTCAGTGTAAGGATTTAACCAGGGATGATGGTTGCAAATTCTTGTTTAAAGATGACAGATATCTTTTCCCCCTGCAAACACATCTACTGGTTTTTAAAATGAAGTAGTTTTGAAACCTGAATGTCTCCTTAATGCTGTAACATATCTTTCATCTATATACTGCACTAAAGAAAAGAAACAAGTAGGTAGGAAATAAGCAAAGGAGGTGGTAAAAGGAGGAAGAAGACAGAACTAGATTATCAAAATACTTCAGAAAAAATTTTCTGTCTTCAGATGTAGATATTCCACATGCCTAGTCACTATTTATCCATCCAACAGGAACTGACTGGAACTCATCATTTTGGAGGTTTATCCATTTGAGTTAGGTGCCTTCATGCATTGTTTTGTGCTGAGGAAGTGGAGCTAAATAGGTTCCTGTATAGAAAAAGGTAGTTCCCAGAGCTGTGATGCTCTTCTAGAAGAGTGTTTAGAGAAAGCAGCCAAAAAGCCAAACTCAAACCCCAAGCAGATTACAGGAAGAAGATGAGCAAATGAAAAAATCAAAAGAAGCCCTTCAGGAATTTTACAGTACAGCATAATTGTGTGTCTCATTAAAATGCTCTTTCCTTTATTATTCTTGCATTTAGTACAGTAGGGGTTTTGTTTGATGTTGCAATGATTTATGAGTGCTTGTGAAATGACAGAGAAAGCAGAATCCCAGTGAAAGGAGAGATGAATGATTGCCCTTAAAAGACTGAGGGATTCATAATAGTAGCTTTGCTTGGCAATACTTTTCTAGTTTGTTGAGCACTAGTTTGTATAGTCATTCAGTAGGATACAAATCTTTGATCATGTCTGTCCTGAAGGTGTATTTGTCTGAGTAAATATTTTGCTTAGGTTTCAGATATATTTTTGGTTTGCCTGTTTTTTTACTTGGTGGTGTTGGTTTCAGTCATGCCAGAAATTAGTGGTTCACTAGTGATTTCAGCATGTTACATGGTGAAGATGAGATGACATTACATCTGTATAGAATCCGCAGGGCTTGTGTACAGAAAGCTATAATGTTCGTGGAGCTATGTCAGCTTCTACTGGGGAGAAACTTTTCCACTTGACCCAAGTGGAGCCCTGTTGCCTTACAGGAATTTTTGGTCATGTCTTTTTATCTGTAAATTTTCTGTTTACTATTGATTTTGTTATATATCCCTCTGTTTATAATCTGCTTGCTTAGGTTCTTTTATGGGTGCTTTAATAACTCCTTTTGATTTTGGGTCTTGTACTGCTTTACAAATAATTCACAATTCCCTTTCCATCATGCAGTTATTGGGCATTTTTACCTCTAATGTACAGACAGTCTTCTTGGGTTTCATCAGAAATTGCAAAAGGTCATAAAGTTTAAATATAGCCCCTTCTTAGTCGTAAGAGATGGGCCTGAGTGTTAGGAAGCAAATGGACTCTCTGTTTGGATCTATTTTGTTCACAGTAATGACAAGCCTGCTCCCCTGTTCTTACTGTCCAGAAAATCCAGGCTCCCAAAATCTGAATCCAGATGCTGATGATGTAGGTTGGTCTTTTCCTAAAACTGAGTGTGTATCACACTTCAGTAGCGGAAGCCCTTCAATTATTACTTGATGAGATTCCCCTTGTGAACCTGGCATGAGTATATTTAACATTTCCTATTTCTAATTACCAATATTCTGCAACATGTTAAAAATAGTCCAGAGGCTTTGGCCCTGTGCGCCCTACAGTATGTTAAGCCTTGTTTAAGCTTACTGCAACACTGTAATCTGAGTTCTTGTAGCCTGAGGGAATTTTCTCACATTTCTTAATTTAATTAAACATTCCCCATTAAGTTTAATTATATGTTAAGATGGAGAATTCTTCCTGACCCTACAATAATAAGGGTTTACAAACCAAAGTGCAGTTTTCACAGATTTTCTTCTGGGACATCATCTTGTTTTGATAGAGCAAATCATTTAACAGAGATCTTAAAATTCTGAGTTTTTGCGAAGTCTGTTTCTATTTATCTCCACCCAACTTGTTGGAAGCAAGCAAGAGACAGGTCTCTATGATGCACTTATTATTAGAAATGAGGACCACGACTATACCGTCTGTTCTTATCTGGTAGTTGTAAGTTTGCATCAGTGCACCTAAAAATCCTGACAAGTAGTCACTTCTCAGAAATTGTCCGTTCTTTGTTTTGAGGCCATGTTAATCAGACCGTAGTGAGTTCATGCCACATCTTTGTGCACTGACAGCACTGGACAATGTGCCTGTCTGTTGGGAAGTTTAGGTACTGTGTAATATAAATAGTTGTGTAGGTAGCTATGCTTATCTTAATTAAAATGCTGAAGTATCATGTGAAAGTTCTGTTGGTCTCCTGAGAGAGTACTGTTGCACTTATTTCACCACTAACAGAGGTATTTCCATATTTCTACTTGGTGGGATTACACTTTTTCCTATTTTTATGTGAGGGTGACTGAAATTGCGGATTGCTCTTTGGGCAGAAGCTATTTCATACTGCTCTTCAAAGCTTTGCATCTCTTGGGGCTTGTGTGTGTGTGTGTGTGTGTTACAGTTTGCTATTTAAAGAAAAAATAAAAAAGAAATGTGACACAGGAACTGTACATCCCACATGCGAAACAAAAGCATGCTGAAGGAATTTCGTAAAGGCTGTTTCTTTAGTCTCCCAGCTGGCTTAAGATAGCACAACATGGAATTCTAGAAAGAGCAGAGTCCCATCAACATCACATCTGTTCAAATCACTTGCTTTTTAGCTTCCATAGTGAAGTTCATAAATATGAAAGGGAAGAAGGCTCATGGTTCTGTGCTGCATAGCACATTTTATGGTGTAAAAAAATTACTGTAACTATTTTAGTCAAATACATTATTCTGGCATGACCTGGATATAAACACAGTAATTTTACATAAACAGTTTTCACATCAAAAAAGGTTTGTTTTACAGTATTTCTATGCACAGAAAAATCTGCTATAAAAGGTAAGCTCCCAGCTATGTTGGTTTCAGTAGGTTTTACTATAAATTGCTTTTATAAAGCAAGGAGGCTTGGAGCCATCCCACCTTGCTTTCTCTTCCCAGGTCAGCTGCTCACAGCAGGAAGGGAAGTAATTCAGAGGCCACTTGAAAGCCAGTTGTCCCTGTGGTGATGCTGTTTCTTCTCCATGGTCTGCTGGGTATATGGGGCCTGGACTGCTGATTTTAGGTATTACATCTCAGTGGAAGGCTGAGCTTGGACCTGATTGTCTCTGCAGCATCATTTAGGTGTGGAAATTTTGTAGGTGAGAAATACCAGGCCATGTCCTTTACCTTGAAAAGTTATCTTAGCTGATTGAGCGATTTTCGTAGGCCACATCACAGGAACAGGTTTGCTTTACAAAGTGTGTCTGTGCTTTGAAAGTTACTTTTGATGCATTACAAATGGCTTTACATTTCCAGATCTTTCCAAATATGCCATGAACACAGGCATACTTCATCTTGGAACTAGGGATCATCATACACTCTTAAGCATGGGGAAAATACCCCAGTGGTGGTATCATATTTTACTCATTAGGCAGCAAGACAGGTTGGTTATTTTTTTGCTCATTTATACTGTATTCAGATGACTTACTGGCACCAGACCAAAATTTCTTCATCAGCATTCAGCACTGCTCCTGAAGCATGAGAGAAAGGAGATGCTGAATTGAGTGGGGAGTATATACAAATAAACCCAGAGAATACCATATTTCTTAACTGAGATATGGGTATTCTCATACCATTAGCTGACCCCTTCCACATCCCCCTTTATTCTGCCTGGGTGCAAACAGTACGCAGAAGAAGAAGTAGCACTGGAAGAAGGACATTATGCCAGAACTGCATGTAACGTCTAGTACCGATACACATTTCTTTATGGCCATGGCGTATCTCCGCCATCTATGTTAGGAATCCACTTCAGGTGTGATTCAGGCTTTCTAAAGATGTGGGGTGGTCTTTGTATCTGTCGTGGTTTAACCCCAGCCAGCAACTAAGCACCACGCAGCCGCTCACTCACTCCCCCCCCATCCAGTGGGATGGGGGAGAAAATCAGGAAAAGAAGTAAAACTCCTGGGTTGAGATAAGAACGATTTAATAGAACAGAAAAGAAGAGACTAATAATGATAATGATAACACTAATAAAATGACAACAGTAGTAATAAAAGGATTGAAATGTACAAATGATGCGCAGGGCAATTGCTCACCCCCCGCCGACCGACACCCAGCCAGTCCCCGAGCGGCGAATCCCTGCCCCCCACTTCCCAGTTCCTAAACTAGATGGGACGTCACATGGTATGGAATACCCCGTTAGCCAGTTTGGGTCAGGTGCCCTGGCTGGGCATGAGAAGCTGAA
>NW_010972581.1:891965-1084825 GCF_000737465.1 Haliaeetus leucocephalus | reverse complement strand
GAAAACATCAGTGTTATCAACATTCTTCACATACTGAACTCAAAACATAGCACTGTACCAGCTACTAGGAAGACAGCTAACTACATCCCAGCTGAAGCTACTAGGAAGACAGCTAACTACATCCCAGCTGAAACCAGGACAGTATCCCAGCTAACTGTGGGGTCTCCAGAGGCCAGTGAGGTCGCGGATACATGTAGTGTATTTCCCCTTGCCCCCTCCCATGAAAACCATGCAGTAAACATAATTGTGTAGAAAAGCTGGCCAGTGCATTACAGGACAAGCTCAGTAGCAGGGAGGAGCATGCACGGAGGAGGAAGAGCAGGGAGAGCTGAGGACAGATTGAACAGGACCGAGAGCAGGTTTACTGGGGTGGTAGTGAGGGATTTCCAGCAGAAACACTGGATGGCCAGGATGGTGCATTGTGGAGCAGGTCTGGAGTTGGAAGGACCTAGTGCTGCTCAGCGGCTGTGCCAGGCTGCAGTGAGCTTTCTGCATTTCTTGGCAAGTTACCATTGGCAGGGTAGGGGGACCTCTAATAAATATTGAACAGGTAGCAACAAGTGTAAGAGACTAACAACATTATGTCCTTCAAGGAAGCTTTAAGGGATCACTTCCTAAGGAGCAAAGGCAGGCAAGTTTCACGTACTTGCTCCTAGCTGTGTTTTCTTCTGAAGAGCTACAGAACTTAAGCAGGGAGCTAGCAGGGGTTAAGGTGTTTGGCAGGGATGTGCAGTGTGCTGATCAGAGCAGAAACCTCCCTTCAGCATGCTTGCTTCAGCAGCAAGGCTGAAAATATTGGAAAGACATTTAGAGATGAGGTCTGCCACCAGCCACATTGCCTGGGTTTCTTCCCCCACTAAGACAAGCTTTTTTATTATTGCTAATTTTACAAAGAGTGCTAGCAGCCATTAATTCCCCATCTGTGTAAGCAGAGAGCGTGGAAGAGTCAGGTCTGTGTCTGGAAGAGCATGCAGTCACTACCTACCCAGAAAAAGATTGTTGGGTCTCAGAGTGGTTGAAAATCGAGAAGGTACTTTTTGCTAAATGATTCAGATAGAGGAGTTGAACCTTAGTGTGCTGAAGCCTCCATTTTCCACAAGCAGCATCCCTCCTCCCTGCTGTTTTTTTAAGTTCTTTTTGAGCTGTTTTGTTAGCTACAATTTTAAACTCATGACAACTTTTCTGAGAAGGGACCCTTGGAAGCTATTTGAAAATCGGTATCACAAGCCTATAGGACCAATAATCAAAGTGGTTTCTTGAAAGTGGTGAAATCAAATTAGCAACCCAATTTGCCTAGGATTTTCAAGTTGGGGAAAAAAAAAAAGACACTCCTGTTTTTGTCTGTGATCACTGCCTTGAAGATAAATGACTTTGCTTCGTGCTGCAGGCCAGTGTACATAGCCTTAGACACTAGACAACATTTTTTTGTTTTGTAATTGATTTTTTTATTAAAAATTTTCAGAACAATTTCAAACCCAAATATTTTCCCTCTGCCCTTTTATTTCTTTCTTGCTCTCTGGCTGATTTGGCTGTCAGTATAGTGCACTGACAAATAAATCATTGTCAGGGCTCAGTTCCCCAGTACACAAGAGTCATGAGTCCCAAACTAACCCTGCAGGCATGCAAAGGTCCTTAATTCATAGCTTTATCAAAGCTTGCTGACTTTGCAGCATCCCATGGTGAAGGCAAATGCATGACATGAAAGACAGTATCTTCTGTACAAAAAAAAAAAAAAAGACTAGAAACAAAGGTACCATACAAATACAATACACAGGCCACGCAACTTCTTTTGCAAGGTACGTGGCCTGGTGGGTTAAGCACTGGAGAATGAGCTGGGTGACCAACACATTAGGATGTTCTGTGTGACTTTGAGTGAGCAGATTCCCGTAATCATAGCTCAATTTCCATTCTTGCTTCATGACACAGTTGCTACATACTTGGAGTGAAGAGCAGGCTCTTAGTATTGGGCTTTCCTACCTATCTGATTTCATGCATACAGTGCAAACAGAGCTAATAAGCCATACTGGAAAAGCCTCTTTTTCGGATAGTCTAGGGGCCAAGTTCTGCAGCTCAGTGCTTGTTCTTAGAGCAATGGAATGATATAGTATGTATTGCATCTCCTAACTCCACTGGCAGTCTTCAAGGGGTTTGCTAGAACCTCAGAAGATACTAGTTTATTGCTAAATATTTTGCCTGTGCTCCTTTTCACAAGCGTTAGAATTTCAGACCTCATGCTCTGCAGAGGAAAGCTTAAAAATACAAATGTTTGGTGAAAGTAGATGAAAACCAGCAAAGCTTCAACTTTAAGTGATCATATGGTACAAAAGCAAATGAGTATTTGGGAATTTTGTGTTATGGTGTTTCAGCTTAAGCATGCTAGTGCTGAGTTTACAGGGTCTGTAGGTTCCTGTGTGCTGTAATCATTTAACATTTTAAACTTCTTGTGTACTGCAGACATTTGTAGCGAGCAGAAGGCATCAGATGTAGGATAGTGAACTTTTGAACTCCTGCTGAAGCAAAATGTGCTAACTGTAGAGTGAAAGTTGGTGCCACAAGCAGCCTTGGAAATTTCACTTCATTTAATTTTTCAAGGATAAGAAACAGATGAGAGAGAACCTCTTTTTTTTCAAGTTACTTTCCTCACTGAGGAAAACAGTAAATTCACCTTTCAAGACAAATTAGAAATCAGTCCTAACCTCTTGCTCAGCAAAGGCCAAACACATGAACATTAGAAGTGTAGAAAAGTATGCTAAAGTGACTGTAAGTTTGCAGAAAGGTAATCAAGATAAAGCAAGAGGGGATAGAGAGACAGCAAAGATGTGAAAAGACAAGCAACTTTCAAAGAGTCCCTCTAATAGTTATCATGTTTACATTGTTAAAAATGGGGAAACCAATCTTTGTCTACATGTTATCAGTAAATGAGAGTTTTAATAATAAATTACCTATGCGATCGCTGTTTTGTTTCTCTTTTTGCAAAGAGAGCAGCTCTAAAAAGAAAAGAAATATTACTGTAAGGTATTTTACTAGTGGAAAGCAAATAGAAACAAGTCTGGATTTATTTTTTTAAATTTCGTGGGGTGTTGGATATTTGTGGGTGGTGTTTTTGTTTTGTTTGGGTTTTTTTGTAAGGGTACGGAGAATTGTTGTGTCATGATGGAATATTTGGCACACATCATGCAGCATCACAGTTACTGTGGCATTTAGCAGATCAGGTAGCAGTGTGAGTTGGAGTAAAACTATAATCGCCTAATCCAAGTATTTGGTTGGGTTGAAATCAGTGGGGTCACAACTGATGTAAAACTGAGTGTGATCAGCAAAAAGGGAGTCAGTGCTGTATGACATGATCATGTTTCTGTATCTTCTGTGGCTGAACGCAGTACTCCAAAAGACGTATGGCTGCTGAGTGGTTGTGTCTCTACTGCACAGTGCCTTTTCAGTGCCTTTCAGTGCCCTTCTCCTGATCATCCATGCTTGGAAATATTTGAGTATCTCGGCTCCCTTGCTGCCTGTTACCCAGGTCTCTTTGAGGACAGTCAGGATATATTCCTCAGAAGTAAAGCACACGTGCAACTGGTTGGAAGATGACTGGAAGATGGTAACACTCATGTCAAACTAGGTGAAAGAAAGATGTTGCAAATTCAAAACAGAAGGATGTGCATTTTGCTGGTAGTGCTGCTTCTGTCCTACATTTCAGAAGCTTTGCCTAGAGGTACATAATTAGATGCCTGAAAAAAGGTTTTAGGAGTCTGAACATAGGTCCCATAATTGACATTTTCTGCTTATGGGCACTTAAAAAAGGAAGTATGCCTTGGGATGCATTTCTTTTTAGGATTAATATCTGTGCCTGTTTTCCATCTTAGTTCTGATTCTCATCCCCCTCCAATATTGAGCATGAGTCCCTTGCTTCCCTGTAGGGAGAGATAGATGAGCAGACATGTAAATGAACCTTCTGTAACTCGTGCACAGGATTTCGTAGTCTGTCACAGAGGAGCAATCGTCTGTCACATTAATATGGTTCTTATTACAGTATTTATGTCAAAACCCCTGTCTTTCATCATTTTCATTGGCATGAAAAGTAAGGTTTTAACAACTATGGTAATAGGTAACAATGTAGCATTAGAACATAAATCTGGTGACGATACAGATACCCATGGAATGACAGGGAGATGTTATAATTTGCTTCCAGCACTTATTTTGGGGACAGATTTGTGTAGGTGGCTTAATTTTTAGTAAGTATTCACCATAATTATCAGAACTAACAGGAACACTTGGCAAAGAGGAAAAAGAAATCTTTGGACTGTAATTAAACATGAGAGCTGGCCGTTACAGTTACAAACGACCAGCTTTCCGTTGGTGCTTGGCACACATTCCCTTCCTAATTCTGACCGACGTCTGTCTAAATATTATAGTTACAAGAAGGTTCATTGCCAGAAACTGTGACTTTGGTAAAGGAAGGACCCTTTAAAACCAGTGTGTGTTCACAGGCACAGGTGGGCTAAACTTTAACTGAAGTGAACCAGATCTTTGAGTTAAATACTTTAGTTGTTAGAATATGCTTTATTGCTGTCAGAACTGTGAAGCACTTTGCAAAGTCAGTGAAGCTGCCCTTAAATAACCAGAGGAAAAATTGGTCAGTCATGAAAATTTAGCTTAACAGCTGAGGTAAAGGCAACCATTATTTGACAGCATAGGACCATTCAGTGGAACTGTATAAGGTAGGGAAAATACAGAAAGGGACAATTTCCCTATACAGTAAGGAAAGCAAAAGGACTTTAATTATCCAAACTAGCACTTGAACACGATGTTACACCTAATTTGTGATGTAATGGAGTGTTTAATGGCTTTCAGTGGTCAGGAAGTTGGTTTTACATAGAGTGCAGGTAACAGTTTTAAAGGCATCCAAGTGATTTACAGCTTTTGTAGACTGCACAGTGCATTGTGGTGCTGAGAAGCCCAAGTGAGCATCGTCTGCTCTGGTGCCAGAGCTGAATACAAAGCTGAGGTCTCTTGGCAGAGCTGCTGCAGATCTAGAGAGCCCTGAGCCCCTCTACTCCATGCACACATCTTAACAGGCTCAGAACTCTCTCTGGGACTGTACACAGCCCTGCATTGCTTTCAATAAGAATAGCCCATTTGCTTTGGGCATGGCGATTATATTTACCCTGTAGCACTGTCTTCTCTGGCTGAGGTCTGGGATCAAACACTGCATACTTGTACCTCTAGCCATGCCACATGCCTGCAACCAACTTGTGCATGATCAGGTAATGCTTCTCTCTGGGACTCAAGTCCTAGTTTTTGGATCCATCTAGTATAGGTGATGATGGGATTTTCCTTTCACTGCTGACCTAATGCTTTCAGAGGGCCATTGCGGCTTCCCACATGACTTCCCACATTGTGGTTTGGGAGCAGGGTCCATCACTGTTTTCTGCATCACTTAGATTTTCCTGGTCATGGCTTCCATATACTAAAATATGTTGTGCCTCCTTGGGAGAGAAGCTGGCAGCATGAGGTCTGTGTGTGTGAAGGTGGTGAGGCTCCATAAAGTGGGAAGTGAATTTACTTTGTGTGAACTTTTACACTCTCTTTCCATGTGCAAATCCCTGCACCAGGCAGAAGGAGACTGCCTGCCACCATGAGCATCTGGCCAGCGGGTTCAGCAATTGTTCTGGCAGTTTAGGCTCCATCTCAGTGCACTGAACTGTTCAAGCAGACCTCTGGTTAGTGACAAGGTGTATTTGTCAGCTGCAGCCCTTTTTTCCTGCTCATGAGTTAATCAGTCATTGTCACTTGCGTAACTGAGCTGATTGTTACCAGTGTTGATTTGTGATACAGAACTTTTTGTCTGGTGGAGATCAGAGCAATCTGCAACTGAAGGTAAGTGCTCTCATCCCCACTTAACTGATGGGGAAAACAGCAATGAAAAACAATATCTGAAAAGCAGCAGAGCTGATAGTTAGCCATTGGGAATAAAATCCTGTCTCTTACCATCCCTACGGATGCCTCATAAATTTCAAGTGTGCATAACGTGCAGTTTGAGACATGTTTTGATATATATCCATTTGACAAACAAATCATAGCCTATCTTTGTGTTTCCAGATAGGATGAGCCTGATTCTTAAAATGTGATTGCCAGTGTGAATATTCATGTTCACAAAACCAAATTCCACTTATTTAAGTATTCTGCAGTAGCTGTAGGTTTAAGAACATACTCTTGCCTGGTAGCTTGCTCACTCCCCAAAAGAGTTTGCAACCTGGAATTAGATACAGTCAAAGTAAATTCATGTGAAGTAGACAAATAATTGTCTGTGCAGCAGTCACCATCACTTTACCTCATTTTCTAAATCAGAGTTCATGAATAATGAACCATCTTTTATTATCTCTATCATCTTTGTTTCAATGCAGTAGATAATTCATGAACGCGGGAAGCACATGGAGTCCAGGCTATCTGCTGGTGCCAGCTGTTTGTGCCCAGGGAGAATGTGGCTCAGAGCCTGTCTCCCCAAAGAGTCTCTCCCCTTTGGAGCACAGATGGAGCAAAAGGAATGGCTGCATTATGCAGCTAGAGAGGTCAAGAAGATGGCTGGTTATGCTGTCAAGCATTCAATTGCCTATTGTTGTATAGGCAACGTCTTCTTCAAAGTCCATTCTGAAATGAACTGCAGTTTCAAGTTACTCTGATAGATTGAAGCTAAATAGATTTGCAATGGGTTGATGCAGCCCCTACTCTCTAATTATGCTAGACCTTCCATCAACCGTGACTGGTTTCCTGGGTTAGAAAACTTCTTCTTGCATCCATTAACTCCTGCCCATCTCCACATTCAGGAGAGTCACGCTTGGCAGTGTAACAGTAACCTTTGGACAGTGTGTACCTGCATACACAGGTGTGCCAATCTGCTGAGATTTATACTTCCATTCCCCAGATGCATCTGCAGGGTGACATCTGCCTACTGATGGTGAAAGACAAGCGGGAATAAATGCTGCAGGCTTTTTTATAAAACCGCTGGTGCCTCTATATTTACGTAGCAATGTGGCCTGATTATTCAGGAGCTCTGAGGCTTATCCCAAGATGATGATTTTTACATCAAAACTAGATTAATGGAAGTCGACAGCCTCATGTCCATCCAAACACAGTGTGAAATGATAATAAGTATAGAATTGCTAGTCAGTAGGGTCCTATGTCACATACTCAGGCTAGATAAATGATGAATATGTAATGAAATTACATAGAATTGAGACAGATGGCCCTAGCTTTTGATAAATGCATATATCTTCACAATCAGATAATAATGCCAATGTGCGGAAGATCAATTGGGATATAACAACTTTGAAAACGAAAATAATTTCTCTGCTTTCACTTTAAGATGCGCATTTAAATCAGAATCAAACTTAATTTAATTATAAAACCTTTTTCATCACGAAATTAAACAAGAAGAAGAAAAGAAACCCCAGGAAAAAATACAGAGACATTTTAATCTTATTTTGCTTTGAACTGTAGTTATTTATCCTACTGCATATAATGAAATACCATAGCCAAAAGAAAAGACAATTATTTTTTCTCCAATAAATGTTAAGATAGATTGATGGTCCTCACTATAAAAAGGGCTAAATGAAATTCTTGACACCTTTTCAGGAAGATATCATTTTGTTCCTAAGAACTCCAGTTATGAGGAAACTTATAATATGGTCCACCTGTTATTGATAGAGATGTTTAATATTTTACTGACTATTTAAGGTGCAAAGTCCTTGAGATAAATCAACCTCTCCTTCTCTCTCTTGATTTTACTATTTTACTTTGGGTACATCTTTCAGAGAATTGACATGATTGACTAGGGACATGGTGTAAAAATTATCATTTGAAATAATGTCATTACCAAAAGTAAGGAATTTTGAGAACAAAATAATTATGAAGCTCATTAAATTCACAGTTTCTGCATATTGCAGATTAGTGAAAGAGTAATGGCAGCAACTCAGCACATAATTTTGCACAGTGGTTGTGTGTTATCTGAATTACTGTCACTTCCTTTGAATTTAAGTCCTTGCTTGTGTAGATAAACAAATATATGTCCCTCATTTGCATGGGATTTAGGATATCTTCAGGTGAAGTGGAAGTAGCTTGTGGTTTTCTGCAGTCAATCAGCCAAACTTTGAGTACTAGTTATAATGAAAAAAATACCAGTTGAGATCTGATGTGTTACGTGCTGTACCAATACACAAAAAGGGTATTACAGGTTTGAAGAGTGTATAATCTCTTGTCTTCAGATGAGATTTCTTGAGTTGAGAGGGAGGAAATGGGGCACAGAAAGAAGCAGCTTTCCTAAAATGGGTGGGAGTACTAGGGGTAGTCCTCTGTGCTTCATGGCTGTCTGAGACAGTCCCATAGGAAAAGCTTCAGGTGAGACGGTACCTTGTGTGGCTGCAGAGATCCTGAATCAGCAGCTGGCACAAGAGAAGGTAAATCAAGTTTAGCCTGCAGTTTGGGGCTCAGCGCGTAAATTGCCTTGATGTCTTCTGGAGAGCAAGAGAAGATGACGCATGAGTTAATGTAGTGGCCTTGCATGAGGAGTATGCAATTTATACTTCACTGAGGAACAAACAAATGAGGTTCAGAGCAGCAGATTGTAAGTCTTTTTGTGTATCCATAGGAGGAAAAAGTATGAGATTCCTTTTGCATTTAGCACTATCTAGGCTCAAGAGACAGGTGTTTCCTCAACTTTGTGTGTTTTTCCAAAGCCTCCCAAATGCAGTAGGAACCCTTCTCTTAATTTCAGCAGTCTTTGCAGGCAGTACAAGTACTGCTGTGTATTGGCTCACAGTGGAAGTGGGGCAAAAGCCCTGCCCCTTTCAAGCAGGAGGGCACTGATGCTCCCAAGGGAAACCCTTGTTGTTGTAGTAAGAACTTCTGCCTTGCAGGCTGCTGGCTGCAGAACCATCACAACAGGAGCACATCTCCTCCCAGTTTGCCACCTCCTCAGTGCATCCAAAAATCACTTACAGCCTTCTCAAGCCGAGTTACCTATGGTTGGAGGCTCCCTAATAACACTTAAGCACCTTAGGACTCTCTGAGCAGGAATTCTTCATGTTTACCTTTCAAGTGGAAGGACCACTAACTGTCTGAAGCATTTCTAGCGGTATCAATATTTGCCTTCAGCCTGCATTCATGTGGAGTATCTGGGATGAGATCTTAAAAGAGCCTATCACTTTGTGATACTGCCTCAGGAGAAAATTTTTCTGTGCATCATAACTGTGATAGCTTATTGATCAGAATGAGCTAACTTTCAAAGGAGAAGATAATGCCATACATTTTACTTACGATATTTGTGCAGCTGCTAAACAACTGCACCGCAGTGAGCAAATTTCTTGGCAGCGGCAGATGGAGAGTGCTCTGTTCTCAAAGATGTCAGATCTTTCACTTTCTGTTGATACTTTTTAGAAACAAAACAGTGTTTTCCATTAAAGCAAGTCCTCATCTGCCTTACAAGCCAGCAAGGATGGAGAATTCATGGTCCCTGGCTCAGGCATGGCCTGCAATCCAATTTCATGTGGCCTGTAACAATTTAGTTTTCTACACTAGGGAAAATCCTTATTTCAGTACTTCACTAGAGTACAGAAAAGCATGAAGAGAAGTTGCTCTTCTGACCACGGATTATGGGTGCTATTAAGGATAGGCTATCCTATAGGTGAAATTACCAGTAAACAGATCTTATGATTTATGTCTGTGTAGTGAGAGAAGATCTGCAGGAATAAACAGAAGGTCTCAAAGCATATTAATGCTCACTTGTTTTTCAGTGACACACACACACTGTTTCTGGCATTTCTCATGGTTTGGCACAACTAAGACAGAACTTCCCTCTCCTCCTGCCCCCAGTCGTTGATACTACAATCATTTAGAGGAGGCAACAGGTCATGGAGCTGGGCAGACTTCTGTGAAAGCTGCTGCTGTGGGAATCCCAGAGCTATGGGACGTAGGGAGCCTGACCAAAAAAAAAAAATCAACAAAAAAACCAAACCAACAAACACCCAGGTTTACTTGGCTCATTTGAAAGTTAGGGAGAAGGGGGAAAAGGCAGAACTCATTCTGGTCTGGAAAAGGTAGATAAAATGAGTTCAGGAGAAACATTAATGTAATGGTTAGTATCTGTCCAGGGCTTTACTTTCCTTTGATACCATGAACATCTGTTAGCAAAGGCTAGCACTAGCAAATACTCATTAGCAGAAGTCAGAGTGGTGTCATTCTCTTTTTTTTCTGTACCTACTTACTAATATATCCGTCCATGTCTGCGAGTATATGTTGGAGTTAGTGAAGCTGTGTTGTATTATAAGGGTTTCTGCATCTCTTTGCAATTGAAAAAGTGGTGTGTTTTTTTCCTTTTTTCTCCATTCCGCCCTCCCACCCTGCCTTAGCTCCAGCTTTAAAGCTGTTTAAGTAAAATTCAAATAAAGGAATATGCTAGAATTGGAAAGATAATTATAAGGCCAAAATCTCTCACATACCACTGTATTCTTTCCCTCCTGATGCAGACTCTGGATTTGTCTGTGAAAGCAAAGAAAAAGCTTTCTTTGGTGCATTGTCATTAAAACAGTTAGAGTCTGCAAATCCTGTACAGTCAAGACAACAGCAGGATTATGTTTGAATCATAAGAAAGAGCAATGTGTTCTGCTTAATTACAGAAGTTACAGAGGAAAAGGATTTATAGACCGCCCTGTTCATCTCCCCTCCAGTGCAGGCTTGTTCTCTCCAGAGTGCTTCTTAAGTCTTTTTCTATGCAGTGTTACAGGCGCCATGTGATGGATCATCCGCTGCTTTACTGGGGGTCTTACAGCAGTTCTTAATGGGTTCGAGGATGTGGTAGAGCCCACTAGTTTTAAAACAGTATTGGCTGCCAGCAGATCATGTTCTCAGTGTGGACTTTGGGAAATTGCTTTATCTTAGCATGTGCTCATCTGGGGCTATCAAAGCTGGATAAAAATATGGGCAGGTGCCTTATCTCACTATCGAGGTATTTTCCCTGGAAGTTAGTTTTCACCTTGGTTTTCTCAATTTCATTGGAAAGCTTGTCCTCGTTATTTCTTTCTGAGAATTCAATAATAGTTTCCCCCATCACTCACATTTATAACCTCTGGTTTCTTAGTCTTTCCTTACTGTTTTGTTAGCATGGACTTTATCTGTAAAATGGTGCTTCTCTTTGATCACGCTTCAGCTGGTAGGAAATTTCCTGTTAACATACTGTGTTTTGAGAAAGCCCATTGCAGGAAGTTTTGGAAGTCTTTAGAAAAGAACACAACAGAAACCAAAACCAAACTTTAATTCCGCTCCCCTCCTCCCCCCCCAAACTAAAAACTTTTTCTCTTATTTAGACTTGTGGGGTTTTATGGGTAGTATTTGGTAGTTTCATTTTTTCCTGAATAAAAGACCAAAGGTCTTTTTATAGATAGGAAGACTTTCCTGCCTGTCTGTAGCTAATAGCTTGCACAGATTTGTGGGCAGTTGAATGACTTCTCCCAGGTGTCAGCAGGTTAGATATAAACCTTTATTAACACATCCTAACTCTGTCTTCTCCTAGATGTGTCACTGTGAGAAGCACATAAGAAATTCTGGCCAATACTTTGTCCTGCAAACCCACTGTTATCTCTCTATCTACTATTTTTCTTTCAAGTTTTTATTTTCACTAAAGATAAAAGTGTTTGATTACTTTTCCCAAGCACTCACCTCATGAAGTTGCTCAACATATTTCTGACAATGGTGTTTTAGTGGATTCCCCACGCCCAACCAAAAATTTTAATGAAAAGCTATCAAGCTATGGAAGCGTTTTTCTCACAAGTCTTTTAGGTTTCCAGATTTCAAAAACTGCAAACTCTTTCAGTTTTTATGTAATCCAGAAAGAAAAAAACTCTTAATTTGAGGAAAGCAAAACCAACCCCATTCCCTAAAGCCACAATGCCCCCCATGAGTAGAAAAATCTACATGCTTAATATATCCCAAGAAAAACATTTGACATTTTCTGAACAATTTCTGCATCATTCCCACTCACTCAGATTTTGATCTCCTATCTCTCCACTCTGTTCTCTGTAAAGATGAGTCTATTATATTTTTGCTCCCTGACATTCAGTGTCCCTGGCATTCACCATGAATACTGTCTGTAAAATGTTATTAGCAAGACGCTTATTCTACTTTAAGGTTGCTCCAAATGTATGTATAAGAACACTACTAGCATCTCCCAGTGCTTCAGAGGGTGCCACAGAGAGCTCAGAGTTTGGCAGCTCAGCAGATGACATGTTAGCATGTAGTCTGTCAGAGAAGTGTGTTTCTCAACCTCTAAGATATTGGACCAGATCTACAAAGGTATTTAGTATTTCAAAAGCAGACTGGCTTTACCAAGGATTAAGAAATGCATCTCCTGCAAGTTGGGTGTATTGATAATCTTGATTTTTAATAGACTTCATGCTCTTACACTTTTGAAACACCTATGGCCTCTTTATGCATATAAAGGGCCCTTGCTGCTCTGGTTCATGCTGCTCACCTTTGCTTCCATCTTCTCAGGAATGCTGTTCCTTGGGCAAGCCAAGCATTGGCTCTAAAAGCTAGCTAAATTGTAAGATGAGGATCCACATAATTTAAGATTACCTCTCTGAGGTATGTGTTTTGTCTAACCCTGTGTGTCCTCTGTGGTCCAAAAAAAGAAAAAAAAAAAAAGAGGGAAAAAAAAAAAAGGAGAGAGAAAAAGAGGCTTTTCCAGAAGGCAGTTCATCACAAGCTAGGATGGAATGAGTTGCCTGTGTCTCCACTGTCTATTGAAGGAGCCTAGGACAACTAATTTATATAAGAGCTAAACCTACCTCAGTCATTTTGTCCTGTGTTACAGCTTCTGAATTGATCCCCAGGAATTCCTTCTGTTCAGTCCTGTGCTTGTGGCACTCTGGAATGATTTCAGATAAATATTGTGATGAAAACAAGAAAAGACACAGATATCCTAAGAGTAATATGCTATTTTTCTGGAACTCTTATGTGAAATAGTGCTGCTTTGGTTACTCTGGAAGGTTGAACAGATACCCAGCTTAAGGTATCTCTCTTTATGGTGGTACCTTAAGCTATCTAGGAAGAGAGAAGATTTAATCATCCATCTAGGTTATATTTTCATGTCCCGGTAGAACAAAATCCTGGGACAATTTTTTATGACACAATTTGGCATGACAGGAGTAGTCTTTAAAATGATTAGAGAGCCATTTGCTACAGTGATCAGTCAATAAGAAGAGGGAGAAACTAACTTTATCAGTAGCCTGAAGTATAATTCTAGAGTTGCGCTCTGCCAGAGTAGAAGAAAATAAAACACTAGTATAACAATCCATGGAAGTAGTTGGGATCACAATGCAGCCATCTTTTCTATAAACTGGATTAGCCAGTAGCAAAATGCTTTCATCAGTCTCTGATTGCCAGACCTTTGGGGTTTTTTGTATTCTGAAAGCTTTAGAAAGTGGATAAAGAGAAATGTTCTGCTTCAAAGTCTTCAAATATCAGTTCCTGCAGGCACCCTCTGGGGATTAGAGTATTGTTTAGCAACTCCCTGATTGGGGGATTTGGAAACCTGAACTGCAGGACTGCACTCATGCTAGAAAACGGTTATTGTTGTTGGCAAAGCAACAGCAGTAGCTCTTGGGCCAAGTTTCTTTGAATTTTTAAGAAGTCCAAGGCACCTTTAGAGAAATAGTGTCTTGGATTCAGGCTATAGGCAGCATCAGTGTTGAAAAGTTCATAGGACTTCATTCCCTTGCTGGAGTAAAGTGGTAAGTCTCTTCCCTAATCTTCTTACTACATGGTTTTATGTTAGTGGAAACTTCTACCATAGTGGCTGTGCTAAGGCAGGAGTTGTTCCCCCAGCTGTGGTGTGCAGAGTCCTATGGCAAGGCGAAGTCACTGAGATCTTCCTTGACTTTTGTTTCAGTAATTTCCTCCGTAGCTCTGATTCTCTATTAATGTATGTTATCAAATAAGAGCCTGGAGAACTTGTTCCTTTGTGGTACCCACCCAAACCAAGGCAAAACTTGGTGGTAGTAGCTGAGCATCACTTTGTTGTTAATGCCGTAGCATTACAGAAACTTGTAGGAGTTATGTTTTCAACACATAGGACTGGGAATCCTCAAGCTTTGCAAACTTAAAGTGGTACCCCACAGTACTGGCCTCTGACTGTCTCCCTTGATGTATGGGGGTGACAGCGCTTTTTGTGGGAGTTAGTTCAAGATGAAACATGTCTTATCTCATCAGCATAGATTCTGTATCTTCTACAGCCACCTGTTGTATTTGGTATTGTAGGCAGGATATTTATTAGAAGTTAATTGCACAGGCTCTATTTTGGTATCCTCTTGAAGGAAATTCCTTTGCCAGTGCTTCCTTTGGCTCACCTAATATGCTTATCTTCACATTGGAAACTATTTGAAAAATAGTGGTTTAATATGGGCATAAAGTATTCCTCAGCTGGCTGATGCTTTTGGTAAACAGTCAGCACTACTCTGCTCTGGAGATTCCAAGAAGGTATATGAAGACTGAAGATTGAGTTACTCCTAGTGATGGGAAGTGGTTTAAAATAAGTTTTATAGCTTATATAAAAACTACACCTTTGAAAATAACCTGTATATTGCATTATGACACATAGCAAAGCAGACACTCCCATTTTTTTGTTAATCTGTCACACTTTTTTATGGTTTCTGTCACCTGTTTGCAAGCTTGGAGATTGAAAAATAGGACAGCAAACATATTAGATGGGACTATGTTTCCTGAGAGCACGTCCTGTCTTCTCTTTCATTTCAAATGTGGGCACTTCCACTACTTTATGAATGGTAGCTGCTTATATCCAGTGCCACAGAAGAGCTTTAGTCCCATTGCAGATGGGTTACAGGCAGTATGGTCATTTTGAATAGGAGACTTTCGTCTAAACAGGTGACAACTCACAGCTTAAATTCCTTTATAATTCCAATCTGACCCAAGGAGCTACTGACAGCTTTTAAAAAATCATTCTAACATTTTACATCCTTGAGTAGCTTAAATCATTGTTTGTTTTGCTTTAGTGGGTTTCTTCTTTCTAGTTAAAACCCCTGAAAATAATGAACCCCTATCAGCTTGGCAGAAAAGCATCTTCTATCTTCAGCAAAACTCACAGTAGTCAGAGCCTTGGGTCTTCTGTAAAGAGCATAATTTTTTTAAATCCTAGGTTGGATTCAGTAAGGCAAATACAACAACTCCATTCCTTAAACATGAAACAAAGCAAAAAAAACCCCAAACCATAAACTCTCATGAATTTTGAAGTCTGGTATGTGACAGGTCTGCAGTTTCAGAAATGGGAGTTTTACACTTCTGGGAAGCCATGATCCCATAGTGGCAGCCTTCCCAGCGTGAAGTATTCCTGTCTTGTCAAAGAAGCTTTGAAAGGAACAAATGCTATTTCATCAGTATCTTGAAAAACTCTGTTAGTTGCATTTTGTGTATGCTTTAAATAACATAAAGAAATTGTTATATGATGGCTTAGCAATTAAAGGGTACAGTTGGCTGTCATCTTTGTGACATTGCCTTGCTGGTGTCTGTCTAGCTGCCAGAAGTTTTTTGTGTTGCTGAGCACAGAATTTCCCCACAGGCAAAATCCCGTCCATCTTTTATTCTGTACCATAGACAGGACAAAGAATTTATTCCAAGTTGTGCTGCGACTTTTTTAGGTGTCTTCCAAAAATTAGGCCAGAAGAGATGAGCCTCCTGCAGATAGTGTGTGCATTTATTCTGAAGGGCTGATGGACAGTTTGCTGCCATTCAGTGATCCGTGCTATGGTGACATGGATTTTTGCCACATGCAGATTTTTCTGGTGTTTCACTATATTTCCAAAGAAAAATAGTTTAGGAAAAAGCAAGCAAACTCAACATTGTTTCTGTTATAAGTTTGGATGTGTACGCAGTGAGTATAAAACATTAATCTCTGTTACATGGTTGTATTTTGGTCTTATAGCTAGTCGAGAAGATGTATAGCTGTGTCCCAAATAACTCTTACCTGGTGTCTTAAAATGTCCAGGCAGATTGATTCTGTAAGGGGCAATTTCCATTCAACATGCCGCCACCTTCTCATCTAGATTCAAATATGAGACAGAAAATTGCAGTCTTATATTACTTATTTTCTGAAAAGAAAATGCTTATTGGATAAGTAGTGTCTTGAGGTCCTACTTATTATTTGATGGATCTATGTACAGTTACTGTATGCCACTGATTCTCTGTGCTGATATTTTCTGACATTCCTTATTTTTCTATGTAAAGAGTTCACCAGAGAAGGCCTGCCTTGGATAAATGTAACAAAGGATTTCAGTGACTGTTGTTAGACTGTCTCTCTCCTTCTCTCCTCCATATCAATATTCAGCCCTTTTCAGGTAGTGGTATGCTCTCTATATACCTACAATTCATTGCGCACAAGAAATAACAATAAGAGGAGTTATTGAGATGGTTGCTGCTTCATCATCAAGGAATCGTAGCCTTAGGGAAGCACTTAAGTAGGATTTTTTTAAGGTTTTATTTAGAATGTAATTATGAGTTTTTCCTCCTTTCAGAGGCCACATACAGGGCGTGAGCTCAGAGCAGGGGAGTATGCACTGTGAGAACAGCCTTGGTGGAGCTTAGAGGAAAGTCCCTGCCAGTGTGCGATGCCTGCCGCATTGGGGACTAGGAGGTCTAAGCAAGCGCCACAGGGAGACTCCAGAACTCCTGGAATATCATACTCTCAAGTAGATGTACCTGTCAATATTGACCCAACAGGAGAAATATGTGTTGGCTTTTCTAAACCAGCAAGCTAGGAGTTCACCTACTGTTAATCTGAGGTCACTGATCTGTCTCTTGCATGCAAAAATATCTGTGAGTGTCAATGACAGTCAGACTGCAGCTTGATGACCTGGAGAGGTGTGGCTGGAGCTTCAGAGCTGCGAAGCTACTTACTACCTTACCTCAAGTGATGAAAGGTTTCCTATTCCTAACCCTAGCCCCACCTTCATTTCAAAACCCTATGTCCTTCAGACTTCTGTGCACCTCCCAGTGTTGGTTTTCAAACATTGAGGAACTTGTACCTTTATGTAGGTGATTCATTCCTTCCCTATCACTTCTCTGCTGACATTTGAAATTGGATTTTGCAGAGGTACCACTTGCCTCTAACTGATAAGAAATGTTTGTTTCTGGCAAGATGGATTTTCTGTCTTGCTCCTCTCCTCTCTCCTTTTATCTGCCCCCTTTTGCATTGTTCTTGCTGTTCTTTGTCTTCATTTTTGTCTTCTTTCTCCCCCGCACTTTCCTTGTCTACTTTTTCCTCCATTCTTCATGTGTCCCTTCAGTCTCCTTTCACAGACATTTCTGCTGTTCATCTCACTTGCCTGAATCCCTCAGCCTGGAGCTGATGCAGTGGCTACACAGATATTGCAGAAAAGAAAGTTCAGCTCCCTCCTGCAAGCTCTGGCCTGTGTGTCACAGTGAGCTCTGGGTCTCTTTTCCAGAAACATGTAGGTTTCATTGGCTTTTTCAGTAAGAATTTTTTTTTTTCAGTCAAAAATTTGTTTGATTGGTTGGGACCAGCACATGTGGTTTAAGAGATCCTGGTTCAAGCTGTTGCCTTCTGATTTCTACAGGGGCCTTATGCCCTGGTCATTATTTCTTGTTAGAGTTTCATTTTGTGTAAATAATTAAAGGCTGGTTGAAACCAAACAAACTCTAGCCCAAACAAATTGTAGGTTAGGCATTCACCTGGAACAAGGAGACCACAGGGGCTTTAATGAATTGGCCACTGGGCTAGCTGCCATTCTGTAATCTTTCACTGTTTTATATTACAAATGAAATCTGTTTTCTGTTATGACCTCTCTTCTCTTCCCAAAGTGCAGGAGAAATAAATACCATCTTTGGGACTGGAAAGTTCCTTTCACCTGTCCTCTGGCTATGGGCATGACTTTCTTGGGTAGGACCAGATATGGATTAACCCAAGCTCTAGGGAACAGTATGATCTTTGCTCTGTCCTATGTGAGCCTGGGGGAGTTAGGCTTTTCCAGTGGGAGTAGGAGGGTGTTTAGGAGGGGAATTTCTACTGAAAGCGGAGTAAAGCAGAGCTGGAGTCTGAAAACCTGGCATAGGTCTCACTTGAAGAAGGGGTTAGAACAGCAGCCCAGATCATGAGACTGGGTAGGGCAGAGAGAAATGAGGAAATTTTGCTGAAAGATGAGTGATGGGGAAAAGAGGAGGGAGGGTAGCTGGTTATGCTGGGATAGCTACTGTGGCCAGCTGAGGAGACCCAGCGATGGAGCAGGCAAGACTCACTATCAGGGAAGATGGAGATACTGAAGCGTGTAGGGGCTGGATCAGAGCTCTGGAAGTGGAAATACATTGCTGTGGCATGTGGGGCAGCAAAGAAGTGGGCCCGGGAAGGGCTGGAGCTTGAAGGTGCATGCAGAGACTGCTTGGCAAAGCTTCAGGCTCTGCCTCAGTGTGACTTGGAGTGATTTCCTATCCTGTGCACTTCAGGGCTTACAGGACGGGCTAAGGGAGAAGGAGAAAGGCAGCCCGCTGAGATCTTGCAGCCCTTCTCACAGTAGGCTGCGTTGCTGCCCAAGCATCCTTGGCAGCCTAGCTTTGTTAGTTGAGCTTGTCAGGCTCACACCAGCACCTTTCAGAGCTGAAAGAGATCTGAACTGTACGGCTCCTTTGTTTAGTAGGAATCACAGAGGCAAAACCAAGAGCAGCAATACTTGAAAAGCAACCCCCCGTTACCTTCCTCTTTAATATCATCTTTTCTTATGTGTGTGTGCTTGACTGTGACTCTCAAAGGATAATTCATTAAAAAACTTTCTTAGAAAATGTAGGCACATGAAGTGACTTACAATCTTACTACTGTTACTGTTCTCTTCATTCAGGATGAGAAACTTTTATCGAGTCCTTAATTTATCTCAAAGTTTTATTCCATCGTTGCTCTATTTCCAATTCCATTTTTATAATAACAAGACTTTCTTTTATTTACATTGGTGAAGCCTTGAATTCATAAACCATCAGAGTGATTTTAGTGTAGAATAAGGCTTTACCACTACATATAAATATATTTAGCCTGAGATTCATTCCGAGTAACCTTTTGTAGGCTCAGAATAAATGTAACACTTTTTATGTGTACATACCACTAGATTTAAAATAAGATTTATGACATTCATTGCCATTGTTAGAGAATGGGGGGAATATGGGGAATACTTTCCCAGTGTTTAAGGCTGCACCACTTTGAAATAATAAACCATTCTCTTCTACTTCAAAGTAATTTTGTAGATATGTTTAAAGAACACTGAGAGTTTGTCTACTGCATTTGTAAGTTTTATACTCAGCTAGAAAAAGACACTTTGGAAATTTTTTTTTTCATTATTGTTTGTATTGAAATACAGTCTGTGGACCATGAGCAGCATCAAAGCCTTGCCATGTGCTCTGTGCTGAGCATTGCTAGGCAAGGGATAGTTCATGGCAGGGAAGGTACAGTTGGATATTGCAGACAGAAAACATTTCTCATTCTTCTTCCTTGTTTTGCAAGCAGGATATTGTCATACATAGATATTCAGCCTCCTATTTCAGTGTCTCATTACCAGCTGAGAAGACAGGTTTCTGAGGGAGCTTAGCCAAGGTAACAAAGGAAGTTTACAGCAGAGCCAGGAACTAGACCCAGATTCCCACCAGGTCCAGCATGCACATTGACTTGGCTAAAAGCTCCTTGAGCGTCTTGCCAGCTGCTGGATTTTTCCTTTGGCTTGTTCAATTTTATTGGCAAACTTGTTTGGTCCCCTTCTTGAGCAGATATTGCTGATGCTACCCTTTCTTTTGGAAAAGTTTGGAGAAGTTCTGTCTGGCACTATTAACTCTGCAGGAAACGTTCCGATCGATTTATCAATTGTGCTGTAAAATGAACTGTGCAACTGCTGTATTTTTATTAGAGAAGTGACACAGACAAATTTTGTCACAAGATTGGCTCGATAGCTGTTTCACCAGGAGCTAGCAGTGCCTTTCAAGCAAGAGCACCTCTCAGTTATGGATATCCTGTCTTCTTTTTAGTTTTCTTGTCACAAAAAATATATGGTAACTACTAGCTTACGTGAAATTGTTAGTGGCTGAGGCTTTCTGACCTGCATGGAAGAAGTACAGAAAGAGCTGAGGGAATAGTGGGTCGGTTAGCAAGCCTGTGCCTCCAAGTTGCTTTGGTGCTGTTTAAGGGAAAGGTGAGTTCTGGTGGAAAGTAACGCTCTAGGATGACATTGTGGGTACAGGGGTGAAAACAGCTATCACATCCATTCTCTCTATACGAAACATTGGCAGTGTTTAGCCTGTGGCATCCATCTCCTTGGGGATCTGTACCCAGTGTCTAAAGGTCTGCAAAAAGCAACAGAAAGAAGCAAGCATTATGTGGGTAGGTTTAAAGTGAATGCACAGGGACTTGCAGCTTCTGTGGAAAATACCTGGTGGTGCACAGATTGGAGAATAATGGAAACTGCTGCACGTGTACACAACGGTCAGTTTTGCCCGCAGAATACAAAGGTGTGAGTTGCATCTCCTATATGTGTTACATGTGCATAAGTGGATGTTTTGTATTTAGTCTTTATGAGCCAGTGCTTTCTGTGCACACTGCATGTGGCTGATGGGGTGGGTGGTTTCTGTGTGTGCCTCGTGTACCCAAACACACATTTTCTATAGACAATACCTGATCTTTTTCATTATTATGGAGTCAGGATTCCTGGGGAGACTATTACTGAGCTTTTCTGGGTCAGACCCCATCATGATAAATATCAGTGATGTTCCTCCAAAGTCAATGTACTGGCACTGATTTAAGTTTTGACCTCTTCTTACCTATATTCTTTTATGAATGTGTTTCTGTCACTAATGTACTCCACTAACTGCCTGCTAGATATATTGGAATAGGTTACCAGTGAACTTATTTCATGGCTGCTTTTAGAAAATGCATTCCTCAAAGTATTTTTGATTACCTTTGTTCTCTCCTTTCTGGCAGATTGTGCTTTTGATGTGTTTGTAATCATGTATTATTCTTTCAAGGAAGCGTTTGGAATCTCCTTACACTTCTAAGGCAAGCTGTCAGCTCTAGGGCTGTTACCAGTTTTTGCACTCTTGCTTTGCATAGTTTTAATTTAAAGGGCAATTGCTTCTTTCTTCTTTCTTTCTTTCTTTTGGGCTGTGGGTTTTTTTTATTGTTTTTCCTTTTTTGGGTTTCTTTCCTTCCTGCCCAGTAGTGGAAGCTTTGTTCCATGATTAGTATCCTGATTGGCAGATAATGGAATTGAGCCACAGTCCCTTAAGTGCAAGAGCTTGCTCATTACCCATTGCATCTGGCTGTATTTCATAGTATTATAAGGAGATTTTATTTTGCCTGGGTAAAAAGAGCCAGTAATTGAATTCATGCTAAAATATTTATTTTCCTACTCATCCTATCCAACACTAGCAGATGGCTGATAGGCACATGGTGCTTAAAACTTTGAATGAGATTTGTAATGTTATAAAGAAAAAAAATAAAAGAAATCTGGATGGCTTTTGATTCAACCTTGATACAAAGTGGAAGATTTCTGGGTATTGTCTATTTTGAATTCAAAGTGTAACTGGGACAAGCCCCAGTGACAACAAAGAACTGGAAAGGTTTTCTTTTTTTTTTCTCTTTTCTTTTTTTTTTTTTTCCTGTATGCTGAAGCCATTTGGGAGTGTTATAGTAATCTCATCAGATCACTTGAATGTCACAGAATTTCATCCAGAGATTCCTCTGTTGCAGCATCTTTTATGTTTGATTTGGCATAGCTGTGAGTTTAGCTGTAGGCCACCTGGACAGTTTCTTGACACTTGGGCACATATAGGCAGTGTATTTCAGTGGATTCTTGACATTAATAACCAAAAACATCAGTGTGAAAATGGTTTGTAAAGGAGTAGGGCCAGTTACTTCCCTAGAGCAGATTCAGAAATATTTTTACTGTGGAAAGCACTTAAGGCATGTGTAAGGAGTTCAGTTGTGTATGTCCGTTTATGCCCCAGCCCCAGCAGACTACTTGGAGCACATTCAGAGCACAACAAAGTGTAAAAGTTGAAGCAGCTGCAGGAACAGGGGCATGTGATGACCTCTGCATGCTATCTCATTTGGTGACTGAACACCTTCCCCCTCTGGTGCCTGTGTTGGAATATTTTATGGAGTGTCACCTCTCCCATTACCAAGCAGCTTTCGGAAAGGCTTTCTCTGAGGCTGTGCACAGTAAGAGCTGGGCAATCTCACTGTGGAGGTGCAAGCAGAGAGAGTGGGACGCTCTCTTCAACACTGTTACTCAGTGGAGTGTCCTGGTGCCATACGAAATAGTGAAACTCAAGAAAAAAAAAAAATGCCGCCAAAGTCTAAGCGTATCCTCCTCAGTATGAATTCAGCTGACGTGTCCCATTGATTCTGCCAGGAGATTGATTTTTATCTCCTAGTTTTACTCTAAAGTACAGAGCTGGCATTTTTTCGACTTCTGATAGGCCCCAGAATGGTGGTTACTCTAAATGAGAGGACAGTGGTGGAACCAGCTCTGGAGCAAGTTTTTGCAGGCAGCTGAGGATGTAACATAGAAATAGAGAGTGGTTGTGTCAGATCAGTCTCACCCAGTACCGTCCTCACAGCAAGGGCCCTGCAGATGCTCAGGGAGGGAGTTTAGCAAACTTAACATGTTTTGAATGACCTGTCCCTTGGCCAGCTTCCAGACTTCTGGCAGTCACTGGCTAAGGGGCTGCCTAGATCAGGGGTTGCAGCCGAGATGCTGTATTTAGTAGTACCTGAGAGACCTGGACTCCAGGAATTTGGCTAATCCATTTTTTAATCCGCTTAGTTTTCAGCTTGTGTAATATCCCATTGTGCTGTATGGAAGAAGTATCTCTTGTTTCTTTTGAACTTGCTGCATCATCGTTTCCTTGGATGCTTCCATCTCACTGATAGGAAAAGCAGCAAACAATAATTTCATAGTCGTCTTCCTCTACTCATGATCTTACAGACCTCTATTAAAATACCCCTCTGCCATCTTCCCTGCAAGCTCAGCTGTCTGTATCTGCAGAGCCTCTTCTTAAACAAAGCAGTCTTGATTATTTTTTTATATCCCCCTTTTCTCATCTGTATCCTTCTTGAGATGGGGTGGTCAGAATAGTGCTTGAAGCCGGTGCACCAGGAACATAGATGGAGATATAATGAGAGCACTACAAGTAAGCGCATCCCTGAATATTTTTCCATAGAAGGAACACACACATCAGCAATAATGACCCCTGTTTTAAAAATAAATCCTCCCTGTGGCTACTTGCAGAGCTGATAGGTCATCTTGAGAGATTTACAACAGTCTGATTTTCTTATACCGTAGGTAAGGAGATCTTAGATGTATGAAATGAAAGATATTCTGAACTGCCTTTAAATTCCCTGTACACAGAATAAGAAGCCCCCAAAATATTCAATACTTGAGTCACTTATTGGGTACAGTGTTTTTATCTGCCATATCTTGATTTAAATTGAATGTGTCATGTGGCATTAAGCAAAATGTGAGTTGTATCCTGAAAGACAGCATAACGCATAAATAGTGTAGCCATAAGCCAGTTGATGGCTTACTTATAACCAGGCAAATCTAATATCCTGCTTAGCTGTAGGGTAAGTGATTTTCTGTATATACGTCACACTCCTGTAATTGTTTGTTGTAAAGGATGGTGAATTTGCCAGTTGCCATGAGCTCGTTTCTTGCCTTAATGCAGTTAATATAGATGAATATATTTTTAAAGATTCTTTGAAATGTTGCTCATATTTTAACAGTTTTCTGAATATAATCTTCCCATGGCAGAGAGACTCTGTGGAGAAAATTACTACAGGCCAAAATATTTATTGAATTACAGACTATTTATCACTGAGTTTATTTTAAAAGATCCATATAAGGCTTCAGATTTTTTGGCCAGTCTCAGAAAGATATACACCTAGATATGAAATTTCTTGCAAAGTAAACTACCTCATAACAAATGGCTTTATTGAAATTTGATCAGAAAAATTTAAGGGAGGGAGGGAGGGAGCGGCTGGGTGGTGCTGAGCTGCCAGCTGGGGTTAAACCCCGACATAACCATAGTCTGGCTTCTCTGTCACAAAGGAGACATAAAGCGTATTTCAGAAGCAGTTGCAAGGATTAATATGAAAAATAATGTTACATTCATGTATGTATTTGAACTGAGTATGAAATGCTCACTCAATCAAGAAATAAAAATTTAACTATGTAACTTTCAGTTATTTGACATGCATCTAAACAAAACACTGGATATTGTAGAAATAATTCCATGAAATAAAAATAATAGTAATATCATAGTTTTTAATACTTCTGAATAAAAAACCTGAAAATATTCTGATCAGTTCATGGGCCTTTCATAAGTACCAGCATTTGCTGACATCAGAAACTGTTTTGTGGCTTATTACCAGGGCTGGTTTTACAAATGCCTTGAAGAATAAATCACCAGAGCCATTTACTCATCTACAAAGCAGCAGAAGGAAATAATTGACAAGAAAATAGGAAGGTGTACTTTAGACAACTTAATCATATAAAGTAAGTTGCAGAGAGTGACTTTACCATTAAAATGCCTTGGGAGTCTCAAAGTTCTTATATAAACTACTGCTACTGTTTTTTAAAGAATTATTTTTAAAAGAAAAGTGCTTGCAATTGAATGTAGTGTAAAGTCACATGCATGCACACACACAAATAGGAAGCATTTTAAAAAAATTGAAGAGAATTCTGTCTTTCAGAGATTGCTTACCTTCCAGCTTTGCTTTTGAATGCATCACAGTCCCTTTTGTCCATAGGACCATGTAAAAGGACCTTCCAGGTGAGTGTAAATCACTGTATGCCTGTACCTTTAATCAGATATAACACCTACCGGTTAATGACATATATCAGTGGTGGAAAAAGTGCTACTGTATGCTTCATTTCTGTGCTAGAGAGAGAAAACTAGGAAAACTTGGGGCTCAGAATTAGAAGAGGAATCCACAGTGGGTTTCTCCTTTCGCTTGCCCTCTTTACAACAAAGCAGCTCCAAATAAAACAAGAGACCGCTCTACCTGTGAATGCCCATTCCTCATGTAGAACATCCTTGCTCCTTGATTAATGGCACATTTCCCTGTGATTTATAACTATGCCTGTGTTCAGGTGGCATCAGAATAGCAAGTAATAAAAAAAATGAGCATCAGGTTTATTAATAGGGGAACTACATAGCTGCTTGTTGGGTTTTGCTCAGATTCCCATAAGCTCTATCAGCATGAGAAGCAAAATATGTCCAAAATACAAAGGGCCAAATGAAGGTTTAGCACTGGCTGGTATGAGCCTCACTGCATGTCTGGCTTGAGTCTGAACCCATGGCTTTCAGTCACTGGCACTCTGGCACTGCCCTTGCTGTGTCCTGCTGATACAGGCTGAACTTTGTGACTTTCCTGGTGGGACTTGTGTCTTCTCCTTTTGCTCAGCACAGGAAATATTTTTAGTTGAAAACTAAAAGGCCATAAAAGGAGGAGAAAACAGCAGTGGGAAGTAAAGGAAAGAGATTTTGCTTTAGAAGGAAGGAACTTTTTTAAATAGTATTTTCATCCCAATTTTACCAAGGCTCATGGCAGAAGGACAGTAGCTCTGTCTGGTCCCTCTCAAACTGCCTGATGATGGTTTCTCTATTAGGAGGGACCCACCTTTTTTTGAATGTCTGATAAATCTTTCATGTATTTATTTCTCCTGTTAATGTAATTAGTTACCTAGAACACATTTTAAATCTGATAAAATTATGTAAGCAGTTAGCTTTATGCAGTTGCACGATCTGCCTTCCTAAAGGTATCGCAGCGAGTGTGGTGGAGGGCATAAGAAGCACACAAGGCTGGCAATGGTGACCGCAGCTGGAAATGTTGCCTGTGCTGCTCTGCAGCTGATTTCTAGTGGAGATTGGTATCAGCAATTGCATATGGATGTGACTGACAGTTGCAATGGCACCTTTAACCTTTTGCTTTGTTTGGAGTTAGCTGTGTCCCCCTCAGCTCTTCATCATTTAGCAGACCTGAAGAGGTGTTTCAGGGGGTTTTCAGACGTGGCCTTAACAGGGCATTGATATTCTTCTACTGGGTGCTCAAACTGACATTTAGACACAAGAAATAGGGATTTTACCAAGTGCTTGGGTGACCCAAGTCATGGCAGCCTCCATTGCTGCAGGGTGCCTGGGTGCACGGTCCCACTTGCCTGATTACCTGCTCTGCAGAGGTCTGGCTTGCTGGGAAAAGAAAAATTGATATCCAGCTTCAAATAGGAGCTGGGGACTGAAATTGTATTTAAATCCGGTGAGGTGCCTAGTAACATCTGTAAGTGAACAGATACCTTTGAAATGTGCTCCCTTGTACCTGTTCCGACACTTCTAGCCACCTGTACTTAGTTTCATTTACCCATGGGACCATATCTGTATATATGTTGTATGCCCAAGCTCATTGTACAGGTAGTGGATTGGGGTATAAGAGTGCTCTCAGGATACTCCTCAAAGGAGTTTCTGTGACATTTCCCTGCTATGGGAAGCAGCTTCTGTACTCGTCACTGGTGTCCTCACTACCTGTAGAAAAAAGCTTGGAAACAGGAGCCCCCATGCTTTGTCATCCGTAGGCAGGCCCAGTGGATTAGGGTGCCCTTAATGTGGCATTAGGTTTGGTATGTCGCCTAGGAAGGCCATCTGCAAGGTGCGTATGGGACAGCTGTTTGCCCTGGCACTGGGGGTCCACAGCTTTCCAGAGATTTTGCAGGTGTCGAATTGGGTGCCTGTGTGAGAATTTAAGGCTTGGAAAATCTAGAGCTAATATTTTTGGGAACAGCTTTGATTATGGTGTATTTTAGTTAGAAGTAACTGAGCTATTCATAATTTTCTTGGCTGAATTAAGTGGGAGTAAGGCTGGAATAAGAAAGGAGAGTAGGATTTCTTCTTTGCCATTGCCAGTGTTGTCATTGCTGGCCTCAATTATACTGGGCAATGTTTTGATTCTCCAGAGGTAAAGGCAATACAGTAACCACTCTGACCTGTGTTTCTTCCTGTCTGAACATTATTCAGACCCTCAAAATTATTTAACATCAAATAAGTCTTCTTCACCTGTGAATTCATTGTATGAAAGAAGTTTGTTTATACACAACATTGTGCTTTGTTTCTGATCTTTACATTTCAGTCTAGTTTGTTTATTTATATTAATTTTCTTAAGAAGATACTTGAAATCTGCAAAGGAACAAAGAAGGACACATGCCAAAAGTTTGCCTCCAACAGTTTTTTAGTTGGTATTAATTTTTCAGCCATTATTCAAGCAGCTGTCCAGGTCAGGAGAGTTCAAGCATGCTTCTTCTGTGCCACTTGCGCTCCAAGACAGCAGTGAAGGAAGAGAAGTCTGCAAATTATTAAGCATTTGGCAGTGCCTTCTAGTTGTATTAGGTTATAACTGCATCAGTCGCATGATTAAGAGGAAGTGACAGGTAAGCAAAAGGAGAACAAAAGGCTCATGCTGTTAGAAGCAAATGTCACCATGTCATACATACTGTACACGTATACCAATGTTCTCTCTAAACATACATACAAGAGAAAGAAAATACGAGACAGAGAGAACATCTGTGTATTTGTGGATATGCGTTCATGTATGTCTATACAGTTTGTGTGTTATATACACTGATGCTTACTTCATGTATATGTGCCCGTTTCTGCATGTGGAAACCAATATACCTGTGGAATTGTGGCACAGGTAGTAACAGCGTGCTGGAGATGGAGCATAGTGATATCTTCGTACAGCCCACTGGTCTGTTTACTGGCCTGATGTTTTCTGTACAGGCTTTCCCCACCCCCACCCCCAATTAAATGGGTTTTGGAAAGGTATTTATCAAACTGTTACAGATTTTGCCTATTGGTTTTCTTACAAGCTCCAAATGAATCCAAGTAAATTATGAAGGTTAAATACTGAGAGTAGAAATTACTATATGTATAGCTTTGCTTTATAAATGAATATTCTTTATGTATGTTGTATCATTTTAGAACAACATTTTTTAAAGTCACAAGTTCTACAACTAAGAGAGTTCTCACAAATACACAGTGAGTGTGACAGTTTGAAAGAAGTTGGTCTGTAACACATGCAAGGTGATGGAAATACCTCAAGCTGGCAAGGCTGTCTGTCACTCCTAAGAGTCAAGGAGTTATTTGGTTAGGCTCACAACCTAGAATGAGTCAGAGAGGCAGAAGCCTGACAACCCATTTTGGGGTGTGTGAAAGAAGGTGAGAGTGTATGAAGGCCTGACCAAAGTAAGTGTTTCTTCCTTGTGCCAATCCATGGCTGGGGAGAGCAGAGTTCTGCTCATCTGTTGTTTCAGGATCAGTTACGCCAAGCCTACAGACTGCTTTCAAAATATCTCCACTTGGCTGAGAGGCACAGGACATACCACGTATTTCAGAGACATGAGAGAGTTGTACAGAGACAGAAGATGGTGAGCTTCCTTGGAGACCCCACCGTTACATTGCCAGGTGACACCTGAGCTGAGTGTACAACAGGACAAACCAGTGCTGTTGGTTTCCTGCTTGCATCCTTCCTCCCGTATCTTGGGATTTTAATTAACCAGCAGAAGATGAGGAGGACTGCCATGCTTCTGTTCACTGAGCAAGGACATGACACCTGAAATTCTTGAGTATCACCTGCAGGTTTGGCTCTTCCACATTATTCTCTTGTCTGACATGACAGTCTGTGTTCCAGCCCTCCAGTTACCCATATCAATGTCAGTGTGGTCCCACGTAATTGTGTTTGGGGTTTGGAGGAGAGTTCAGTTTATATTTTTAAAATATCAGAACTTATATATATATATATATGCACACATATACACCATATATGGATGAAAGTGAAAGTGAAGCAGAGATTGCAAGTTGAGCATTGAAAATAAAACAATGTTCAGGAGATAAGATCCCCTAAGTAACATTAATTCCCCTGTCTGTTTCTAACTAGTACTGTCATACACTGTTAATGGTTGCATTCACGAAGGAAGAAGGAGTGGGCTTTAATACTGGGGTTTCACACGAGATGCTCTCATAAATCCTAAAGAAGAGTGGAATTTTGCATCCTTGAGATGCCCAAGTTAAGTACATTTGGAAAATATATAGACTAGCTTGAGCCTGTCTCGTCGTATTTCCACAGGTATAAAATGAAAATGCCATTCAGCTTTCCTGCTACCATCTATAAAGGTTAAATCTATGTATATCATTCACTCATAGGCCCATTGGAAGGAGGTTTCTTGTGCTGGTAACAACAGTCCAAAGCTTTATGCTGCTGCTGGATAGGATATTTTCTTTTCTGTTTATTTATAGTAATAAAACCACAAAAAGACAGAGCCAACACCTCCCATTTTGTGAGTACTTAACATGTGTGGAAACATGTAAGAAAGAGCTATTGCTTTTATTTAACTTCCAAAAAATTTTCTTAAAAAGGTTCTTTTTGAATTTGCTAATTGTGTGGCCAGAAGATCAAGACTGATGAAAACTCAAGTGGCGAGGAGAAAAAATCTTTACTAATTTTTTTTCCCTAAAAAGAGACTATGGATGTTTAGTATTGGCATACCTGCTTACAGATGGCTTGAAGCTGGCTTGAGTGCCTGACGCTGAGGCACCAGAGCAGGTCAGCCAGGCTATCAGGGATACGTTTCTGATTGCAACTGGAATTAGTGGCTGAGCTTCTTTTATTTTGCTGGAGCCAGAATTTCGCACAGGTGTCTGACTCTGCAACTTCATATCTTGTGATGTTGTATTGATTAATATTGTACAAGAGATGTGCATTTTTTTTCTAGCAAGCTTACCTGTACAAGTCAAATATTAATGCCTAGGGTATTCTGTAAATAGCGTTCATAATCCTTCTCTGAAGCAACTTTCTGTGAAGCCATTTTCCACTCTGTTTCTTAGAGAAAAACAAATATATAACAGAACTCTGAAACTCCTTTCCAATATTTCATTTGCCAGCTTTCAAGCGTCATCCTGGGAGCAATGAGACAAGAAAAGAGTCTTTTCTTCCTTCAAGGTCTGCAGTGAAGAGTGTAAAACCACGCACAATGGATTTGGAAGAAGCTTTATATATTATGACAAGCGAGTGTATCTCCAGGGTGCTCTGCTGTTGTGGAATGTAGTTCTAAGCCAAATCATCCATTAAGTCACTGTGGTAAAATTTCTCAGGTTCCTAGAGATGAAAAGCAGATGAAGAGACACCCATGACTCAGTTCTTACAAATGCAGTGAAGTAAGATTACCAGCCTAAATTGTGCCTATTAATCAACAGTATAATCTTGCCATGATAGCCTCTGTGAATCTGCAGAGCTTTGGGACTGTCTTGGGTGGAAGGAGTCTGACTGACAGTTTTAGGGTCATGTACTCAATCTGAGCCTCAAACTGTTCCAGCTGAAAAAAAGAAAAGAAAGCATATGTACTCCTTGCTCCTGGGAAGGTGTTCACAAGGTTAAGAAATGCATGATTTTGATGCTGTTTCTACACAGAGGGGTGGTGTGTGGTGGTAGGTTTTTTCATTGTTTTTTTTTTTCCAGTTTTCATCCTCTTCTCTCTCACAGTTTCTCTTTTCTTACTAAGCCCTGAAATTCAGTCTCTCAGAATTTGCCATGCCAACCAAAGGAAGGGACTGCTCTGTGGCTTTATGATTTCTGACACGCTGAAAATGATTTAGCGTTGGCCTACCTGCACCGATGTACACCCATGCATTCATACATCCATACCTTCACCTTGTCTTCCAGTATTGATTAAAGAATAGCCTGATAAAGATTTTTTGAATGAGGAGAATGAGCTGCCTTCTTACTGATAATCAGAGGCCAGTACTACTGTTGGTGCTTTACTTGCAAAGCCTGCCATCCAAGGGATAGTAAATACCTTCTTTCATCTTTCTTTAATTTGCTGTCATTCTGTGTGTACTTGTCAGGTACTTTTAATACCTGTGATATACTGCTTAGATTATGTCTTTGACTTCAGAAGTTGTATTTTTTTAATCAGCTTTCATAGGAAAGGGACACATTTAATAAAAAAAAAAAAAAAGATTGCTAAGTTAATTAAGGATGAGAAACAAAATAAGAGGAAAGTGCAACAGCCTGACTAGGAGACAGAAATTGTAGAGCAAAACCGGTATCAAATACTATGAGAATATCTTAGCAAAAAATGCACGGCAGTAATCAAAATGGGTCATCATTAAAGCATGTCTCTGGAAATTTTTTAAATAGCCAGTGCACTTAATAAATAAATTAATTTTCTACTGCAGAAACCTTCAGTATAAGGAGTCTTTTCTGTGTGCATTTAGGTACAGTGCCTTCCAAGGAAGAGTCAGTAATTCCTGTCCTGGAAAAGTTTGCTGTCTGGTTTTCAATAGTCTTAGAGAGAGGTGAAAGAGCAGAAAACAATTGAGTCTTTTGCAGTTAATAACACCAGAAAATGGGAGACTGCTAAGCTCTGTGCCTGGACCTTAATCTTGGTAGAGAGGGAATACTTGGAGAACTGAACTTCCAAAGATTGCAAGGTCACCTAGGCTTATGAATATACTAAGGAGTCTACGCTAGGAGACTAGAAAAGGGTAGCTGAAAAGCATGCGAGGGTGGAACTGGGGGTAATTCCCAGAGTGTCTTATGTCACATTGCTGCAAGACACAATCTCCAGTAGTAAAGTGCCCTGCAGATGCTATAACTTCCTTCAGCATATGACATCCAATTTTGCAAAGTCTGATGACAGGCACAGAATTAAATTGGGCTGCTGCCATAGGCGTGCCTGGGAGCTGCTTACCAGTTCCAGTAGCATGTCAAGATATTTGCCCCATCTTTTTTGAAAGAGAAATAGCCGTCAGCATTGGCATTTGAAAGAGCACCAATAAATTCAGGTAGAAACTGAACAGCCATTTCAGTAGTTTCCCTTGAGTCTGAAGTTAAATGTTACTCTAGGTTTTTTATTAAACTCAGGTTGCCTAAAGACAGGGAGGAAATACATAAGATTTTTATGACATTTGTTAAGGTGCTGTTTAAAATAATACAAAGCCAACAGAGTTAATTATGGTAAACAATTGTGTGTGTTTCTGTGGTGGGATGTTTCTGTTGTGTGTAAAATTCTATAGGTAGAATTTAATTCTCTTAAAGTTTGTGATGTGACTGAGAAATCCTGTGGAGTTATTTTGTTTTCAGTTTTACAGGGCTGTTCTGTAAAGGGTTACATCTAAGAGATGCATGCTTTTGAGAAGATCCTATCCTCAGGTAACTGTTCCTGTACATGCAATTACTTTTTTCTGTATATCACTCATATATAATTTGCTCTTATGATCTGATCTTTTAAAATAAAGAAGTCAAGCCTCTCATCCTAAAAAATAGTGCAAAGTAATCCTAAAGAAGACCTCATAACACTTTTTGCATCCACCCTAATGAATCCTGATTAGGAACCTGTGTAGTGATGTTATCCTGATTGGTGGGAAATTGGTGAAGGAAATAACCAATTTTCAATCAAGATAATTGGTTGCTCAGGAGGTTTGAGAAATCTAGAGAAATGGCATTGCATCTTCTGCAGATGTGTTAAAAGATTTCTCTGCAATGGCAAATAAATTGTTGGTAAGAATTGCATGTTTCCAAAAATATTTACTCCTGTGAGTAATTGTTTGTAGAAAAGTCACGACAGGTATTTTAAAAAGCATTAATGCTGTAGTCTTTTCAGTCATTATTAAAGCTCAGTAAGTCCAAATTCTATAAAAGACATTTAAAAAACCCCGGCAAATTCCACCCTCCCACCCAACAAATAAGTTTCTTGATTGACTTCCATAGATTTTGAGTACATTTTTTTATTAATTTAATGGCGATTCAGTTCTGTAGCACAAATCCACAGTGGAGTGGTACCCAGAACCTGTTTCACCCCATCTTCCTCTCAGTGTTAAGACATGCTGTTTATATTACACCACCATTATGCAGTCCCACATATGATTGACAATGGTGATGAGCTAGAAGCAGAGCAAATGCAAATGAAAAAGCTATTCTGTCCCACAGAGTGTAATCTCTGTGGTGATATGCTCTGGTCTTGAGCTGGCTATAAATTCATTAAAGTCCTGGAAGTAAAAGTGTCTGTGCTGGTTTAACCAGCTGGGAACTTTGACCCAACTTCATAATTCATCATGTATTTTGAATGCATGCCCTGATGTTTTCCCACTCTAACCTGACTGCACTCAATAGATAAATAAATTAAGAAATAGTCAATAATTCCCATACAAAGGCAGCATAGCTCTTAACTGTTTTTAGCTGGGTTTTAAAGGTGTATGAGGAACAGAAATGGGACTACCTCTTTACTAAACGCATCAGTCTGAACCACTTCTGCGGAAGTATTTCCTGCTTAATATCTGCCTGTGAATTGAAGGTAGCCCAAAGCCACCACCTTGAACAAGGAGCTGCTTCACTGCAGTAAAGCTGGGCAGCACAGCTGAGCTTGTGGCACCACCTCTGGCTAAGAACTAGCCGTATAATAATGGCACAGATTTGCCACTTCCCTGCCTCTGAATTGTGACATTGCAATTGGGTGTGCACGTCCTAGAGGAGAACGTTGCTGGATATACATGGTTGTATGCACATATCCTCATACGTTCTTCCACTTCAGATTCTCCTCCCCTAAATCAGCCAAGGCATGGAATGGCGACCCTGTACCTGGGCATAAAACATTTTTGCCTTGCTGAGCTTCCCAAGCACTTCCCTTATCACCTTGAGCTGTCCACTCAAGTATAAAGAGAAGTTTCACTACCCACCTTCCAAAATTATAGTTTCCATTTATTAAAAGAAGGACGCTCAAAATCCCTTTGAGAGGATAAACAGCACAGAACGCTTTGATTCGTATCTGTGTGCTGGAAATTTCACACATCAAGTAAAATACCATGAATACATCATTATTTTGACAGCTTTGTGAAAAAGGAGGCAGGAGGATTGCATTGCATGGATTTAATTTCTGCAGTTTTACAGCTTTGTGGTTTGCACGAGAGTCAAATCCTGCCATCAGAGCGCAGCAGGTGGTAAACTGAAGGGCAAAGTGAAGATACTATATAAAGGCTTGTCAAATCTCATGCTTGGCGTGCAAGACCCTGCCAAGGGCTCCCCAGCCAGAGCTCCTGTGTCTCTCACCTTCTTAAAATGGTATCTTTTTTCTTTTTTTTTTTGAGGCTCAGCACTTCTCCAGCTGCAAGTGGGGGTCACAGAAGAGGAGAGGCTAGATAGCCCGAACTGAGTTTCCCACCAAGACTGTTACAGGCAAAAGAAAACAGATTCACTTTCCCCACCGAAGGATAGCGGGATGGCCACCACAACTATGCCACCCAACACAAGGAATTTCATGGGCCAGCATTCAGGTAAGCTGAAAATCTGTCTATAGATGCCAGGGCCAAATGTGGTATTCATTTAGCGTAAAGCTGAATTTGAGTGAAAAACATGGTAGTGTCACGGTGCCATGGACAAGGAGCAACGTCCTAGCTGCAATGAAGGACTATTTACATTGAGGTAGGCGAAGGGAGACTGGGAAAAGGATCCTTTGCTTCTCTACGGAGTAGTACCCTCCCTTGTACTCATGTTCTCATGTGACTGTTTGCAAAGCTTGCCCACCCAAACGTTTATGCAACATGTTTGTAGAAAACCATAACTTTTAAAGCATTGAGGACTTTTAATATTCTTTTTATTTCCCTTTGAGTCATGGATTTGGAATTCTCTTTGTAATTACAAAATGAGAAATAGATTTCTAGAAAACAAAGGTTTTTTTCCCTCTCCCATCCCACAACTCCAGGACCTGAGCCTTTACAAAAATAAAAAGGTACAATGCATATATTTGGTTAGAATTTCTAACATAACCTTCTTCACCTTTTGCTCTCAGTTGCCTTAATTTCCTGTTCTCCTTGATCTGAGGCAGTTTAGGATTGTAGCAAGCAAGCCCTTTCTTGTGGACTAGAAACCTGACCTTGTTTAAGCTTTGGCGTTGACTGAAAAAGGCCCAGTGTGTCAGTGGTGGTATTTCAATATTTTTGCTCATGTGGCCAGCAGAACACAAGAATTGCAAGGATAATGCATAATCATAATTAAAACTAAAAGTGAACCGAAATTTTGTCAAAGCTCAGAAAACTTTTCAGTAAAGTTCACGTTTTTATGGGCTTGTTATTTTGTACAAATCCATTTTCTTCTTTCCTGTCACATCTCAAGACCTTTTTGTAAGGAATCACCATTTCTTTTCCCCCTAATTTAAATTCTGCTCTATCTGTTTGGAATATTAGGTATGCCTTAGCAGTGAAATTATTTTAATGATGTGGCTGAGTGCTCATATATATTCAGGCAAGCAAACATAAAATGGTCATTCGTTATATTAAGGGTCTATCTATAGTTTAGAAAAGGTAATAAATGATAGATTGAAAGCATAGGTGGCTCCAGTAGTGGATGGTGTGTATTACAGAGGTTATTAGCTCATCACTTGAAGGTGTTGTAGACGGCTGCAAGCCAAACTTACGAGAGACATGTACAATGGCTGGACTCTATAACAACTGCTTAACTATGTATTAACATGCAGATTAACTCTTTATCAACTCTTTATGAAATATATATGTTTGGCACCCAAGCAGCCAGCATGGCTGTAAAAGGAGGAATAAAATTTCCTTATGAATGGCAGTATATCGGCTTTTATTTTTGTTTAAATGTGGAATACGATTTGCAAGGCTGCCTATGCCACCTGAGATTTAAGTCCTGTTTTCAGAAGTGGCACTGTGCAGTGCTTGTCCCATTTCCAGTCAGGATTAGGCCTCTAAATCTCTTGGAGCAGTCTTGAATACATTGCTGTGCTTCTTAATTGACCATTGGGCAGAGTGTCCATTTTTAGCCCACAGCTTTTCCTGGGAGGTGTATGTCTAATCTACGAGCAAAGGGGCTGAGCCGCAGGAGGTTGCTGGGAAGCAGCGAGGGGTGTAGTGGGAGAGCTGTGGAGGGTGGGCAAGGACCCTGCTTGTCTCAGGGAGGAGAGCATGACCAGACCATGGAGGCATATGCAAGAGTGGAAGGGAATTCCCTGAAGCTCCAAAGTGGGCATGGAGCACGCTGTTCAAAGCCTGAGCACCCACTGAAAGGAGGCTTGGAGTTAAGGCTGTGTTTTGATAACCATATTTCATTCTTACTCAGAGGTAAGTTACCTCCATACTCAGTTATACCAAATAAAGCTCTGTTGAATTGGCTGGGACAAAAGCATGTGGTTTTTAGGAAGGGGAAGTTTATTCTCACATCCTTTGATCTGCCTCACCTAGTAGATTTTCACTGTTCCTCTGCAGAGGTACCTTTCTCCAGTCTGGTGCAATATAGCTCAAAAGACTAGAAGTCCCTTCAGGTCTTCTGGTGCATGTGCTTTTGAGAAAAGAAGGGGCAGCTCCATCTCTGATCTCTGCCCAGCTTATAACCCTGTCACAAATGCAGCAATGTGGCTGTAGTCTCTGAAAGCTCTGCAGAGGGCTAGCAGAGTTTGATGGGAGAGAGGAGTTTTGCTATGTATATACCCCATTCTTACACCTTATCTCAAGTGTTTGGCTGCTGGCCTGTTGAAGACCTTAGACTGGATACGTGTATTCTAACCCAAGATGGGTACTTCTCAGGTTGAAAACAGGAGGTCTGCAGAGATTTTACCACTTGTTCCTGGTAGCTGTAGATTCCAGTACCTCCTTCTTTCCATAGATGATCATTCTCTTCCTACACTCCAGCATAAGAGTAATGCTATGTCGTGGTTTAAACCCAGCCAGCAACTAAGCACCACGCAGCTGCTCACTCACTTCCCCCCCATCCAGTGGGATGGGGGAGAAAATCAGGAAAAGAAGTAAAACTCCTGGGTTGAGATAAGAACGATTTAATAGAACAGAAAAGAAGAAACTAATAATGATAATGATAACACTAATAAAATGACAACAGTAGTAATAAAAGGATTGGAATGTACAAATGATGCGCAGGGCAATTGCTCACCACCCGTCGACTGACACCCAGCCAGTCCCCGAGCGGCGATTCCCTGCCCCCCACTTCCCAGTTCCTAAACTAGATGGGACATCACATGGTATGGAATACACCGTTGGCCAGTTTGGGTCAGGTGCCCTGGCTGGGCATGAGAAGCTGAAAAATCCTTGACTCTAGTCTAAACACTACTGAGCAACAACTGAAAACATCAGTGTTATCAACATTCTTCACATACTGAACTCAAAACACAGCACCGTACCAGCTACTAGGAAGACAGTTAACTCTATCCCAGCTGAAACCAGGACATGCTAATAACTGCATTATTATCACTCATAATGTTCCTTAGGAAACAGAGGAGGCTTAGGTACTGGTGACCGTGGGAGAATTTGTGGTTTCTCATCTTGAAGCCAGCTGCTGCAATTTGGAAAAGCAGGCATGAAAGAATTGCCAGAAGTGAGGCACAGAAGGGGCTTCCAGTGCCCAAGCAGAGCCAGACGTGCCTCAGCCACTCCTCAGAGTTGTCTGGGTAGCTCTTCTGAAGGTGGGGAGAGAGACTGCTGCTTCCTTTTGTAGCGTAGTCCAGTGCTTTACTGCTAACAATTATTTTTTTTCTTGTGAAAGGCGAGTGTTTCTTGTTGTGACTTAAGCCTGTTATTTTTATCCTATCCAACCTGGAAGTGGAGAATAGATTGCTCCCTTCCTTTTTTCTGCAACCTTTTATGTACTTGATTACTGCTGTTATATCTCCCCTTCGTCTTCTGTCTACTTTTAGTAGTCGTCCTTGTTTCATGGCTACATTTTTTTCCAATCAGCAGGAAAATTCCCTTACATAAAGTGGCTTTGGATCAGGCCCCTTGCTAAATAAAGCTCTGTATTGAAAACATTGTTTTAGTGGTTCGGATGTTGTATATTGGGATTGCAAGCATGTGTTATTTAAAATCGTGCTCAAGGGGCAAAAGTATCATTTGGAATAAAAAAGGTTACACCCAGGCTGCTTAGAATCATTATTTCTCTATAGTTCCCCAGCTCTAATTTTTCTATCAGTGTACCACTATTTATGGTTCTTCAGCAACCAACGCCGTAACCTTTCTTAAATTATCATAAACTAACCTTCTATTGACCAGGGACAACAAAGCCAGCATAAGATTGCCAATGCAGAAGGCTACAGTGTTAAGATTTGTTGTTTTTTGCTAACAGTTGTTTATCATCAGATGTTTCCAATAATTGCTCTAGAAAGCATTGATTATTCTTCTACCTTCACTTCAATTTATAAATTTAGTTTACCAGAGAGTGATAAAGAACAAAGCAAAAGTATGGGATGGTCTAAATGACCCTGGGTAGCTTTACTGATTTGTTTTGCCTAGGGTTCTCTCTCCTGCTTCATGTAGGCTTAGATTTGGGGGGGGATCTGAATAAATGCAAAACCAGTCCAGTTTATTCATTTATTTTGCTAATTTCTTCATAACACAGAGGAAAAAAGAATAAAATCACAGTTGTGTAAATGTTAGCAGAGAAAAGGACTAGCTAGATATTTTGTGGCAAAAGAGTTTAAGGATCCCTGTGGCTCATGACCACTTACCTTTCTCTTGGAGTCGCTGTGTAGAAGGGAGAGGATGCAGAGGGCTCTTTCACCCATGTAGTTTGCTAGGCAGTAGGGACTTTGTGATCTCTGGAGTATGGGGGTAGCCTCAGATGGGAACACCTTGAGCTAAAGGCAGAGAATGGGAGCTGACTGTTTAAAGAGGACTGGGTTGGCTCAAAGAGGTTCTGCAATAGTTGTGGCCTGACCTGTACTGATGTTTAAGGCAAACATAGAAAGTGTTGGGGAAGGCTGTGCCAAGGCCGTCTGTATCCTATTGTGTCTTGCAATCTGGCATAACTCCTGCTCTCACTCAGAACACAGACATGAGACTGCAGAGCCCATGGCTTGGTGCTTAGGCTGGTTGGCAGAGCCCTGTTACTGAATAAAATTTGTATTCCTGGTATTGCTTTACACAGGTTTTGCAGCCAAGAAAGTCGTACTTGTCTACCTTGTCCTGGCTGCTGCTGTCTGGCCCATCAGGAGACAGACCTTGTCAGGGCCATGGCGGGCTGGGAGAGGCTGCAAGCAAGCAAGGAGAGCACAGAGCAGCAGGGCATGCCCGCTGCCTGGAGCACACACTCAAGCCCAAAGGGGATGAGGAAAATAGGACCTGTGAGGTGTCAGATACTGCTGAAAGTTGCTGCTCTGGAGCAATGCAGACTCTCACAGCTAAAATTCATGAGTCCCGAGACCAGTTTTCAGATTGATATGTTCAATTTTTCTCTTAGTACAAATGTTCTTTGTTTTTGTAGGAGATATCAATAGCCTATATATTATTTTGAGTGAGCACATTTATAGGTATTTTCTGAACAGAACTACTATTCCCAAAGAGTGAAAAGCATATTCTTCTTAGATGGCAGTCTTTAGGCCTGGAGAGCTGAGGAGAACGTGAGGCTGAGCAAGTTTATGAGACCAAGCTGTACGTGGTTGCATGTTGCAAAGGCACCAGATAAAGAGGATTCTGAAAACTGGAGTGAAAGTTATAACAAATAGTTATTTACCTTGGGGTCCATGGTCTTTCTGTGAGAAGAACTTAGCAATTCACATTCCCATTGTCTTTGGCGCTGAAAGTAAATTAGTGTCTCCAGAACCAGGCTCAAGTTGCCTTGGGATAAGCAGATGGAGGAGAGTTTGCTAATCCCCTCCTGCCAGAGTTAGGTTTTTACCTCTGGGCTTTCAGAAATTCTCATAAGCATACGTCTCTGAGGAGAAGCTCTAGATTATAGGGGTTGCTAAGTTGTGTCTATGGAGTAGGTCCTCTTCAGAGCATCTTATCAAGACAGGGTTTGATAGATATTTTACCTATGTCTCTGACTTTCTCCCTGCTGAGTCATTCAGGAGAATGGTTTGATTTCTCTCTGTAGCAAAGGTGGGTTGCACAAAATCTGTGAAGCACAAATGATATTAGATAAGCAGGGAAGATTCCACCTGCAAATTGTTCATTAGGTTACAGGTATTTTGCTGAAACTTTTCATTTCTCTGTCTTACCTCATCAACATTAATAAAGTATATAGTAAAGTAATTCAGCAAGTACTGGAATTGAAGTTCAGTATCATGCAGATGCCTGACTCGTGGCTAATTATGAGTGCTGACTGGGAGCATTTATAAAGATACCTGATGATGTTGAGCCTCTACAGTTCATTAGGATATCAGCACAATGCGGGCTGTATTGAGTCCAATTTAATTTTGTATAACTTAGAGTGAGACTTCTCCCACTTCACTGGATTTGATAGCAGTTGATCAGAGGTTTAAAAAGCTAAAACAGGCTAAAAACACTAGGCTTGTCATCTTTCATACCTGTCTTGTCTTTACAGTGATCTAGCAGAGGAGTATTTGCATGCTGATGAATGAGGGAATCGGTCCTATTATATGTTACAAACATCAGAGATATGGGAGCATTTGGAAGTTACTAGCTTAGGTTTGCCTTGTGCGTTCACTTTCCTCCAGCCAGATTGAACCTGGAATCATCTGACGTGTGTTTGTGATCCTCTGTCATTGATGGAAACCACTTAGTGACAAATTTGCATGATATTGTAAGCAGGATAAATGGATACTTGAGTCCTTTTAGAGGCTTTGACTTTGGATTTTTTCCGGAAATGTTGTCTTGCTGTTGTTCTTAGCTCACATCATGAACATTATTTCCCACATGGTGTGTCACAAGGTCCTGGTGCTATTTATTCAGAATGACCTTTGCTGTGGCCTGCAACTTCTCTCTGCCTGTTATGCAAGCACTGAGAGAGGGGGGGATGTGAAAGCCTCCCAACGCTACCCCCTCTTTGCACAAATTTCTGGGTAGGGTGTGAAAAACATGCTAAATGAGATCTTCAAAGAGGCACACTCACATGTGGGGAGAGCAATATTGCCCTTTCTTAAACATGGAAGCTGTAATTATGGCTAGCTGAAGGGACTCCTGCTGGGTCTCCTGCATGCCCACCTAAGCACCAAGCAGAATCTATCACTAAATAAACTTATCTTTATCTGACTGTTTACGGCTCTTGTGCCGTACTTGTTATTTATTTAATGAAATGTCCCAGTAAAATAGAGCAACCATTCATAAGCCCCTGACAACAAACAATCATGAAAATTGCCTTTGATTTCCCTAATTTGCTTGTAAGAGTCAGAACAATGAGAGAGAATAATTGCAGTTATTAAAAGAAATTGCTGCAGGCAAAATATAACCCATTTTAAAACTCAAATCCAGGAAAACAGAAAGGGGGGCAAAAAGGAGAGCCACCCGGTAAGATGCCTCATGCTCCCTACCTCCTTGCTCTTTTCTCAAGCACTGCTATTTATGGGGAAAATCAAAGCATTTAGTATCAGTGTAGTCAAGCTGTGTGTGGCAGCGCCTCGCCTGGCAAAGCCATTGGAAAGCTGTTTTCTTCCAATCTGCTTCATGCCAATGCAAAACTATCCTTCTCTGGAAACTAAGTGTATTGGAACCCAATATGAGGAAAACTTACTCTAGCATTAATTACTGTACAGAGAGGACTTTAACTCCTTCCTGGGCATGAACGAGATTGCTTGTGAAACTACGAGGCCTGTAGGATTTTCAAAAGAACACAACTGGCTTTTAGTGTCACATCACCCCTAATGAGATTTGTTTTCTACAGTCATTTAGAGCCAGGTTTTAAAGAATTTGGGTTCCTAAAGGTGTGTCTATAGAGCCTTTCAGATTCCCATTGGTCCAGACGCAGCTGACTTTGCACATGGAGAGAGGTGAAGAACTGCTGTCTGCCCTTGGCCGTACAGAAAACCTCTAAGCAATGGCAGAAACAAATATGACACTGACTTTTGTGTGTCTAACTTCCTTGTAAAAGTAAAAGTCAAGCTCCTCAATCAGTAAAACACTGCAACACTAAGCAAAGTGATGCTTAAGTACTTGTAAAACTTGTGCCTCAGAAACCAGATGGCATTGTAAGAAGAATCTGTGCTTAACACAAACTGCATGCTTTTGTCCCAGCCAATTCAATAGAGCTTTGTCCAGTATAACTGAGCACGGGGGTAACTCGTCTCTGAGTACAAATGAAATATATTTGGCTCTCCCACTATTTTATAGGGAGATAAAAGAACAAAGGATTGCTGCAATTTGAGGGCATGAACCCTCATTTTCTCTCCAGTCCACCTAAATAGAAAAGAATTTCTTGTTGGCCTGTGATCTTCCCTTCTGCAAGTCAAAGCCTTTGAGTTCCCACTGCAAGTAATGGTAGTTTACTCGCAATTTTTCAGCTGCATGTGATTCCCCAAATTGGCTGCCTTGTTGTAATGAAAAGCAGCATGCCAAGATGGAGGTCCTTCCAAAGAAGCCTGGCTATTGTAAGAGGAGGACGAATGACTGTGGTAATATTCCTGCATCTCTGTTTCACTTCATGCTTCGCCACAGGAGAAAAACAAGGCAGCGGAGAACACTGTCAAGTGTTTACAGAATGTGGCTTTCTGACAAAAATGATTGTCAGGCAGTGACTGTATCAAAACGTTAGCAGGAGATGGTGGGTTTTCTTGGTTTTTTTGCCCAGGCAGCTGGCAGTCTTAATTGCTCTGAAGAAAAAAACCCTAGAAATTCCTTTTCTTCTCTTGGTATTTGGGGATATCTATCATTCAGTGTTTTAACTCCATGCCTCCCTGCCTAATTTTCCCTCATCAAAGTAAAGGTGGATGAAACTTCCTCTTAGTTGCCTTGCTGTAGACATCAAGTAGATCCACTAAATGTCTCTGTTTTACATTGATTTAATGTGAGTAGAATTTAACCTACATTCAACATTCAGTACCTGAAGTCATTTTCCAGGTAAGCGCAGAATATTGAATAGTCAGTTCGATCAGTGTTATTCAAGGGAAGTTGAGAATCCATATTCACAGCAATTTGACCGGCTGTTTACCTTGGTACACTGTTTTTTTTTTTTTTGTTTTGGCTGTGGAACCAAATGCTGTTTTGCCATCTGAAGAGATCTCAGAAAAAGGGCAGTAGTTAAAGATGAACTGGATTGCATTGCAAAAAAAGTCATAAAACCTTCCAGGACTTAAAATCTCAGGGGGGTCAAATGTGTCGACTTAACTGAATTAAAATGTTCCAGGCCATTCCTTCCTCTCTGCTTGCCACCTGTCAGAGTGCTGCAATTCCCTGTGCAGAAGTGTCACAGGTTGGTGATGCTGCAAATATACATGTGTTTATAATGTTGTCACTGTATAAGAAATGCTTATCCTAAACCCAGACCACGGCAGGAAAGAGCCTCCTAATGGAATTCTTCATTTTTATAGTCTCCATTCCCTTTTATGCATTAGGTTTAGGTCAGCGTGCTGGAGGGAGCAGGAATAGATGGTCCTAATGAAGAGGTGGCTGAGCACCCTCCCTGAGCACACCCTGCAGTGAAACTAGTTTGGGCTACGTTCCACTTAACTGTTCTGCACCTCTCGGGACGAATCCTCACCTTGGATGTTGCTGTTCAGTGATTTAAGATGCAAATGTACAGTATTTACCAATTACCATAGGGATACTGTTCTCAACTTGGTGCTTGAAGATCTAAAAACATTTCCTGGGAAACTGAATGCCCAAACTGGTTACCTCTTATCAAAGACCAAAAAGCCTTTTTGTTTTATGAACATAAATCTAGAGGATTTAATCAAACTTCCCTAACATTACATTTTGCCAGCTCCATGTCCATGATACAAGCTTGCTTTCTGTGTTAGTTAATACTCTCCTTTAAAAGTAAAGTTACCCTGCAGTCAGTGAATATATTGTACTTGGTAATACTTAGAAATTTGCTTTCTGTTCACATTAAGTGATAAAAACCTCAAACTGAGAAACAAGATTTGTTGTAGAGTTTCTTGACCTCTTAAAGGAACTAAAAAATGGGGGATGGTAAGGAAGAGAGAAAAACGGTGATGTGGGCTAGTGAAATTCAAGCTTTTTATAGGTTACACTGCGTGGCTCCAAAGAGTTGCTTTTTGTAAACGTAGGCTTGCCACCTGGACACCCTTTTCTGCAGAAATTGAAGACCAAACTCCATTTCTTCCCTAACAAGTGCACATAGGTGCTTTACCATGTGTATACTGCTTGTTGCATTTTCTAGAATGATGCCAAAGACACTTCAGGAATATACTCTACGATTTTAAACAGTTTTTGTAAATCAAAATAAACTCCTCCATAAATACTAGGGAATGTTAGTCAAGCCTACAGCAATCTAAGGCTGATTTAGGAATACTTCAGTATTCAAAGTGCTTATTTCAGCTTGCTAAACTATCTCATTGGTTTAGATCTTTTTACTGCGTTTTGTTCTTGTGAGTGATTTTTATGATATTTAATAATTTCCTTAAATATGTGGGCCCAGGTGATTTGACACAGCAAGCAGACTTGACAAATCACCAACAAAATGTTCTCTTTTCTATGTAATTCCTGTAGCTATGCAGAAAGAAATGGAAGGAAGAAGGTGTATTAGTCCAAGCAACTGTATTTTAATCTATAACTTCTACCCTCTTTCCTTTGTACTGTGGAGCAGTATTTCTAGAGTTATTGCAGAAAATCATGTTAAAAGTGAACAGAAATATATAATAAAAGAATAATCTCGGAGGCAAAGATTCTTCTGTCATCCTTTCTATTTTTATAGGAACCTTTGCTGATTTACTTGCCAGATGAAGGCAGACATTCTGTTCTCTTTTTAATTCGATCAGACAGCTTCACTGTGGGGTCATGCACATGGGAATGCTAGACTCTAAACTCACACTTTGTTTGCAGGGGTTTTCCTGAATACACTAGCTCCTAGCTGATCCTGAGCTATTATATGGAGCTTCAAGCCACAGGTAGATTTGCTATGAAACTGTTCAGTGTATGTCTTTCCGCAGAGCGTGAATGTTCTTGTATATGTAAAGTGATAGGTGCTAAAGTGTTGTGGCTGTTAAAATATGCTTTCTGTTGTACACAGGTAGAAAGCAAAGCAGTGGCAGCTCAAACACAAGAGTAGGTTATTTTTAGTTTCAGGAAGAGCGGTGCACAATGTGTTTAACTGTTGTTAAAACAAAGGACGGCAGTTTGAAATGTGTAAGGGGATAGTTTGTCTAAATCTGTAGAAGGCACAGGGTACAAATCAGGCAAAATATTTCCTGGTAACATTGTTGAATGGTGAACCTGGTCCTTCTTCTCGGTGGGTTTGCTCGAGATGCAGAGCATGGAGACAGGCACAGGAGGAGCTGAGGGATGGTCATGGTGGTTCAGATGCACCGTTACCGGGAGCCGCTGCTGCCGCTGGGGACACTGCTTTGGGACACAAGAGCAAGCTTTGGACACCTTGGAAATTCTTATATTTTATAGAAGTGTTGCTTCTGTAGAAGAACCTAACAAATATTTCACAGCAAATAAAAGCAGTAACAAAGCAAATGCAGCCCTCCATATCTCCCCATACTAATGGATTCACCAGACTCTCTTCAGAACTGCAGTGTAATGCAGGTTACTGCTTCCACTGCACCTCAGCCTCTAGGAGTTACAGCTTTTGACCTCTAAATGTTAGGAATAATAAAATACATTATTAACAAGTAGTTAATTAACAAATAAATGCCCCTCTGGTAAATCCAAAAAGTAATGTTTTGAAATACTGCCACCTTCTGATCAGTTTGTGATGGAGAACTGCGTCATAAGGAATTTGTCAAAGTTTTTATTAACAGTAATAATTTAGTTCCTGATTTTATAATGTTAGGGCCACATTGCACCATCTGTTTTGCAAGGCCAGCTTTCACTATATGTGAGACTATGTATACAGTAGTATAAAGAGATGAAGAAAATGCAGTATGATTTCTTACAAGTGGTGGGAGAGACAGCAGCAAACTTGTTTGAAGTAAGGAAAAGCACTTAGGTGTGTTATGTATAAGTTTAAGGATTTGCAAACACAGAGCCTATGTTTTAAGTTCCATAAGTATTAAATGTATCACAGAATTGCAGCTGAAATGTTGGTATGACCTGCAGGATGAGCTTGGCCAGAGGAGAGGTATGTGTGCTTTGAGTCTTAGAGGAGCAGACTTCCCTGCTCCTGCACAACACCTTTCTCTGACATGAATGTGTCCATGAAGGGTTAATTTCTTTTACCATTTTTACTTTGCTAACATTCAGATGATACTTGTCTGCATACCACCTTTGTGTATATTTTAATTACCCAGATGGTGTTTTATGTGTTCAGCCCCATATCACTACTATATTACTTAAACTTGGCAGCGATACTTAGAAATAACTTTCCCCAAGCTGGCTTTTTCTTGCAAAGTTCATCCAATTTCAGCTTTCCAAATGTCCTTTGTGCTGTGGCAATATATATTGTGTAGAATATCGCTTATCATTTAAATTCCCTTGATGGGGAAAGTCTGCTTGGCAAAGAAAAGAAGTATTTAAAAGAACCAGAAACTAACACAAAATCTAAGCTAATGTGACCTTAAAGTTATCATTTCAAACTCTCAGAATTTAAGCCATCCAAAGGTTCTTAAATTTCCTTTGATTCACTTGAATTAACCCAGCTTCTTTGTCGGGCTCCAGTGAGATAGGGATGTCTGTGTCACACTCCCGCCTGGGGGGTTGTTGTGGACCAGGCTGATGCCAAGGGCCTGGCTGCACCACATTTTCCCCAAAGGGTGCAAGTGAGGTGTGCTTGTATTGCAGGTGCAGAGCTTTTTCCACAGCAAAATGGGTGTTTTGAGACGGTGGCTGAGAAAGCAGATGCCTCCTTGAAGTATTTGGGATAGTAACAGGACTTCCAGCAGCAAAGGGAGAGTGACTCGTCTTGAAGCCACAGCATTGCTTTCCTGTGAATTCATCCCATATCGTAACTCCCATCCTACCTGGAGTACCACGAGCAGCACCTATGGGGCACGTAGTAGGAGCGTGCAGACTTGAACATAAGCGTAGACGAGGCAGTATCAGGGCTTGGGCAGGGAAAGCACATTGGCTGCCCGCGGGGATTGAGGCCTTCCTGTGGTCAGTGTAAGCGTTTGTCCATTTTATTTACCTTCTCATATCAATCGGCTTCTCAGATTTCCCACTCATTGCACAGCCTTCATTTTGGCTTGATTTTTTTTACTTTCAGTTTTCCACCTTGGTAATATTTTAACTCATTAGCTGATTTCAACCTAATTTTAGGGAAGAGGAGTCTTGAGTCTTTCTTAATATATGCAGTCAAGTAAAGGACTCAAACCCATATCAGTGCCCCACTAAGGGGAAAGACTGAAATTTGAGCTTGATTGTATAATTGTACACCAGGGAATCCATGCGCGAGAGAGATTTACTGAATGAAAGTACTCAGAAATCAAACTTAAAAAACTCTTCCGCTTGTGTAATTACTTGTACATTGGCTTTGATAACTCCAAAGCAGGTAAAGTGTTTTTTGTTTAGCCAAAGTAGCTGAGTCCTGCAGCAGGACTTGTATTGCAGTCTGACTGGTAATGGCAGGTGAGTGTCAAGCTCTGTTATGCACAGAGGGAGTGCCCTGGAGATGAAGCTTGTTATGACCAGTAACGTGCCATTCGTGTCATTACAAACTGAAAATAAGAACGGTTTTCTCTTCAGAAAGGTGAATAGGCTTGACTCCTGAACACTGAGCACAGCACGTGGAGCTGAGCTGTCATCCCAAGATGCTTATCTTCCTGGCTATTTTCTAAATACGGCTTTCTTATTTCACTTTAATACAGAGAAATCTCTTCTATTGAACAATAAAAACTTTCAAATAAGGGACTATCCTATAGCAGAGTTTTAGAGTTTCACAGACTCTGCTAGATGCAAATGACAAGCCACACAGCAAGATTTCATAGCAGTCTCCAAGTGTTTTTAAAACAGATCCTAACCATATGTACAGCGTGCCACTTCTGCTGTTGTATATTGAGCTCAGGAGAAGGCAAGTAACATAATTGCCTTCAGCAAAATTGTCAAACAAGGAAACCTTTTAAAACTACATAGAGGGGGAATGTAATGAAAGCCCTGGAAGGAAGAGGCTAAGGGAAGAAAAATTGGCAGAGAACATTAACATATACTTTTAAGCAGTCTTTTCACAGAAAGAATAATGACCCAGAGGTTTGACTGTTGTAGTTCTTTTTTCAGTGAAAGGATTTTGTATGTGCTGCTGTGTAGGAGAGAAATGCTTAGTTCCCCTGTGTTATTTTACATTTCAGTTTGGAAGAGCAAGAGGAAGCTTTATTTAGCCTGTTGAGTCCAACCCCACAGTAATACAGCCTATAAAACTTTCAAGAAGTGAAAGGCATACTGAGCTCACATTTCAGATAGTTTTCAGAATAACTCCTTGGCTGTTATAACCATATGTCATACTAGACATAAATTATTAGAAATTATTTGCTACAGTTTGCATTCATATTACCTCCCAGGGACCTTTCAGACTGGATTTATGGAGAGAGATGTTTCCTGAACGTTTCATCCTAAAGAAACTACAGATCGCAGGACAAATCAAGTTTTGATGAAATAAGGACTCCAGATTTGAATTGCTGACTGATACCTAAGAGTTAGAGAGTGCACTCTCCGGGGGCAATTAGGGATACTATCCGCAAGGACAGTTGTGTCTTGCAGCAATTGCTGCTGGAAGTGGAAGGATTATTGTTTGCTTTATGATAAAGGCAGATGCCGCTGAGTAGCAGCCACTTAACTGGTTCCTCTCCTGCAGGAGTATTGTGGAGACATGGCACAGGAGTGAGAAGAGCCTTAAAGATCTTCCATCCGGGTGAGCTGAAAGCTGTGAATCAAAATTGTCTTTAGGTAAGGGCACGTGATGGTCTCCTGGGCCTTACTGGTTTAATATAAACATGCAAAATATAAACAAGTATCATGTTATTTGTGGTGGTTGTAGTTGTATGCATCAAGGCTCTGTGCTACACTGTGGTTATTTCCGTCTTTCATTTACTTGTTCTGGAAAGTGCTCTTCATCCCCTTTTACGCTGCAGCCCTTGTCTGCTTGTGCTGTAAGGCAGCACGGCTCACAAGGCAGCACGGCACACCAAGCAGCTTGCAGATCATACGCAATAGAAAACCTTTGTCCATGAGATCTAGGTAGCTTGCTCTGAACATTGTAGATTTTACCATCACTTTTCCTTTCTTTTCAAAGTTGTCCTTGCCCTTTGAGGAAAAGTCTTTTGTGAATCTAGAAATGCCATCCAACCTGTGTCTTCTTACCCAGATCCTAAGATCTCATCTGCCCCATATGGGCATGGGTGAACAGTTTCGACTCCATACACCTCAAGGTTGCGGGCAGCCTGAATCCTAGGTAACCCTGCAAATACAGGGAGTGCAAACCAGCAATGAGCAGGGCTTTAGCCCACTGCCTGGTCTGAATTACTGGAGCCAGTGGGAATGAGGTATAGCAGCCTGGCTCTTCATAAAACCCTACTGTGCACTGCTTTGTGCTTCTAGGTGTATTATAATAACCTGGCCCTGTGTGATGGGGGAAGGAGTCTGATAGCAAAAGCTTTTGGTATGAAGATGTGTGAATAGAGGAATTCCATAATTAACTATAATGACCAGCACAGGTGACATTTCTTTGTAGTTAATAGCTGCTGGTGTGAAAGGCCCTGAGGCACAGCCTCAAAGCTGCTAAGCTAGCAAGTGAAATGCTAGGCTATTTGACCTGCAGTTCATTCCTAATATGAATAAGGCTATGAAAAACCTGAGCAAAATGTTCATGGGGACTTCTTCTTGGGCTGTGTGGAAATGCCAGCAATTTTGTATTTGGGATTGAAGCAGATTTCTCATGTTGGCAGTAGGGTTTGCACCAACTCTTTAGGAAGATGCAGAACTGTAAGCATCACTTGCACCTTCTAGAGGGGAAGCAAAGAAAGTCTTATGCACCTGAGAAAGTGTAAACAATTATGGCCAAATTCTGCAGTAGGAAGATTATGGAGATTTCCACCCTTAGGCCCATGATAAGTGAGTGGACTGAAAAAACAGTGGTGCTGAAGGAAGTGATGGCACCTGGGCTATCCCTTCTTGCAGTGTGTCCATGCCTGGAGATTCCTTCTCCAACTCTTCTGACAAAAAGGGATGGAAAAAGGTAGATGGTTCTGAGTGATTCTGCAGGCAGGAGAATGGACCTTGTGACCGGGGGTGGGAGATGGGGCAGCTGTTTGCCAGCCAGACACTGCAGTGGTATTCCCTGGATGTTGCTTTTATTGATGATTCAGAAATGGGTCATACTCTGCACATCTGGCCTTGCCAAAGCAGCCAAACTGTCTCTAGCAATGTGGTACCACCCTGATCCACCAGCATGGGATGCAGCAGCCAGGTAAGGCTGAGGCTATGCCAGGGATGCTCACATTTCACAGGCTGACCTGGGTAACTTTATTTGATGCAAACTGGTTTTAGACTGAGAATCTAGTTTCTGCAAGCCCTGACCACTTTATAAGTTCAGCTTTGGCCAACTTATTTGGGGGGATATTCTAGTGGTCCCTAAATGTTCAGGCAAGCAAAAGCCAATGCTTTGTTTTCAAAGAACTGATTAAAATACTCCACTGTGCTGAAATTTGAGTGGAGGTTGTTCCAAAGCTTTTTTTCCGATTACCAGCTCACCATAAAATCCATTATTGCCCACTTTTAATCCTGACTATCAAAACCATTTGTCTCTACAGATTGCCAAGTGAATAGCTACAGATGTTGTTTATTGTGCTGAACGCAGTGAGACACACTAACAAATCTACTGTAACAAGAAGTAACCCATTACAGTAAGAGAAGACTTTGTGCTCTGAAACAAATATCTTTAGACTTCAGTCTGAAATACAATCTACTGTCATGTTTTCTCCACGGCTAGCAATTTTACTGTATGACACAACAAATCTCAGTGCGAAATAGCTGGGTTTTATTCTCTACTAAAAAACTGGACCTGCTGCAGTGTAGCATATGGGAATTGGCCTGAAGGAGTGGACTCTTCCCTGTGACTGGATTCTCATGAAGCTCTGCATACAGAGCTTTTGATACTGTCTTGTTCTCCACAAAGTCATCAGGTTTACAAAGCTAAGCTATACCATTCATACTGTATGTGTGCTGCCCTAAAACAAAAGCCATGGGACAAGTTCTTAGCTGGCATGAAGAACTGCAACATCAGGCATGACATTTAAAATAGTTCTTTCCTGTCTCAAAGGTTCATCCCCCTTTGACGTTATATTGGTGCCCTCTTTTCTAGATGCCAATGGCCTTTGCCCAGCCAGCCCGGTCTCCCTCTGCTCTCCCATCTCATCAGAACATCTTACTTAGCCTCTGCTTAGTTATCTTCATAAATTCTACCTCATTTCAACTGTTGACTCAGCACCTTGCTGAAATTCTGGTGGATTTTTCTACTGGGAACATAGCGCATGTCTGGCACCCAGACCATTTTTATACAAAGTGCAAAGTCCCAGCTTCCATCATATGAAGAGCTGCAACTCAGTAAAGAAAACAGAAACTTTCTAAGCCTGGGTTTTTTTTGCTGAAGAACGTAAAGTTACTGAAATCACTGTCTGCCTGTCCCTTTTATACCACCTCCAACCATTGTTCAGTAACTTTTGAGTCCATTGACCAATTTCACCCAGAGCTGACATAGGGGACAGAGGTTTTGAAGAGACTTAGTTACTGTAATATTAATAAAAATCTCTCTCCTTTACCTGGTTATCTATAGCAAAGATTGGTATATGAATCTGCCTCTTATCACACACCAGAGAACTTGCAGGAAGGAGGCACAGTCCCCATCTCAGGAAGGCTTTTGCATATCAGACAGCAGAGGTTCCAAAAAAGAGACAAAACCCCATACCAAGACAGAGTGAGTGTCTGTGGTGGTTTAAGCCCAGCTGGTAACAAAGCAGCACGCAGCTGCTTGCTCACTCCCCCCGCACTGGCCATGGTGGGATGAAGCGAAAATATAAAGGCAGGCTCGTGGGTCGAGATAAAGACTGTGAGGGATCACTCCCTCTTATGGTCGCGGGCAAAAGGCTCAACTTGGGGAAGAAGCAAAATCAATTTAATTTACTACAAGGCAAATCAAAACAAGGATATTAGGAAGTAAAACCCAAACCTTAGAACACCTTCCCCCCACCCTTCTCTCCTTCCCGGCTCAACCCCACTCCTGGTTCTCTCCACCTCCTCCCCCCAGCAGCACAGGGGGACGAGGAATGGGGGTTGGGGTCAGCTCCCCACACCTTGTCTCTGCCGCTCCTTCCTCCTTGGGGGGGAGGACTCCTCACTCAGCCCCTGCTCCAGCGTGGGGTGCCTCCCACGGGAGACAGTCCTCCACGAACTTCTTTCTCCAAGGTGAGTCCTTTCCACAGGCTGCAGTTCCTCACAAACTTCGCAGGCGTGGGTCCTTTCCACGGGCCAATCTCCAGTCTCACACTGCTCCACCATGGGCTTTCCCATGGAGTCCCGGCCATCTTCAGGGGCCTCTGATCCCCTGCTCCCCCGCTCCCCTCCATGGGCTGGGGGGACACAGCCTGCCGTCTCACCACGGGCTGCAGGGGCATCCCCTCCTCCGGCGCACCTCCTCCCCTCCTCCTGCACTGACCTCGGGGTCTGCAGAGGGGTTCCTCTCACATTCCAATTCACCTACTCACTACCAGTTCCCCTTCTTAAATCTGTTCTCCCAGAGGCACTACCACCATCACTGATTGGGTTGGCCTTGGCCAGAGGCAGGTCCGACTTGGAGCCGGGGAAGCTTCTAGCACCTTCTCACAGGAGCCACCCCTGCGGCCCCTCCCCTGCTACCCAAAAAAACCCAAGCACGCCACACAAACCCATAACAGTGTCCTTAAAGTTTTAGTGAGGGCAAAATAACATGGTTTGCCCTCCTCCTGCAGGCTTTTTTAGTAGTGATTGTTTTGAAGAAAATACCTGATGTAGCATAATTCAGTTCAAGTGATAAAACATTGACAAATTTATAAGCTGCTGAAAGCAAGAGCTCCTAATAGTCTGCGTGGCAATTTTACTTGGTGGTCTTCTCAGGGTTTGCTAATAAATGGGTTAATAGATGTCAGTCTCCATAATTCCAGATTGTGCAGCCAGAGTTGGGAAGAGACACTGCCATTTCAGAGTTAGGCTGCCGGAGGAGCGTGGGGGTGTTCTGTGCTGCACCACCATTCTGGAATGGAAGAGGTGCTAAAAGGAAACCATGATGATTTTGTAGGTTTTTAAATGTGCTGCTATTATGGGGGAAAAAAAAAAATCCAAACAAAAAAGAAGCCAAATAAAATTGCTTTTTTGCAGCAGTTGCAAATGCTCTTTGTGTTAGTAATGTTTGGCCTCATCATAAAGACATGCTGTCATCATCTCTTGCATTCTCTTACTTTCACCTGTGTGGCTTTCACTGTGCCTCTATTCAGGATTCTGTGTTTTAGAGAAACCTCAGCTATAAACCTCTCTAGTGGAACCCTGCATGCTTAACAGTTGACACATGAGTTTGTTTCTATGGAGTGAATATTAAAATTAATGTAAAATAGTAAACCCCAAAGATTAAATTAAAATAACAAAAGAGATATTACTTACTGAAAGGAAATAAATTGACAAAATTAAACCATAGACCATGAATTAGATTTTCCATGGAGCTCAGCTCCTATTAAGCAACTGTATAAACAGAGTCACTGAAGGGCTCAGCCTCTCTCTGCTCCCATGCTTTCTGTGGGACCAACTGGGCATAGCTAGTTTCTAGATCTGGCCCATTTGCACTTGAGTCATTCATCCTAGTTCATCACTAATTGTCGAGATGCAGCCAGTGGGACCTACCTAGCACAGATGTTGTCGTGTGCGACGTGTGATAGCTTTGCTGTGATGAGGTGGGATGATTGGAGTAGGTCCCCTTCAGAAACCAGTGTTGATGGGGCAATCAGTCCATCAGCATTGCTACAGTCTCAATCTTGAACAACCCTATCCCTGGTCCTGACTCCAAAAGTTTTAGCAAGGGCTGTAGTCTCCTTGCAAGGTATATATTTGAGTATTTTCCTGAAAATGAAAGGATTTATAGTTCCTCTTTAAGCATGTCTTTCAACTGAGACCCTTGATAGTTTCCAGTATTGTCAGTATTACGTTAACGCACAGCAAATACAGTTCAGCTCCGTGCTGCAAAAGCAAAATGACGTCCGAATTGTACTGGGGACTGTGAATTAATTCCCAGGTGGTACACCTTTGTTCCTTCCTACTCAGGGGGAATGAGAAAGGACAGGTGTCTATTCTGCTCCTCACAGAACAGCAGTCACAGCATGTGGGACTGCTTGGGTGTAACGTGGGACAGGCGGGTGGGCTAACAGTTTAGAAGGAGTTCTAGGTGGATTCTTGAACCTCCAGGTGAAGTAAACTGACCCCAAAACAAGAGACAATGTGAGGGGTTGGAGAATATTTAAGCCTAGCAAGGTGAGTTGCTATCAAACCTGCAAATGAGGGGGAGGTATTTTAATAGGGTGATCCCATGGAGAAAAGAGATCTCTGAAGGTGAAGATATTCCTGCATTCAGGTTTTGCCACTTCCATTCTTTTTTTATGGCACTGGGCAGGCCCTTTCTTCATTATGGCTGCATTTGTGAAGTGACAACTCAGAAAAGATACCTTATATCTGTATACAGCCCTGTGGTTAGCCCCCTGCCTCATCTGTTCTTGTCCCGTTCTCTTTCACACAGGTCTGGCCTGTAATCCAGTGCTGTTCCATGTCCTGAAGGTTCAGTTCCTGGTGCCACAAGATGGTGAGTGTGCCAATGAGCTGACATGGACCAGTTTGACATCACTCGGCAGGCCTATGCATGTATATGGTACTGCCATGAAGAGCTCAGACTCTTGGGTGATTTGAACTGGGTAAGAGCCCTGTGTAAGGAAGTGCAAGGTCCCATGTTTCCTGTTTGCACAGGTGAAATTGTTGATTTTAGCTAGTGGCTTTGGAAGAGAAGAAAGCATGTTTTATTAGCTGGTCTATATTAGGTGGGTATAGAAAAGAGGTGAACGTCTATCATCATGCAAGACTGAGAAACGCAAGTGCTGAGGCAGCCTATTCATCCCCACTCTCTCTATTCTGCCTGCTTCCCAAAGTGTATTTGCATTGGCACTGTCGGAAATGAGTGTAAAAGAAAATGTGGACTAATAGCCTATAATCCCCCTCATCTCATTCAGAAAAAGCTAATATCAGCAATAAGTCAACCCCAGGTCATCTCATGCAGTGGGTAAGTTTATGTTCCTTAAAGAAATAAAGTGCCATCTGACACTGAGCTTTAAGAAAGCAACGTATTTAAACAATGGATAAATAACTACCTTATCTTCTAGTATAGGTATCATCAATGACTTGGTATCTGAGCTCTGCTTGGCCTGGGGGGATTTTTTGTTTGCTTGCTTGCTAAATTTTCCAGAAATGTCTCTGAAAGCTGATGCAAAAGACTGATGGTGGGTCTTTTATGCTAGAGAGAGCACTTCTGTTCTGACAGTGCTGAATCCCTGGTTCCGGTTACTTGAACAGTTTGTCTGGTGTCTCCTGTGTTTCAAGACTAATAATCAGCTGTGGAAAAAAAATTATTATTCCTGTGCATCTACTGCAGACTGTAACATTTTCTGACAGTGACTTCATGAGGTCACATGCTTTGTGTGTCCCCAGAAATCTGAATTTTCAAAGGTGATATATTTTCCATTAATGGCTGTTGCACAGCAATGAATTTGATTCCAAGGTAGGCACATTATATCAAGCTTACCTTATTATAGATTGCAGTGGGAAACACACTCTGCGTAGATGCAGCTTACTAAATTATCTATGTGAATCAGTAGGTGGTAACTTTGAACATGCTGCATATCTGACCAAGTTGTGAATATAGCCAGTTTAAGAGCTGATGTGTTTAGCATAATAGCTAATCTGTCTCATTTAGCAGGCAATGTGTCTGAGCTTGTATGCGGTATGTCTGACTTGGTGAGTGGCATGACTGACTCAGCAGTTGAATAACATTACTCCATTCTGGAATGCATCTTCTTCAATGGAGAATATATATATACACACACAGACACACATTTATATTTTTTGTTAGTAGGTGATTGAGCACACACCAGAATGAATCAGTCCTACTGAGTATGCAGAAGGGTTTTTCTTCCCTCTACATCATTCCTCTCACTTGACCATTATTTTACATATCAGCTGCTGGGATGCATTCAAAGCCTAATGGAAACCATTGACTTCCAAGATCTTTTGATCAGGCCCTGTAAGCCAGCCCAGGCATTCAGCAGGCAAGACTGAATGTAGGTAAAACCTGTTGCATATCTTCCTGCCCTGTGGTCCCATAAGGTGTCCCAAAGCAGCATTTCTCTCTTTTTCTTTGCCAGAAAGTTGTGTTGTATTTACCTTTGAATAAGATGAAGTGGGAAACTCATGGCTTGAGACTGATCCAGCCTACAATTTTACTTCTTCCACAGTCTGTTGTGGTTTCGTTTTTTGTTGTTGTTGTTGGGGTTTTTTTAATGCATTAGTGCTGGGTAAAACAAAAGCGAGTGCGAGTGTGTGACTGGCAAAAGCTGTTTGCAGGCTTTCTGGGCTTTCAGCACAGGGAAGGTTCCCAGCCCCTCAAAGAAGTAATTGTAGCTGTTTTTTGATTACTGCATACTCTATCATCCCTGCTGTAACTTAGTCGTCTACCCAGTTGGGGATCAGCGCACAGTCTTTCAACAGCCCGTGCTCTGCAGGATCACATATTTTTTCTTAAAAGGGCAGGATATTTGGCAAGGTTTGGAAGGCTGGCAGTGCAGTGCTGCAGGCTAGCTGGTGCTCAGTACCGCGGCGGGGGGGTTGTTCAGCATCTCCAGGACTGCACTTGAGACCGAGGAATAGCAAGAATATTGAAATGTGTCTCAGAAGGGAAGCAGGGCTGCCTCCCAAGTTGAGCTGGCATTCCTAGAAGAACGATAGGAGAGCAAATGCTTATCTGTTCAGTTAGCAGAATGCCTAATGGGAAGGGAAACCGATCGTCTGATTAGCATTGGCATGTTATCCTTCAGCAGCAGGTTGCCTCAGGCAATGGGCATAGAGCTTTTCGTCCCCGCACAGGTTTCATGTTGTTCTGCTCCACTTAGCTTTTGCTTTGATTTGCTTCACTTATCTCTCATTTGGTGGAAGATAGAATCAATAAATCTTGAATACAAGTTGCTCAACAGAGGACTGCACTATTCTTACTTTTGGGCATGCATAGCTTCACGCCTGTTCATCTGTGCTGTTAGCATGTTTGCTCTTAATGTTGTGCTGCTTTTGATATCAGTGGGAATGCTCTCACTGCAGCTGGTTATTTTTTACTTTTATTTTCTAAAAGATGAGTCCCCACTATGCAAATCTCCAACTATGCATTGTTGTTGATGAAGCCACTTGAGTAGCACCACAAGCCCAGAGCCTGCTGGTTAAAATGATGTGGGTGGCAGAGCCATTAGTACAACATGGAAAATCCCAAGCAGTGGTTTATGTTACTTGGCCACTGTCCTCCAAGTTCTATTTTTTCCTTATGTGATAAATCGAGTAGTTTTTTTTCTGATTACCACGTAAGAAAGAAATCTCTTGAAAGGACAAGTGAAATGTTGCCTGAAACAGCAGTTTGCCTGTTTGCTCTTTCTTGCAAAAACCTTCATTGCAGCTTCTAAGAAATGTTTCAGTTCTGTTTAGCATGTAACCATTCCCAAATAAGACATACCTGTGTTTTCTCTGTTAGTTTAGGATGAAACTAGGAATGGGAAACTCAGCTCCACCTTTCTTGAGTGTCTTGCTGTGTGGTGAGCAAGTAGCACAAGTGAGATAATGCTGGTTGTGGGCCTTTTCTCTAAAACCTGTTCCTGAGTGTTTGAAGCAAATCAGAGCACTTCCTCACAGGGAAAAGCATGTGTCAGGAAGAGTAATGCACAGGCTGTTTATCTACCTGCCTTGGACTGTTCGCTGTGGGGTGGCGATGATTTGCGATACTGTTGATTTGCCAGCATTTACAGAGGTGGCAGCAGAGATCGCCCTCTTGAGTTCAAAGCCTTCCTAAAATTTGGGGATAATACAGGTTTGAAGTGCTTTCTGGTCCGACCCGACCCTTTGCTCAAAGTAAGTCCTGTAAAAGCAGGTTGCTTGGGTCTTGTCCAGTTGAGTTTTGAGTTTTTCCAAGAGTAAAGATCCCACAGCCTTTCTGGACCCTTGTGCCAATGTTTGATCATGCTTAACTCAGGATATCTCCTCTCTGTTGTAGGATTAGTAGCAGAGGAAGCAAAAATAGTTACTAGGTACTGGCAGCTTTCTGACATTTCTACTGTCAGTGCTCAAACAGTCCAAGTTTCTTCAGGACTGAAGGCAAATAAATATATAGCCTTATGTCTTCAATGAGATCAGAGATGCCATTGGCTATGTTGGAACATGGGCCATGCTGGAATACAACATCCCATACACAACCTGGTAGGTATGTAACTAAAATTCATGCCAGCTTTTCACCTGATTGCAGAAGAATTTAACGGGGGCTGAGCACACAGGGGAAGCTTGCCATGTCCTTGTAACTCTCCCCTGAGCTACTGTTGTTGGCAGCTTTGAATTTGCATGTTTATTCCAAGTTTTATTGGAACTATGGAAAAAATGACATGAAAATAGTAGTCGGGTACCTTTGTTCAGTCAAATAGGAACTTACTGGCATGTGTTATGCTAAAACAGTGACTAGCAATAGGGTTCTAGGCTATTTATTTTATAGTATCTGCAAACAAACTGTAGATTGCATCATCTAAAGGTAGGTTTCAAAGAAACTATGATACTGTTTTCAAAGATTTCATTAATCAGGAAGATGTATGTCATCTAATGTTTCTGTATTGCCCTTTCACTAAAATAATCAGAGTAAAACTGTGTACAACTTCAATCCCTTCCTCTAGCAATAATTGACTTAAGCCATAATTTTGAAGAGATTAGTTGCCTAGTTTAAGAAACTGCAAATGAGCCTGAGTTCCAGAGAAAAGTTTATCATACACCTTCTGTAAACTGTGTCCATATAAGTTGAAATATTGACTTCTATAACTTTGATTTCCCTTCATACCAGCAAATCTTTTAAATGGGAAATGAATTATTTCTTTTAATCTGACCAAATATTGCAGTTCAGTTGCAACTGTTGTCTACAGAGGTAAGTTGTGGTAATATAGACATTTGTCATGTGAGACTTTGCTGCAGCACAGAATTAGTGCTGAAAATGTTCATGTCCACCCTCTCTTTTAGTGCTGATGTGAGTCAAGCTTACTATAATTAATTTGCATGTGGAAAACTGCCTCTCTGCCAAGAGATAAAGAAGATGATTTTGAGTTACCACAATTATGTCATAAAATGTATTTATCCAGAAGCCTGCCTCTTCCAAAGTAGATGTCTTCATAGTGCATATTCAGCATATGCCCCTTTTGTGGCTTCCACACTGTAGTTGTAATAACTGACAGCTGAAAACATCATTGCGAGGCTGTCAAATGTGCTGTCTGCATAACTGGTGATAATCTAACTGTTCTTCAGCTTCACATATCAAACTGCTGGGAACCGATACTTCAGCGCTTGTTATTGGCAACAGTAGGTGGAATTGAGTAATGTGGTTTGAGTGTCAAAGGCCTGTGGTGCTGACAGGAATATTAACCATAAATCAAACACAGCACAATGGTCGTGCCAGGCTAGAGTGTAAGGCAGGTTCTTGCAAACCAGACCGGGCCGGCTTAGACCTTACCCATGGGAATATTTCCATTGGCTAACAGAAGTAAGGATCGGTAGGCTGGGGCTCTCGTAATGACCTGTTTAGTTTAAAACTGTGAAGGAGCAATAGAGACCAAACAAGTGATGTGTGAGATGGCTGTGTGCTCTGCTGAATGTGTTCCCAGTTGTCTTGCAGCCCTGCCATGCTGCAGAGGCTGTTGAAGAGCAGGGGATATCTCATCCCTGGTTAGGCATCATCGATCATCGCTGCTGCTCCCATCTGGCTTCTGTTGTAAAATCTTCCAGTGATGGCTGGGCTTGCACTTGCTGTATTAAGTGGAGTTTGCAGGGCTGACATTTAAAATGTCCTTGATTTAGAGCCAGCTCGTGACATTCTTTCTCACAGCAAACAGTTCCCTGTTGCAGAAAGGGCCCCATTGCCTGCATCTTAGCTGCTCCTAGTGCACACGGTGAACTGAGCAGGGGAAGGTGTCTGACTCCAGCCTCCGTGTTAGCAAATGAACCAAAACACTGGGAGCTGTTGGTGGGAGGATTGCGAGGAAATATCTGGGTACCTCATGCAGTCAACTTGCTTGACTGCTAACTTTATTTAATGGCTTATGGTCCTTCTAGATGCCACAATCATATATCCTGTTGCCTTTGGTGACTCTTCCAGCACAGTTGCTCTGGTGACAGGCTTGGACAACTCTCTTTTCATAATTAGGTCCTAGATTATTGCAAGTTTTATGTGTTCTCAAAGGTCTGTGCATTTGGCTTATTCACTGTGTTAAACAGACATGATGCAAAAAGAGCAAACAGTACTGAGTTGTGGGGCAGAAATCTGATTCTAGCTAACTCTACCTGGAAAACCTTTGGGGAAGGGCACTGCAAAATTTTTTTGCAGTTATGTGGAGTTTCTCAGCAGGGAGTCAGCTAACAATATCCAGAGCAACCCAGCAAGCAAGAAGCATAAAGCCAGGAGCTAAGCAAAATACAGAGATTTCATTATAAATTAGTGTTGGAAATTAGAGCCAGGCTGTGAAATAACCACAATTAAAATTCAGAGAGCAAAGAAGAAAAAGCTTACCTAGTGACCTCTGCTTGCTGCACAGGGTTAGAAAAGAAGCTGTGCTATTTTAGTATTCTAGCATAGCTTGCACATTACTGAAATTGTAAGGAAATTAAAGGAAAACTGGGGGACCGATTCTTAGCTGATGAAAGTCAGCATAACCCAGCTGATATCAAAGCAGCTAAACTGACCTACAAGAGCTCAACATGTGTCTCTAAACCAACAGCTCCCCACTCTCTATACCTATGTAGATGGAGAAAATGAAGCAGCTTTTTTCTGGCAAGTCTATATGCTGATCCTGAACTGTGTGTCTCTATTCAATGGATATGAGCTGTTTAGGAGTAAAGATAATGATCTCAAAGTTAACTCCAGGGGGAGAGAAATAAACCCCTAATAAATCAGATCAGTACAAGGTGATTTTTTTTTTTTGTGATTGTTTGTTGAATTGCCTTCAATCAATTTATTTTACTAATATGAAACTAAATTATTCCCAGTTCAGGTTTGTTATGAACATTAAAAATCTAAAATGCCAAACCAACAAAAAAATGAATACCAGGATTCTAACACAAGAGCTCCCTGGAAATAAATTCAAAGGCAGCCAAATAAAACAAGAGATTAAAATATACAAAATACTGCAATTTAAAAGAAAATCACTGAATTATTGAAACTCCACAGAAGAGATGTCACAGCAGTGCTTCTAATCAGCCTGATTAAAAAACCACACTATCCTTTTTTTTCCCCTTCCTTTGATGTCAAGAAGTGTATTGTAAACTTAAAATGATGTATGTAGTTCCATCAGATTGATCTGGAAAGTTCAAAGATATTGTAATTTTCCGAGCATTTATGCTTTATCCTATGTGGTGGAAAGTACGTTGCATGTATACACAGTGTAATCCTTTTAAGACTCTGTTGTAGGACTGCAAACAGAAAACACTCTTCTGCAGAGTGAAAAAATAAGCAGCCTCTGTAGAACAGCTCTGTGCTGACCTTCACTGTTCTGTGTTCATACCCAATGCAATCAATGCGGTAAGTGTCTCACTCGCAGGAGTGCTTTGTTCTCCCCAACTGATTATTTTGTTATAAATTTACATACAGCCTTTGCGAGCTGCCTGATAATTGCAACATCAGCTGGCAGTTTGGAGCTCGAGGGCAGCCTCTGGGCCCCTGCTCTCCGGACGAGAGTGACTTTCTCGCTGCCGAAGAGGCACACAGGGCTTGTGATGGCGATTTTGGTGAACGATGCGCCAGCCGGTAGCCCTCACTGTGCGAATGTGTTTGGGCAGAGCTGCCTCACGGGATGCTGATATCATTGTGGTGCTCTGTATGTAGGGGGTCCAAATGAGTGTGAGGGGCAATGCAGTTCATGTGCTGCCAGAGGGGCTCCTTCAATATTGGTTCTTGCAAAGAGAAACTCATGTTTCAGCAAGCAAAAGGATTGTTATTTCCCTAATGGGACAGAGACCAGGTTTTCCACGCATTAGATGCTATATAACATGGAAAGAGATGCCTTTTGCCCTGGCACGGCATTCTCACCCATACTTCTGGGCAGCCAACCTATTTTAACAATTTCTGCCACTGGTAGTGAGTAGTAGTTGTAGGCTGTGCTGGGGCAAGTACCTTCTGAAATGACTTGCCTATTGTGAATGTTAGGCATGCCTAAGTTGGAACTCCTGTCCTAAAAATTCTTCATTTAAGTAAATGAGATGGGAAAATATACCATCATTCCCCTTTTGCAGAAGAAAAATCAAGTTGTAGACCAAAGGAGTATTTTAAGGCCCAGTGAAGTAGATGGAAAGGCAGCATTAAGTTGTGGCAGCCTTTAATAAGTTGCTCAGGGATTTTGTGCCTTTGCAAAGGGCTGATCTCAGCACTGCCGAGAAGAGATTCAGAGCCTTGCCTCCAATACAGACAAAGCTGAACTTAAGAACTATTTTAAAGGATTTAAATCTTACAGATTTTTCTCTTAATTATTTGTGACTTTTTTAGGCAGAATTTATTTAGATTTTTTTTTTTTATTTCCCCAGAAGTACCATAGAAAGAATGGGACACTGTGATTCTGCATCTTTTAATGGAAACTTTTGGTTTATTTTGGCATTTCTGTAGAGCGGTGGCCTGTTCAACAGACTGCGGAATGGACCTTGTTTGCTCAAGGCCTGTAGCGGGGAACAAACCCAACCAGCATAATTGGAGCTACATCTATTTACACCAGCCAAAAAATGTGACCCCTGATCTTTGATTACTCTCGTCGAGCAGAGTGCTACAAGGCAGGGATTTTTCAGTGGTCCTTTATCTACTTGAATTGCCTGGCCAGCTACAAGTTACAGAGGCTGTAAACAAGGGGAAATTGGGATGGCAAACCGATCAATTACAGAATATTGAAAAGATCAAGAAAGTGGCAGCAATACTGCTAAAGCCAATATGGAAAAGCCTTTCTCATCCAACAACCTCATTCTTGTGACAAAGATTATAACAAGATGGAAAATGGCACAACATGAATGCATTCTGGTGGCAATGATTGCTATGAGAATTGGGACTGGTTCGTACTTCACCCACTCTGTCTATCTTTCCTAGATGCTGTATCCCAGGCAACCCAGGCAGAAGGTGTTATATTTATTATGTCCCCGTCGCTTTTTATCTCTTGTAGTGAAACCTGACATTAAATTCTCTCTCCAGCTTCCACTCTTTTAAACAAGCAGGAAAACGTGACAGCGTTACCTTCACTCAATCTCCTAATTAGCCCAGCAGAATATATTTCTTTCTTCTCTATTTGAGAACGTCTGTGCCATGGGTCTCTCTAAAGTGGCTGCTGCTAGCACATTTTCTGCCTCACTTTGTACAAGGGGCTGCCCTGTGCTTTTGGATATGGCCTTGGTTTCATTTCCACTACACAGCAGGTTTAAGGCCTTAAAAGAGATGAGGTCTGGAGACCGTACGTAAAGCTTGAGAGATGGCATGATACCTGTCTGGAAAGGATAACGCTTACCCTGTCTGTACAGGGTCTGCTAGATAGTTAAAGGCCCTGTAGTTAAAAAATACATATAAATAAAAGAAATTTCAGCACATTGGGAGATTTTTATGTTCAGCTCGTGAAATCCTTTTTCTTTTTTGTGTATTGAAAAGGCTTCTTTGAGCCATTGAAAATGCTCTTTATATCCCAGAGGTTGTTAGCGGCAGGAGGTGTGGAGGGAGAATCCAGCTTTGGCAGTCACGGGATCAAACTTGCCAGGTCAGATCTGTATTATTTTTGATACGTTAGTGCACGTTAAGGACATTTGGGTAAGATCAGAGCTGGTAACTGACAACAAAGAGGTGACAGCTTCTTACAGCTGCCTTTGAATAGAGCTTGCAGTGCAGGTCTTTTCTCTCTGTGCGAAGTTTAATGTGTCAGCGTAAACCGCTGCTGTTGTGGTGGCAGTTTCACCTGAAAGATGGTTTTAGAGTTTGCCACCATGCAACTTTCTGCTGCCACCTCCCAACTGACTGTATGTGCAAGTGCCACAAAACACACAGTCAGTTAATGAATGACATTGCTTTCATCTTCTATTAATCGGCCACTTTCCTTGTGCTCAGCCCAGTGTAAATCACGCATCCTGGCAGGGTTGACCACAGGATGCAAGTCCTGGTAGAGTCACCGTGAAGGCTTTTCTCTCTTGCAGGCTGTTTCTTGCCCCATGATGTGTTATGCCTAGTGAAATCAAGTTTGTTCTATTTCAGCAATCACTGTCAGCTACGTGATGCTGTTGCCTGTAACTGGGACTGTCAAAAAGGAACAATGAAGTGTCAGCAGCAGTCTGAAACGGCTCCATCTTCTGCTACCTGACAGCACTGCTTCCTGGTCTTCAGAGCAGGACCGTGAGACCCAGGTGAAGTCACAACCTGTAAGTGCTTACACTAGCTTGTGAGCTGCTCGCTTTCTTGAATCTCTGGTCACTGCTCAGTTCCAGCAGGCTGGAGTGGGGAGGAAACGTTCGCAGCCTTGGACTGCAGCCTGTGCTCCTGACTGGAGGAACTTAGCTGCTGCTGACTCAGGATCACATGCATGCGGATAAGCCAAAAGAGGATCCACACGTTCACAGAGAAATTCTGCTCTAATCCATTAGTGTTGCAAGATGTAAAGCTTAAGTGAGTATAGCAGTTTTCAACACAAAGTTTGAATTCCCTTTTGTTTTGCCTTCTGTCCTCCTTAGCTGAATTCTTCCACACTCCTTAGCAAACCAAGGGTCAGGACTTAGTGATAGATGCTCCTTGGTCTTCACCTACGCCCAGAGAGCTGCAGAGGGCTCTTGCCACAAGGCTAGGAAAGTCGTCATTAAGCAGCTAGGGATAAAAGAAATTCCTGTCCTGGTGATGAGGGAGAAATGCCTCCTTCTGTGTGGCATTCTGCTTTTCTTCAGCCTTACCAGCACCAGGTTGATCTGTCCCCCTCACTGTCCCCTTCATCCATTTGCAGAAGAGTAGTTCAAAAGTCACAGCTACCGTTTGAGAGCCCTTTGAAAATTCATCTATCCCTTTTCTGTTATTCTGCAGATAGGCCAAGACAACAGCTTGTTAGTGTTTAAATGAGCCCATCCATATATTTGCATGAAATTCTCAGTCATTTAAGCCTTATGTCTGGTCACTGTAATGTTATGAACTGCTCTCTAATTCAAGGCTTTTCTTTTCAGCCTAACTAGAGTGTAACACTATTATGCAGTCATTGCCTCTCAAAGAAGAGATAATTCTGAACCTAATCTGCCATTTCTGTGTGGTTTGTTGTGATTTTTTTTTTCCCAGTCTTGATACTGGAGAATGAGGTGCAGGAGGATTCAGCATCATTCAAGTGAAAATGAGGGGTATCAGAAGAAAATTGGGGTGTGGGGGGTAGTGGAGTGTGCCATATTCCTGACACTTTCCTAAAAGAGATTGCTGAACAGCCTGCCTGTCAGGTCCTGTCTTGCTGGAAATACATACCACCCTGGCCAGGGAAGGATATGCACTAGTTAACTTGTCTGGGGATGCAAACTCTAAGTTCCCTGTAAATATAGACTCTGATCGAAATGCTGTTGGCTCTGGCTGACCCAATACAACCGGATGCTGTTGAGTCCCCACCTGCCAGCTAAAAATTATAACACAGAGTCCTCTCTGGCTCTAATCTTTCTGCTCCTGTGTTCAGATGGTGCAGGGCTTTGCATCTCCCTCCAGGGCAGGCAGACAGGCTGCCTAAGCATGTGGTCACTGTGCTTGCAAGCAAGGGAGGCTCCAGGTCCTCAGTACAGTACAGCACAGCTCCAGGAAGCCAAAAAGTGTATGATTCTGGGATTTTGCTTTTTCCCCTTTCATTTTTCTTGGGGCAGTGGAGTTTGCCACTCTTTGCATTAGAGCTTACAGGTGCTTTATGCCAAATAACAATATGCATGTCATAAAATTGCCAGCTGATGTGCAAGCCAAACTGCCGTAGTGATTGTTGGGTTGTATTTTTGTAACTGACTTGAATCCAGGGTTTACATATTTTAAATAAACCCACATTGGTGGAGATCCACACACAGACAAGTTCCTGCCACCGTTCTGCTAAGTGACTGACTCTTCCCCCAGCCACTCTCTCTTGATCTCCTCAGTGGTAACTCAACTATGGCTTCAGGGCAGAAAATGACAGTCCAAAATGAGCTGAAGAAAACTCTCTGGAATATCTCCTCTCCTCTCCATTACCTTAAAAAAATTAAACTTCTGTTTATTCTGAAGGGCTTCTGTTGCTCTCAAGCCATATCTCCTAATAGGTTTCTTAGAGAAGCATTTTTCTCTATGCAAGTAATTTAAGCCTTACATGCCCTCAAGCTATTTTTTAATTAAAAGAAAAATAGAAAACTCTTGGCCCAAGTAGGGGGCTTATGCTGTCGATTGACTACAGTAAGGAATTTCGTAAGAATTTTGAATTCTGCACTGCCAGATACGAAGTCAGCCCTATAAGTATAACCCTGACCTAAGGCTGGGATTTTTAAAATGAGTTTCTTAATAAGCAAGGGAAGAAATAAATTTGACTTTGAATAAGCATAATGCAATTTCCCTTCACACAAATTACTCCTTTATTATAGCACAGATATTCACATTTATCTGTCTAAATACTTAAGTCCTATGCAGCTTCATTTTGCTGGACTCAGCTCAGTCCTACCTAAGAAGCAACCCCTTACTAGAGCAGCTTAATTCATACATGCTCACCCTGTTTACGCTGTCATAACCCACCAAATGCATATGGTACACCAGCTCCCCTCCTTTCCCCGTGGCTGAGCCAGGACTATTTCTGTAGTCGCAATCATCCAGAGCCATGACAGTGCCATTCAGCTGGATTTTTCAAGAAGTTGGAGTAATTCTCCTTTTGTTTCCCAAAGTATTAGACTTTCTCAGACATGAGGGAAACTGAGGATGAAGGAGATAGATTTGCTCTTGGCTGCATAAATTAAGCTATCCACTTGCTGAACCAAATGCAAAGGATTTGGTAGATGCAGTACCGCACAGCATGCTCTTCCACTGCTGTGCGGTGTCTTCACTGCAGCAGTGGTTATGAGGGCACAGAGTTAGGGACTCTGTGGTCAGAGCGTTCCTGTACACGTGGCTAGTGTTAGTGGTTCCCACAAGCGTGGGGGGCATCCTCTATTCACCCTCCCTAACCTTTTCATTTCAGGGAGAGATGGCCTGGTTTCTGCCCTTTTCTAACAGAATACTCTTATTAGTCTTACTAGGGAAATTAGGGCAAATCTAATGGGTTGTCATCGAGCAAGAAGTCACAGTCGGCTTGTATGACTTTACCTCCCTAACCTTGCTGCCAGAGCATAGATGCAGAAGTGCCAACCCACTAGTGTGAGACTGGCTGCTGTGGGTGAGTGGGAGCCTGATGGCAGTAGAGGGGCTTGGTTAATGCAGCAGGGCATGTCTGGCAGGAGCAGGGACTTTAGGTAAATAAACCAGTCAGGAAACAGTTAATGGTAGAGCTGCAACCTACATGGTATTTGAGAACTGTTTTCTCAGAATGGGCTCATGTTGCACCAGTGGCTGGGGTAGAAAAAGGCCCGAGATCATCATTGTTTCACTTGTCTGTTTTCCCATATCTTCCTTTTGTTGGGTTTTTTGTTTGGTTGGTTGGTTTGGTTTTCTGTCACAGCTGACTTTCTTAGCTGAGAACAGGCTAAGTATGTCCAAAGCAACTCAGCAGCTGGTGAAGATAAAGCCAGGACTGTTAGAAAACGACGAGCAGAGGTATTTTTGCAAGTTGAAATGAAGGATGGGAGAGCCACACTTGGATAAAAAAAAAGAATTAACCTTGAACCTCTCCCCAAAGTCTGATTTAAACATGAATCTCATTTGAATTTAAAAAGAAAAAGGCAAGAAAATATAATTCACTGAGCTATTTTATGCAGCGTCTGCAGTTCCTGGTTTGGGGAAGTGTTGAACTAAATACAGCCAGAGCACAAGAGAGTGGTGCTGAGCACAGACATCACCAGCACAGGGGGCAGAAGCAGAGACACTGTTAACTTTTCTCCCAGGTTTGTGCCTTGTCCCCTGTCTGGTGTGCCAGATTGATCGTCAGGTGGATTGCCCCCTTGAAAGTGCTGACAGAGATTATTCTTTGCAATAGACAGGGATACCTGTGACAGCACCAGAGACAGGCTCAGTATATACATGGTTAGATTAACCCACACTTCTGTTTAAGATTTTGTAAGGTCCTGGAGGGGAATAATATTCCCTGTTAATCCCTGGTTAGCTAGGGCATCTCAGGATGAAGCTGCTTTGCATGGGGGAGTGTTGCTTGGTGGATACTGTGCTTCACACAAGAAGTTCGTGATGAGGGAATGGAGGATTGATGAAGAGAAATGGCACAAGGTTGAGCTCTTATAGATGGCCAGGCAAAGAAAAGCACAGTAAACTGATTGCAAGTAAGGCAGAAGAAAATAAATTAATCCAACTTCAAGGCAGGAACCCATAAAGATCTACCACTAGCCCTTCACCTCTTCATCAGTCTGTTTTCCTGGTGCTTGAAACACTTTTTTCTACTACTCTCTACTCCCACCATTTTCAAATACCTAGAGAAGGGGTAAGAGAGGAATGAGCTTTGCGGTGAGCTCTGAACATGTCTAGAGTGATGGTAGTATACATGAGCTGGTGAACCGCTATGTCTGGTTTTGGCTTCTCGAAGTTGAACATCCCTCCTCTTCTGTGCTGGAAACCTTATCTGAAGTATATTTTCAGTGATAAGTGACTAGTGATTATCCCTTGGAGAGAGGTGGCAGCTATCTTCTGGAGTCCCTGCCCATGGTGTGAGGTGGGCAGATCAACTGGGGTGCTTGGCCACCAGGGTAGAGCAGGATCTCAGGAGAAGAGAAGGAACTTAATTTTCTTTTGAAGCACTGCAGTAGAAAAGTCCTAAAGAGATTTTCTGTTTGGGGCATTTGGGTTTTTTTTTCAGTGGAAAATTGTGGTTTTTCCTATTTAATCAAAAGCCCCGTTTGCCTCAGCAGTTTTGATGGAAAATTTTCACATAGGTCTTTGTTGTAAAATACCAACACGTCAGAATTATCCCTTTATCTCAGCAGATGCCCTTTCCAGAAAAGGAACATCTCAGGTGATGAAAAACACAGCAGCTTTGCCGCCTTGACTCAGTCAGACAGTTTTTTGATGATAGAGAATTTTGTCTAAACAGACTCTTTTCATTAAAACTGAAATGCTTTATGGACAGGTTTTGGTTTTGCTGAAGTTTTTACTGCTAATTTTTCATTACATAGTTATGCGCAGTGCTTCATTGTGCCTTCTGTAGGGACAGTATGTATAGTGATGGGATCAAGTCTCTGCTTTGCCCTGCTTTACACTAGTCTGTCCTGAAATGATTCAGATGAAGCCAAGTCATGATATGAAAGACTCCTGTTTCTGAGGCTGCCAGAGGTATTAGATTGTTTGCATCTCCCGTATGGAATTAGGAGGTGGTGTTTGACCTAGAAAGAGAAAATTTGGCCTGATTCTGATCAAGTAGAATCCTTTGTGAGACTGATTCTTCCCTCCTGAGAACTAGAGAAGTCTAGAAAGCTACCCCAGATCACATGTAGTTCTGCCACTGACCACAGTGGGAAAGTCTTGCTTCTTGCCAGCAACAGAATCTTTTTTTAAAAAAATAATCTTAAGATATAAAAGCAAAATTCTTAAGTGGTGTGAAAATGTGTAAGCTAGCATATTTTAAAAAAACCCAAACAAACAAAACCAAGAAGGTGTGGGAGAGGTAGAGAGGCTTGCCCAGGGTCCCATGCAATGTGCGGTTGTGCGAGACAGCTGCCACGCTTGGGTTTCCAAAGGGGCACTCTGTGCTATGCCGTGGAGCCTAGCGCAGGGGTAGCCATGGCAGTGCTGATCAAGGGAGATCAACGGCATCATGCTGCAGCCTGGCAAGTGATGTTCCCTTGGGTTCCCTGAGCAGCACAGTCACATCAGTGATGTGTCATACTGCAATTAATAAGCTTGGGCTCCCAGCAGAGCTAAGCAACGTGGCCCAGTATGGTGCTGTCATGCCTTTTCCTGCTTTTGGTCCAAGAGTTGAGTCTGCATTCGACATGGTGCTCCCTGGCATGTTTCTAGACATGCTGTAATTTCCAGCCCAGTGATATAGCCACCAGACCATGCAGTTTCTCCTACTAATGGTATTGAGATGAAATGCCCTTAAAACATATCCTCATCCTCCTCCCCGCTCCTGTCTGCTAAAACTACCTGGCATGGCATTCATGGCCACCCTGCTCCTAAAGGAAAAGGAAGTATTTTTCAAGAAAGTCTTTAAATCTACCTGCTGGCTGGCTGGTTTTAAGTTGATTTAAAATCTATCTTTGGTTTCTCTAATCTGCTAGGTCGGGTTGGCTGAATGTAGTGACTCTGTACCCATCAATATCTTCAGTTGCTACAGATGGTATATACTAGACGTTCAGCATAGGAGTTTTCATTTTATTTTGAGGAACTATGGCCATTTGACCCAAATTTCAGCCATGAAAGGACACATCCGGGTATGTCTGCAGGTGCAGCTGCTTGCAGGCTCTGTGAGAGGTCTGCCTGGTGTGTGCCCTTGTAATCCTCAGTATTCAGTTGGTACTGGGACCAGTGGCACCTCCCTGGTCAGCAACAGATGCACTTTTGCAACTTCTTTGTTTCTCATCTGGTGGCTTCTAGAGAGCCCAAGGGATGCCAAAAATGGAAAATGTATATACACCAATGACTCTTCTTAAGGGATATCTGTGTATTTAGATTGCATCCAGCATGGACAAAATATTAGTGAGCAGTCACCCAGCCTTTTGCAATGGGATGCGACATACTGGTAAAAATCAGCTTTCTGGGAGCCACTGGAAACACGTTCCCTCCTCTTTTTCCCCAGCCATATTCTCCTTAGCTCTGTTCTCTGCTGATCAACAAACCGCCTATGCAAAGGAGATTGAAAAGAGGATTTACTTTGATTAGACCAAAGCGTTTCCTAGCATTTTCAGTCATAAGTATGGCAGCTTTAATGAGCAGAAAAAGAAGATAAATACATGTCACAGACAGACAAGAAACTCAACTGGAAAAGACTAAAAAGTTCTGTTAGAAGCAATGCTGCAAGTTGATGTCCCTTTCTAGTGGTCTCTGTGATAATCTGCTCAGTCCGAGGAAGGTAACTTTCTGCAAATTGCTGAAAAATGCTAGTTGGAGGATTTCAAGAGAATGAAATCAAAGCTTTAATTGCTGGATTGAACTGGATCTATATTCCACCCAGTTAAGGCTGGGAGATTTTCCCATCAGATTTTCTCTTTCTGTGACCTCTTGGTTCACAGCCTTCGATGATCTGCCAATCCCAAACCAAAAGGAAGAGAGATTGTGAGCTGATCTTTTTTAATACAGGGGAATAAAGCCAATTTTATAGTTCATAAATAGGTGGGGAAAGAGCCTAACACCATTTATTCTACAGTTTACTCAATGGAAGCTGTTGATTCATCACTTATTTAGGAATATCACTTATGCCTATCACCTTGGTACCCTGCTATGCAAAACTCAAACTAAAAGCAGAAAACATACACAACAATCATGACAGATGCTGGCTTTGTATTACTCACTATGTCCTTCATCAGTGGCATCATGAAATATTGATAATTAATATTATTAATATATAATTAATTATTAATAATTATAACTGGCGCATGAAAACCAGAATATGAGCTGGCAATGTGCACTCACAGCCCAGAAAGCCAATGGTATCCAGAAAGCATGGCCAGCAGGTAGAAGGAGGTGATTCTCCCTCTCTGCTCTTGTGAGACCCCACCTGGAGTACTGTGGCCAGCTCTGGAGTCCCCAACATAAGAAGGACATGGACCTGTTCGAGCAGGTCCAGAGGAGGGCCAGAAAGACGATCAGAGGGCTGGAGCACCTCTCCTCTGAAGACAGACTGAGACAGTTGGGGTTGTTCAGCCTTGAGAAGAGAAGGCTCCAGGGAGACCTTGTAGCGGCCTTCCAGTACTTAAAGGGGACCTAGAGGAAAGATGGGGAGGGCCTCTTTATCAGGGATTGTAGTGATAAGATGGAGGGTAATGGTTTTAAACTGAAAGAGGGTATATTCAGACTAGGTGTAAGGAAGAAGTTCTTCACTGCGAGGGTGGTGAGGCACTGGAACAGGTTGCCCAGAGAGCTGGTGGATGCCCCATCCCTGGAAGTGTTCAAGGCCAGGTTGGATGGGGCTTTGAGCAACCCAGTCTAGTGGAAGGTGTCCCTGCCCATGGCAGGGGGGTTGGAACTAGGTGATCTTGAATGTCCCTTCCAACCCAAACCGTTCTATAATTCTATGATAATTCTTCTTAGCATTCACTTGGACAGATAATCAGCAGCCCCAGCAAAGTCCTGTTGGCTGTCCAAAGCATTTCAAATTCAGATTAAAGAAGTAGAGAAGAGTTGTTTGCAAAGAGCAGCTGTTTGAGCAAAGAGGCAAAGGTCTGGTTTTTATGGGGGATGAATGGTAAAGGCAGTGTTGTTACCTGGGGCCAGCCCATGGCAGAGCCTGGAGTAATGATCAGTCCAGAGTCTCTTTTGGTTGACAGGAGGGAAATCACTGTTCAATGTTATTAAGATGTGATTCAGATAAGAGGTTACAAAGGCATAATTTTGCTGGAATTTTGTGAAGGAGCAGTTATTCCTCATCACAAAAGGTTACATACATGGGGTTTTAACATAATTGCAATGTATGTGCTAATAAGTTACAGAAACAGATAGCATGCAGTACCCAGAGTTTATTTCATATATATGATCTTTATATATTATTATGGAATGTGCGAACAAGTTTTGTTAAGATATAAAAAGCGTACAAAAATGGCTTTTAAGACCTTCTCCCAAAAATGAAATTGTGCTTGCTATTCATCTTGTCCCTCCTGTGCTGGACTGTGAGTATGTCTATCTCTGTTGTACGTCAAGTGCTGTATGTAAAAGGATGCATCCTTTCTGGGAACTATCGTACTGATACTGCATGTAATGTGGAGACAGGAGTCAAGGAGTGTGAGCTGCAGAGTCCTTAGTACTTGTGAAAGTCTCCAGAGAATATACTGCAGCTTCATAGATATATTTCCCTGTTGGATGCACTTTTGAGGGCAGTAGCAGGGCCAAGAGGGAGTTGATAGGACCTGTGCTGGAAAAGCATGTCATCAAGGCTTTTTGAGATGGGAGTATGGTAAAGTCTGGTCTGCTTCTTACAGGATTTTTGTAGGATTTATATTCTTAACCCCAGGAGTCTATGTGCCACTTTATCTTTCTGGTGTGTCTCACTCAGGTTTGGATCATGTTTCCATAGACAGCTTTCTCCTGAGTTAAACCTCCAAAGTATTTAATCTTGAGACAAGATTGTTAGTTCAGTTTCACTAAGGCTTAGTGCAGAACTGTGCTGTTGAATGGTATTTCATTATCTGTAACAATACTAACTGAGAGGAGAAACCATTGTGGGGACTAGAATTTGGTAAAATTATCTCTGCAGCTGACCAAAGCATGACAAAAGGCAGTGTGTTTAACAACATAAGAAAAGTCGCATGTGCCCTTTTTTCCTCCAAGTGAATGAAGAGATGCTGTGGTGTGTCTGAGGATTTACCCTCCATCCTCTTTGAAAAGTGGTGAGACATAAGCACTACTTATTTGCTACACCAGCCGCAGGCATCTTCTCTGGCCATTTCACATTCTTGAAGCCTTAGAGGAGAGGTGCCATTTTGTGACCACAGGACTATGGTTACAGCATGAAAGTACAATAGTTTTTGGTTCTGTGGGAGAATAAAATTATGGTGGTGATGAATCCAGCAGCTGTGAAAACAACTCCCATATCCTTCTTTAGGAAAAAGTAGAAGAAAATATATTTATTCTGAATCAGTGAGTTTGAGCATTTAGTCAGGTTGTAAGAGAAATGGTAAGACCAGACACTACTTATCTTCTATCATTGTTTAAAGACAGGTTTTTGCAAATTGCTGGTCCACTCCCCCATGATAGGTAGATAGATAGATAGAAAGAAAATAATTGTGGAAAATATGTTCTGCCACAGTAGCATATAATTATGTGACAAAAAATATATCAGGCTGTGCTGCAGGCAAGACATTGTGTCTCATTAGTGTTTGGTGGACTTGATCACAAATAACATGTTTCAAAACTGTCAACTCCCTCTAATTCTTCTCCTCTGCTTATACTTACAAACAATCACGTTCAAAATTAGCCAACTCCTGGAAAGAGACTTCATCTGGCCAGCCCTGTTTCTGATAATTTGCTTGTGGAATTAAAGCAACATGTCCTTCAGCAGCTGAACTCCAAGGGACTAAAAGCAGGCAGGCTGTTCTCAGTAAGCAAGCAGTCATTTTTAACCAAGTTAATGATACCAAATTGCCTTGTGCGGTGTGTTATGATAACTGGCTTAATGCAGTTTTCAAGGATCAGTGCTGGCCATACTAGGTACTCCTGAGATGCACAGGCCAGAAAGCACTCACAATCCAAGAGATCCCACTTGAGATCCAATATTTTCCTCCAGTGGATGAGACTGAATGCACCAAGAGCATTAGCAATGGTAGATTCACTTAGGGTTGTGCAGCTATGCCTTGATGCTGATGATCTGCAGGCCATTTATGAAAAAAGTGAGCAATCTGTAGCTGAGGGTGCAATCTCATTTTTTTTACTTCATCCTTGGCCACCTCAGCAGCTGATAAATGAGTGAAAAATTACCTGTTGAATCTAACAGTTGAATTTAACACTTTTTTGTTGTTATTAAGATTTGAGTGTGGGGGCAAAGGGACTGCTATGGAATCCTTGCTGCTTCAGTTCCTCCCACTAGCTTTGCATTTGCAGTATTGCTGAAATACATGCAAGCGTCCGTTATTTAGTCCCTCTCCAAGTTCCCACCCGTTAAGGCAGTAGAGAGGCAACAGAAGTTTTTTTCTTGATATCCACAGGCCTTTCAAGATACACTCAGTCCAATCATTTTTAGTAGAGTTGATGCATACTGATTGATTTCTCATACACTTTAGAGATTGTTTCTACTTTCTTGAAAGACCAGTGTATGAATTTTAACATGCCATATACTCAGTGACAGACAATAATAAAACATACTACTTTGACCTTTTCAGTTGCCTGCACTTTAATTTACTGGCTGTTCTCATTCCCCTTTGTTTATGGCCCCTCAATATAACTGGCAAGGAGAAAGTAGACTGGACAGCTAGTCAAGATGCAGATTATTTAAAAGGCTAAAGTCTGGCTTTATCGTGTTAAAAGTTTATGGTCTTTTGTGGGTGATATTGGGCATTAAAATGATGATAGCCCATTTTTAGCTATATAAACACAAAGTGGCACAAGTTCAACTTCATTTGTAGCAGCTGATGAGCCAGCATCCAGTTTCAGCAGTGGTGGTGTAATCTGGATTAAGCCTTGTAGGAGTTAACGGATTTTCTCTGAGTTTTGTGAATGAGCCTATGTGATTTGTTTGAAAGTGGCTGCATGGATGCTTGCCTGGCCACTGCTCTGACTCCAATCTGCTGGCTAGTGGGAAATCAGGGGAAAAAATAATCCCATCACTGCTTTTCCCCCTACCAGCTTGATTTGCAATAGCTAACCCCACTGCAAGCTGTGACAGATTTCCTCCATCACACTGTCGTGAAGATAGTGACTTGCCTGACTGATGCAGAGAGGTGAAAAGGGGTAATGGCTGCCTGTGATCTTTCTCCATGCACTTGTGAAATACAAGCCACAGTCCAGACTACAGCTTGAGAGACTCACTGTGTTTGGTTGTTATCAGTACACCACAAAAATTCTGATCATCCTTCAGCTTGGTGAAAGCCTAGAAGATATTTTCACAGTGAGAATGGTAAAAGGAGGACAAAATGCTCTGTTAAAAGACTTATTTGTGCAGGAATGTCTGAGAGTTTAGTGATGCTGCAAGTGGGAAATAAGAGTGACAGCAGAGCCTTGATTTTCACGGCAGACCTGTGTGTATAATAGATCATTTCAGTTTTCTGGTGGTTCTGAAAAGCTGCAAGTGGAATCTATATATTAAAAAGAAAAGGGATGATGAAAAAAGAAAAAAAAAATAGAAGCAGCTTTGGTCATTTGGTTTGTTTCATTTGCTCTCCATCTAATTGTTTTGATTTCAGGCTTGCTGTTATGTTTTTCATTTTCATGTCTCTGTAGGGTTGCAATAAAAAAATACAGCTAGGGGAATAAGGAGGGGTAGCAAAAGGTTGATTACATTCTGTTGCTCTTTGCACAGATTTGTAGATTGTTAAGGCAGAAAGGACTGTAATAATCTTCTAAACTGACCTGCATACATTAAATTTTACCCACTGAGTCCTAACAACCTGTGGCTGAACTGATTCAAAGTTCTTAAAATGTGTAGTCAGTCTTAATTTAAACAATTTAAGATTTAAAAACTTTAAGATTTAAAAAGAGCTAGAGATCTTTAAGATTTAAGAATATAGAGAACAACCTCCAGATGTTCTCAGAGAACATCCTCCAAGACCTCTGGGTAATCTTCTACCAGTTAGAAACTCAGTTTAAAGGAAAACCAAATGGAAACACGTCTTTCTTTCATTATTCTGAGTTCAATTTACAGCCTGTAGAGGCAGGAATGAGGTGCCTGATAGACTTAGAAGTATTAGAAATGGTCTTTCCACTTGGAGAAATTAAGGCAGTGGTGAATTAGTAACCTTTTTCCTTCCATTTTAGAAAGCAAAGAAGAGACCAAGAGGAAATCCTACCTCATGGATCCATAGAGCCCAACATCATTTGACTGTGCTCCCAGGATGGCATGGCTCAGGCATTGCTGTCTGGCAGGTGCTGACTGTAAAGACGTCGCTTAGCTCTGGGAAATCAATGGGACTCACTGTGGAGTGAAGGGTTACTAGCAGGGTAAAAATGTCAGAAAGAAAGGACGCAGATATTTGGTAGACCTGGCTGAAAGTATTTCATCCTAGTCCTTTCTTACTGAAAACTGTGGTTTTGATGAAAGCCTTTGTTTTCCTCGAGCAAAAGCTGTTGTGCAGAACTTGAATGTATCATTTTCATTTGGGCTTTGAAACGTTCTGGTTTCGTTTGGGGAGAGACAAAATGAAGCTCTGCATTAAAAGTCAAAGCTCAGCAAAAACTTGAATAAATTCAGACACAAGGCATATTTCTACAGAAAGAGATAAATCTAACTTCCAGTTATGTTTGTTTAACTTTTTTATCAGCTAGTTCTAGTTTTCTTAAAATATATCAGGGTTTTATGGATATTCACTGAAGAACTGGGCCAAAAAAAGGAAAGAGAATTCAGACTATGAGTTAGTTTTGAAATGTTTGATACTATAGTAAGAGGGAGCTCAGGCTATGGTTTTACAGATATAGACATTTGTCCCAGTTTTCTCCAGTGACATAAATTAGCTCGGCTCTATTGCAGTCATGGGATCAAATTCATAGCTGATATGAATCAGAGCACCTCTATTGCTATGAGTCAAATTTACATCTGGAATAAAATGATACAGGTCTCCTCATGAAGTCAGGTGGACCAGATCTGCAAGTGTGTAAACCTAAATTCATTACGTTACCTGATGCAGATCAGTGGCAGGTTTGACCTGTTTGAGGTTTTATTGACAAGTCTGAACCATTGCTAAGGAATTCTCACCACAGAGTTCAATAACTGGGAAGCTTTGAGCAGGGTGGCTTGGTCAGTTGTTTCTAAAAATCATTCTTCAGAGATGTTAATTCTGTTAATGCATAGAAGAGCCGAAAAGGGAAGAGAAAGGAACGGTGCTTGTTGATCATGCAAATTATAGTCTCAATAATATAAGGATACAGGAAATGACCTCCAATCTATACGTTCTGTGCTGGCAATTTTTATTTTCCATTCTATCCAATTTTTTTCTCTTGAATGACTTTTACTACTGCACCAAGTGATCCACAGACACTGTCATATGCATGGGATGGAGGGACAGAAAGTCACAGGTCTGACTTTGTGCCCTGACTTACAGAGATAGCTCAGAAGGGGAAAGACTCTTTCTTCCACTGTGGTTTCTGCTTTGTGCCCAAGCAGCTGCCTTCTGGTGCCTCACAGGGGACTTTTTGTAGTGCAGACATACATCCATTAATAACTGTTCTGAGGCTTTGCATCTACAAGCTTTTTCATAGCCACTAATACTTAAAAAAGATCAAAGAAATATAGGGAGAGGAGAAATTATTTTCCCACTCTAGCTCCTGACTCCCTCATTGTCCTGTTCAAAGAGGACTTCATAATTCTCACTGGTATAATGTGTCCAAAGAGCCCCTCTTAAAAGATTTCCCAGCAGACAGTTCTGTAGTACCTTACATTCCCTTAACACCTCTAGAAGGACTAAACCAGATATATTTAAGATGGAGCTTTAATTCTCTGCTGAGTCCTTCCATCCTGCCCTGCATACATAGATGCCTTTGTATTTCAGTCAATACTGCCTCTGAGGAAATAGGATAAGGTTATATATAATTTTTTTTCTACCTATGGCAAATAACAGTGAATGCCATTGTAGCAGCAAGAGGCAGTCATGGCATGTCAGCAAGTTTTTATTCAAGTCCTTGCCCTCCCCTGTCAGAGAGGTATGGGATTCTAGCTGTCAGAGCAGCAAAACCCAAATTCAGAAAGTCACTGAGAGCCTGAAGGACCCGATGCTGGGTGCTTTTTTTGTCTGGGCTCATGTTACTGACCACACAGTTGAGTTGTACTGTGTTTAGAAAGCTTGCATCTCATTTTCCATCAAACTGTTGTCATTTAATTTATTCATTTAATTTTTTCCCATGTTTGAACGAGGTTTTGCAGCCCTTCCATTCCAGTCCCAAGCTAAAACTATAGCATTGTGGTCTGTATTTATAAGCATTAATTTATGAGTTTGCCTTCTATTTATTGTCTTGATTAAGCAATGCAAGGAAATATAACAGCATGAGAAGATCCCTTGTCAGAAGAAGAAGAGTCTCCTATTTTCATTGTCAGGACTCAGAGAAGGTAAACTTTCTGGGAAAGATGACTGTAAGATGATTGTCTGTTGATGCTGTCCTTCTGCAAATCTCAGCCTGTGCTTGTCAAAGAAAAATATGGAAATAAGTCAAATGCAAGATGGTAAAGCATATAGAAGTGGAAGTGCTGCTCAGAAACTTTCTTGACTGTTATGACAGTCCTTGTGCTATGCCCATTAAATTTCCTGCAAGTCTCTCCCAAATCACTCCTCTACAATATCCTTGTGAAAGAAAAAGGATTTAAAAAACCTCTCACTATGAGGACATCTATTCTTCTGAAGTTATTCCTGCTTTTCTAACCTCTGCTTTGAGTAGGTAAGTTCATTTCGGTACATTTCTAGAAAGACTTGGGCTTACCCCTGCTTGCAGAATGATGTTGTATTCCATCCCCTGTAGAGTAGCTCTCAAACTGGGCTGTGCATTTTCTATGATGGCACCCTGTCATCCTCTGGATTCCTTGGAGAATTTCTTTGGAGGTAGTTACTTGCTAAGATATACCAGTGCTGCTGGGTTTCAATTTGGTGCATTCTTCTAATGTGCCAGGTAACTGGGACTAAAGAATAAAAGCACATATTCACTTAAGGGTGTAGGTTTTCAAATGGGAAAAAAATTAAGGATATCCTTAATGAAGAGTCTGTTTGGCAGCTTCTACCTCCTCCTCTTTGGTTAAACTGAAACCTCTATTTATTAATACAAGATGCAGCTTTATTACCCAAAATGACTGCTGCTAAAATGTAATTATGTTGCTACTTTTGCACTGGTGTTGTCTTTCTCACTGTCCCATGTGATTGCATGGGAACTATCTTGGTACTTTTGGTGAAGCCTTAAAGACTGAAGAGCCCTTTCCTACCCCATTCCTGAATAGCAAAAGATCAGCATATAAATTCAAAGAGCCTTATGCTTTTTAAAGAGTTTATCTAGCTCTTGGTTTTGAGCTCAGGGTACACTACAACCTATTTACATGCTCTTCAGAAAAACAATGGCAAGAATATTTTTCATATACTTTCCTAATTGCATGGCTTCAGAAGATGGAATTATAAGAAAGAATACCAACTATCAAAACTTGTAATGAAATTAGAAGTCTTGGTCAGCTACATAACCCATGTTGCTTTTCAATAACCTCTTGCTGGAAAGTCACCAAGACAGATAAGCAGGGTGATGAGATAAAGTATGTGTTCTGCTATATTAATATAGTCTGAAATTCATCTTTTCTGATTCATGAGGAGTTTTTTAGTGTAAATTCAAAAGAAAATTATTTTACCAGCGAAGTTTTTTTTAAAAAAAAGCACTTTTTCCCACTCAGCTGACATTAGTAGACGCATTTGCCTCACCTAGAATGCTATACAATATTCCAAATTTATTGTGACTGTAAACAACAACTCTGCTTGCTTTATAGCTTTCCTGGGCTCCAACAGTAAAACACAATATCTCTATCTGGTTGGAATTATGTGTTATAACAGTTTTATGGTGGGGGGGTAAAGCTCTGATAAAGATAAAATAGAGTTTTGCTTTTTTGTGTGACCTTGTCATTTGAAAAAGCATTGCACTCTAACGAGATATAATTTAAAAGACCTCTGGGAGCAAATTGGGTTTACTGAGATATTTCTAAGAGTAATTACTTACTGTGAGTTGTCAGTGAGCTCTGTTACAGTTCCTTTCCTAGCAAATGTAGATATCTGGGACTGTGTAGAATGGATTAGAGCTCCTACCATTAATGTTTGATGGGAGACAGTAGTGAAAAAGATGGATGCTTATATAACTGACATTTCCAGCATTTATGGCCATAGACTAAAATGCCAGGCGCATAATTTCAAGTAAAATGGCAGACCCAACTCAATAATATTTAATGATGTAGTAGACCTTGGCTAGGAGAATAGCTAACGGAAGTCATTGCACTGCATTTATCGAATTGTTAAAATGAGTTGAATAATAATTGTGTTTTGCGGGAGTTTTGTTTTAGAAATTTATTTCTGAGATCTGGTACTCTGAAAATAAATTATTTATCATTCCAGTCAACACAAAATATAGGAAAGACTTCAAGCTAGTTAACTGATGGCAAGATTTTTACGCTGACTTTGTCCTGGTGTTTACAGCACAGAAATATATTCAGTAGCTCAGGACACAATTTGGAGATTGGGTGAGATTGATTTAAAAAGGTAGTGAAAGATCAAATTACCTCCCAGAAGAATCTCATTTTAGTAGTTTGACTCTTTACAAAGTCGGACCTTTTTGTCTATCATCATACTTCTAGGAATGTCAAGATTTAGATTCTGCAGAGCATGTTATATCACAGAGATAGTTGAGTGCCAGGACTATGTTATCACTGATGATGTCAATAAACAGAATATTCACTTCTTCAGTACTCTTCTGCTAATATTTTAGAAAGCCTGGAATAAGCAGTAAGGACTTGAATTGATGGAGAACCTCAAATTGATAGAGGTCTGTAGCTGTCTTGATACCAGGTCTGCAGTGCCAGAGTCTCCCAGAGGTCTCTTCCAGGCAGAGTGTCTCCACGTGGAAGGCACATAACAAAGGTGGACTGGAGGAAGAAGTGTGCATGCCCTTCCATTTGTGGGCTTGTAGGATTTCCATTGGAAACCCAATGCAGCAGTGTGTGAAGTCAAGTCTTCCAGCCAGAGCCACATGATTTTGCAGGCTGTCCAGAAGTTTACAAATGAAAAATGGCCAGTATATGCATTTGGGTTCAACAACAACAAAAAACCCTCCAATTTTTACTTCTTGAAAGAGAATTTTTGAAAGCATATTATCTCTTCCAAAAATCCAAACATCTTGGTTTGAGTATTCTGAGTATTCTACCTATAAAAAAGGAAAATTTGGGATTGGAAAGAAATAAATTTTTCAAATGCCAAGATACAGTCTTGAATTTTTCAGGTTAAATCAAAACGAGATATGCTAGGTAAATAAACATAACACTGAATCGATATATATACTTCTCTATCAGTATATATAAGCTTCTTTCAGCTGTATATGGAAAAGTCATCAAGCTGCACCTCTTTAGCCTTAAGACTTCAGGAGGCACAGCAATTGAGGACTTGAAGGAGGTGGTGGGACAGAGATTCCCTAAACAGCCCCCTTCCTTTGACTTTGTCCTTAACATGCACTGTACAATCTTGCCTTCACCACAGTGTCCTGCACCCCTGAAGATGCCTTTTCAATGTATACAATCCCCTTGGCCCCCAGCAGGATTTAGTGGGAAATGCAACATCCCACTTGATAGGGTTTCAGAATGGGCTTTAGTTTTTTCTTTGTGGACTGTCACCTTGAGGAGCCATTTTTACTCTGTTCCACCATTGACTGAGCTTTTTTCCCCCTTTTTTTATTTTTTGCCCTTTTTTATTTATTCCCCCCCCCCTTTTTTTTACTAGAGGCATATAATTACCTGAGGTAAATGTAGGAAATTTTTACTTGCCATATCCCTAGAAGACCCCTCTACTAGCTGTCTGAAAAGACTGAGTCCTGAATATCTGAGCTGCTTTCTTTCAGTCAAAATTATGCTTAATTTTGTTTTTCTTTCAAAAAGCCACCAAGCTTGCTTGTCATAGCCTTGCACATAAATTTGTCAAAGCTGCATTACTGTCAATGGGCCATGCCATAGCTCTTAGCAGTACTTAGTAGGTATTTCTGTTCTGTGCAGAAGTAAAACTGAACTGAGGAGTAGCTACACTTCACATCCAAGAAGTAGACCGGGTTAATGCAAAACTTAGCTTAACTGCAGAATGTTTTAGAATAGTTCAAGCTTGGGAGGAATGGAAAGGCTGGTATTAATAGATCTTATAGATAGGGCTGCTATAATCCCCCAAGAAATGGAGTGGTGGAAAGGTTCCAGATACTACAGAGTTGTAGGGGGCATCTCAAGAGCAATGATTAGGTGCTTATTTTTGGCCTTGCTTGTTTAGTACTGAACGAACCAGTTTGCCAATCTGAGCAGCTTTCTGAGCTGGTAAAACTCCTGGAGTAGTGCAAATGGTTGCAGTAAGTGTAAACTCCTATCAATGGCAAAATTTCCTCTCACTTCAACAGGGCCAGGGTTTTCCTGCAGTGTGAATTTCTGGAAATTTAAACTAAACCTCTCTTGTTTCAGAACTGCCTAAAAAAACCTCCAAGGGAGTTGGAAATTCCCCCCTGGAAAGTGTCAGCAGACAACCAGAAGACATCTCCAGGGTCACTTAATTCTCTGGATCCTACCCAACTTCTATGAAGTTAATTGAAAAAACTCCCATTGACTTGAAGAGGTTTTGGATCTGGCTCAAACAGCTCTTAGTGGCAGCAGATTACAAGAAGGAACCCCACTGTGCAATTCCAGCCATCTGCCTATGGGTAAGCATTTGATGATACAAATGTATTTGCTCCGAATATGTCATGAGGCACTTCGCTTCCAATTAGGCAGTATTTCAGACTGAAGATCTCTCCCTCTCATCTGAGGCCTTCGTTATCAGAGATCTGTTCTGAACTGGTGATCTATAAAGTAGCAATACAAGCTTATGCACAGCAACGTAACAAGTTTCTTCTCTCTGTCCTGCATATGTAAAAAGATAAGCTAGTGCTAGGTTAAGCTAGTGTTCAGATTCCTGTGCCTCTGCTGGCTGGATCTAGCGCTGTTTGCATGAGACAACAAAATGTTGTTGTTTCCATCTCAAACACGTGCTCAGTGATACCATTGTCATTATCAATCTTTTACTATATTAACTGTGAGGTTAGATAAGAGAACTGTTTCAGAAACAAAGCAGAGAAGTATGCTGAGCGCAATATACAAGGACTCTCTTAATTAGCACACAGCTGTGTGTTGCTCTTTTCATCTAAAACTAGTAAAGAAGGGGAATGATGTGTGTGGAAAGCATTATTCGAAGGATGGTTGTCTTTAGTAGTATTGCAACATACCAGAGAATCAAATGAGGTTTGATGTAAAACACAGCCAGAGACTGTGTAAATTGCCCCAGCTGATTAGGAAACAGCAAAGCTGTTAGCATCCTGGAACATGATGCGTGTAACAAAATTGCTCAGTGGTGTGAATTTGGAGGAGAGCAACTGAGCAGCCTTATCGCATGCCAGGCCTCAGCGGTGTCCTGTGCCTGCTTTAATCATCAATTACTGTAATGCTGGGGCAACCCACCAACAACTTAATTATTGTCTGGAGCTCCAGGCCATAGGTGGCTCCTCTAGGCTATGTTACATTGTAAAGCAAATCAACCAGCATGAGGGCCAGAAGGGACTGTGCTGTAGCCTCTGTCTCAGGGCACAGTGCTCCTTGAGCTTGTGCTGAAAGTGTCTCAAGGTCTTACTCTGTCAGACTTTGTGCACACGAGGAAGTAATATTCACTAGTCAGGGAACCCATAGCACACGGATAAAAAGACAGGCAGCGATATATTTTATAGGCTTGGGGCAGCTGTGTGCTATCAGTACAGGCAGATGTAGCAAAAGGCACTTCTGGTTAGGGAAGTAATTTTTTTTGCCCAGGACGGCGAGTCTAAGAGCAGCCTAGATTGAAAATCAGAGCAGGATGCTCACCATGGAGTCTCGCCCAAGCTCATAGAGGCTCCCAAGACTCTCCTGATTGCTTTCAGTCAGTTTAGTCAAGCCTTTGGGCTCTTTTCCAACCAAGTGTTTGTCTTCCTCCAAGTATGAGAGTCTGCTACTAATCTCCTTTCTGTGCTGTGCTAGATTGTGTCCTTAATAGGAATATCCAATATGGATAATACAGACCTTTTGTTGCTTGTGGGTTTTTGCTTATATTGATCAGAAACATAGTCAACAGCCATGGTTTTGACCAACAGACATTTCAATGAACTTGCGTATAAGCAAGCAGAAACTTCTCTGCAGGAGAGAGCCTTTAGCTCCACTCTGAAAAACAGTTGTGATCATGAAGCCAGCAATATGATAGTTTCACTTTTTCCCTGGCCTGCAGTTGCCCTACAGTACCAGGGCTCATAGAACATAGGTGGGTGTCATTTAAGGAAATCACTTTCCAGATGATGTACACTATAATGCCCTGACGTGGAGTGAAATGTTAGATTTCACCCTGCTGCAGGCTGTTCTTCTGGGCAGGGGCAGTGTGCTCCCAGCAAGCCCCTTGCCCACTCTTGCAGAGGGTTCATTAGTTTACAAAGCTCTGTCTACCTTTTACTTAAATGTTCTTAAAAACCTGAGCTGCCAGGACACAAGGTATTGACTAAAGGTGCCTTTAGTGAGATGGGCATTTGTGACAGAGTGGGGTTGATACTGCCCCATGGAAATGAAGTGGAGCTAACTGAGGCTGAGCCAGTCTATGAAAGAGCTGAGTTTGTGGGATCCAAGCAAGATTGGCCAAGAGGCCTTCTGAATACATTGAGATGGTGGTAACTGGAAAGAATGCGCTTAATTTTGGGCTAACAAGACTGTGCTGCACCAATAGGGTGCTGCTCCTTGACATGTGTATCAGATACGGACATGCACATCCTGAAATCTCGTGGTAGTCTCCACGTGCGGCACATAGCAGGTTGTTTTGTAGAGAACCGTAGCAAACTGCAGAAAACTAAGGGTTAATATGCAGGCCAGCAAGTCTAAGTTATTAAAATTCCCTTCAAGATAATAGATTGGAAGAGCTTGCCCATTGTGCTAAAACGCCCAGTTAATTTGAGAGCCAAACAGATGGGAAGTTTTGAGAAGGTAGGAGAGAAAAGGAGATAACAGAAGCTGCAGTTACATACATAAGATCTGCTCTGAAATAACAGCTATATATGGAAATGATTTGCAGGATATTGCCCATATGCTTCCCAAACCTGCATCCTGGCTGCAGTGTTTTCAATTACATCCCCAAATGCTGTCACATCTTTTGTAGCGCTGTAGCTGAGAGGGGGTTTGAATGTGAAGCTGAGCATGCAGCAAGATTAATTTCAATCTTAAAAGCTGATGATCTTTCACAGAGGTGTGTAGCAGCACCAGGCCAGCATGGCTGCACACCTCTCCTTGAGCAGGCTGCAGGACCAGATTGCCTGTCCATTTGTAGCTGGGTGGCTCATACCATCCCACAGCAGCCTTGCTAGGGACATCGCGCAATGCATGTACCTGCTCTCCTAGTGGCAAAAGAAACATCAAGCCCCCATCTTCAGGGCCCTGTGCTGGTCTCCCCATCCCAGCTACATCTCCTTCCTGTGGCTTGAGTGACTCCATACTCCATACTCATCAGCTAGCTGGTTATGAGATACCAAGATTTTAGGTGGTTGTTTAGATTTAGCTTGACTAACTGCTTTGACAGATGCTTTTGAACATCTTGGCATAAAGGTAAAACCCCTTCCTTTTAGTCAGTTTGTGACACTTTAAGGACTTGTTTGGCTGTTCTTCCTTCCTTAAAATCTCCCAGATCTCATCTTCCATCCACATGTTCAGCTGTGGGATTTTTTTCCTTCTGTATACGCACTCCCCACTTCTGGAAGCAAAGGGAAACGGCTGCTTTTGTGTGACCCCCTCAAACACTGCGGGTATACAAGAACATTAAAGCAGCTTTACAAGGAACATGTTTTCTCACATGGGCGAAAAGTGAGGATGCAACAGACCCATCTTTTGTCCTCTGCTCTGTTGAAGTCCCTGTATAAGTCTTCATTCTTCTGTTTCTTATCTGTGAACAGGGGGCCGATGTCATTAACCTCACTGTTCTGGGTGGTTGGATAATAAAATGTCAAATCAAATTCAGTGAAGAAAAAAACCCAAAGTGGTGCACATTGTGGAAAAAATCAATCCTAACTCTACACTCAGCAATGGGTCACCAGCTACCTGTTAGCCTTTCAAGAGGAAGATGTTGGGGTTAAAATAGATAGTTCTGCCACAACATTGGCTTAATGATCAGTAGCAGTCCTAAAAGCAGGTGTAAGGTTAGCAATTGTTATGAAGAAATAGACAACAGCGTAGAAGTCATTATTATAGCACTGTATAAATCCATGACTCTCACCTCTTGAGCACTCCATATTTCTGGCAGGCTTACATCTGAATAACATTACCAGAAAAGATCCAAAGGACATATCAAGGACAATCAAAATATGAAAGAGCTTTAACACAGGGAGTGATCAAGAAGCTTAGGATTTTGCAAGCTAGAAAAGCAATGGCTGGGGGACTGTGAAATGAGTTCATGGTAGAGAATGATTGTTCAGTGTTTCTTCCAGGACTTCAAGTACTAGACTTCAGCAAGGAAAAACTATCACACAAAGACTTAAAGCAATTCAAGGAAGCATTTCTTTGCAGACTATATAGTTCAGCTATGGAAAGTCTTGATGCAGAATGTTGTAACCACTGAAAGTTTCCAAGCATTCAGAAAAAAATGGAAAAACCCACAAACAAAACAAATACGATGTGAAAAGCTAACTGTGATGACACTTCCGCATCTGAGGTCTCCTGAGCTTCAAGTACTTGCGCAGGGAGGGAGTGTTATTAAAGTCTGTAGCTTCTAGTTGAATTTCATGTGAACCCTTTCTTTTATTCTTACTCAGGTCTGTAAGAGAGCCTTTTATTCTCCCTATCAGTATTGTGGAGAGATGGCTAAACTGGTCTTTTCCCTCTGGGAAGGTCTGTGTGAGGACTATCTCACAGAGAGTGACCGCGACCTTCTGTTTGCAGGGTGGATGGCAATTCCTTTACTTCATGAAGAACTTTCTCTCTTGAAACCTTATCCTACAGTTCATAACTTGTGAAACTGATCTTTTCTGAAGAAGTGTTTTTTCCTATGGTTCTTGCACCTTTGAAAGGAAACTCAAGAAGAAAAATACAAGAGATCACAAAACAATTACTATTCACAGTGTGATTCAGCAGGAAACAGAAGGGCAAGAAGAAAAGAAAGTAAAAGAGAGATCTCTTGAGAAGGGGCTGAGGAGAGGAGGCAGGAAAGAACCCTCGTGTCCTGCAGGGAGGCCAGAATCACTTGCTTGTTTATTAATCTTATTATAACCTGAAAAGGTGAACTGTGAAGTTGGAAGTAACAAATGCCCAAGGACTCTTTGCAAGCTTATCAAAATCAGTCCACTTCATGCAACTTGGGACTGAATAGAGGCTCTTTCAGACTAAGGGAGTTGCAGATCACTCATTGGCCATAGTGGCCTGTCTCCGCTAAGTAGATTATGGCTTCATTCTCTCTTCTTTCTCAGATGAGTTTTGTCAGATACTTCCTAGTCACAATGTGGTATAATTAGGTTTCTGGCTGCTTTTTACCCTGGTCTAGCTAATAAAACCCTGGGCTAGGACTCGAGAGAACTGATTTATATGCTGAGTTCTGTAGCTGAGAGCCAGGAGGTCAATCAGTTCCTCATGGCTGTGTCTCAGTTTCTCCAGCTACTAAACAGAAAAGAAACTGCAGTTGGTTTAGAAGTGCTTTGAGATCAATGAGAGCAAAGAAGTGCCAGATAGTCTCTGGGCTAGCTGCCTGCACAACTGTGTGGCCCTGTTTTTTACAGTCTAGACAGGGTGCTCCTGTGGGTCTGCTGGGAGTTGCTGAAGACGTTGTACCACTATCTGTTCCTTTTTCCTTTCTTATCTTTCCAGGAGGGATGCCTGTCCTCACAGTTGTGGTGTTTCCCAAGCCTGTGCAAGATTTATGGTCTGCCTCATTGCTGGGAATGATTTAAATGAATCTCTGTTACTTTGCACTAAAATGAATTGGGAGCACTTGCATGAGCCACTCAGGTATGTTTAGCTGTGACGTGTTATAGCCAGTCAGGGCAGTGAGATCTTAAACTGCTCCAGTGAGGTCTGCCAGAGAACATTTGTCTCAGCCTTTTTTTCCATATATCTGTGCCATTAGTTGTATGACAGACCTCTCAGCTGATGCTGGAACAGACTTCAGTTCTCATAACTTTAACCCTTTACACTCAGCCATGTATCTCCAATGACAGTCTTTCTGGGGGCCTCTAGCTAAGTCTTTTTGAACTTGCATGTGTTCTATCTATGGCAAAATTCCCATTTGTCCTACATATCTGTCCTGCTTCCTATTTGGAAGTAGATTCTGAGGAGAAACAGGGAGCTGCTTAGCAGTGTAGGAAGCTTTGAGAAAAGCCATTGTGTGAAGTAGCTCAGAGGAGGAGAGCTGACAGAACACAAACCTGAAACTCGTTGATGCTTCCAAATGCATCTGAGAAGCTGTGGAAGCTCAGAGTTGAGTTGTCTCAAAGTGAGGGTACTGGGGCAATGGCCCAACCATGAGGTGCCAGAGCTGTCTTGAAATGTTTTTGCCTGGAGAACTAGCAGCAAAGCAACATAGAGCTTGGTCCAGGCTGCCACATGAGCCTAGAAACACAAACTTTTTCTCCCTCCTCCAAGTCAGAGCAGTGGGGAAGGCTGAGCTGCTCGGGTCTGTTGCTTCCTCATTCGAAACTACAAATGTCAGGGGTGGTGACAGGCAAGGCAGTGCCTTCTTGTGGCTTCTTGGCTGTGAAGGCAAAACTGGACTTTGTTGCTCCCTAGAAGAGGGGTGATGGCAGGGCTCACCTATAACAGACTTTTTTCTCTGCCAGAGCTCAAAGGCTTGTCTTGTATAATTGTTTGAGGAGAGCTGATTGATTATACACCTGCAGCCTAGGCTTGAGGTAAATACCCATGATAGGCAGAAGGGATCCTTTCTGTAGCTCCCCTGGGTACTTTCTCATTTAAAAAAAAAAATTAGATTACTCTGTCATTTGTAGTCATCTACTGAAATCAGATACTAAAGAAAAGTTGGAGTTTAGTGATGAGACCAGAAGACTGGGATTGAGGTTCCAAATAAGATATCAGGGTCCTGTTACTGTTCAAACCTGGAGAAGTATTGCACAACTTCTCCATTGTGATGGGCATGCATGTTATTTCTTCAAGTATGGTATGGTCGGTGAATGATTATTGTGTCAGTGATATTTATATAACTTCTTTTTCCAATATTGGAGCTTCCTTAAATTTTTTTCTACACAATTATCTTTGTACCTCCCTGTGTTGTAGCTCCTATTATTTAGAGGGTAACTGAGATGGGGAGGCTAAGCAGCTTAGTATTATTCTGTACAACGTAGAGCTTTCAAACATATTCTTCTGAAGCCATATGCAGACAAACACCCACCAAGCTGTCTCCATCTTCCTCTGGAAAAGAAAGAAATTCCCGCTGAGAAGTGATAAGAAGAGATCCTTGCAAAAAAACGGGCTGAGTAAAATGCAGCAGGACATGGGAGTGTTCTCATTGCTCCTCATTAGTGGAGGAATCTGTAAGGCACATCATAGCACACACAGGCTCATGTGACAGCTAGCGCACCTCCATGCTATAATACAGTCAAGCTGCGAGGACACAAAAGCGAGAAATTTGCCTTTATTCTCCTAATATTGTTTTCAGCAGGTTTTAACTTACGCAGTCTCTCAGAATATACTGACAACTGCTTTCAAAGATGAAATTTTAAGTGAGATCAAATTATTTTGTGCAGGAAGATTCTGTGGCTACATTTTCAAGTCAGAATTTTGAAGAATATGAAGCCAAAAAGCATTTATTTCCAATTTATCTATTTTAATGTAAAAAAATCCAACCAGACCACCCACAACCAAATCCAACCCTGGTCACTCTTTTCTACAGAAAGTAATAAATATTCGGTTTGAGACGGTATTTTTTTTTTTTCTGAGATTCAGCAGTGATTTATTCAGTTACAGGAAAGTATAAGGCTGCTGTTATTTACAGAAAAACAAAACAAATGTTTGTAGTAGAATCATAGATTTTTGTGCTCAGAAATGTGTCCAGTAAACACTGTAAAATATTGATACATACACCAAAGCAAGGAAAGAATAGAGGCTGACAGACTGTATGGAATAGCTGGTAAAAAGCTTGTAAAGAGTTTTGCATAGTATACATTTGACCTTAGTAAATGCATAAATAAAAATGCAGCAAGAAAACCTAGGAAGAATAAAACATCTACATCTTGTCTGCTCTGTTACCATGGACCTTTATCAGAAAAACATGTGTGTTTATCACAGATTCCAATTTCTAATGACTTCCTTGGTACAAAGGACCAGCAATACCATTCTTCAAAACAGTTGTCATCTCTCCAGTGAAATCCATAGGGATTTTACCTTTGCAAGACAGATAAGCTAATAATTAGTTTTACTAGAGTCTGCATAAGCTGTGTATCATGAGCCAGTGAAATGAGGGAAATGTAAGCTGAAGTGAACTGCACTATATTTCTCTTAAAATCAGTAAGATTGACCCCAAGTGCTAGATTTGTCCCTGCATTGCATGCTTTAAAAAGTGGAATTTCTTTACCTGAGTTGTATACTTTGATCAGTGGGAGAAACACAGGTGTTTGGTATTTGTATTGGTAAGTATTAACCTACAAATAGGCTCTGTAGTGCTATTTTCCCACAAAATACAGTTATGGCAGGATGTAAAGGTGCAAAATTCTTGGGCTAATCAGAAATCTTGTCAAAATTAGAGTCTCGGTTGGTTTTGGTTTGTTTTATTTGATGTGGTTGTAGGTATCCTTTTTGTGAAAGAGAGTTTTGAAAGGTCTCAGTCCACTGAAGTCAAGGAATTAGTTGCCACTGACTTTACTCTGATGAGTGAAGGATGCCCCCATGGTCCAAAGGGCTTCAGCCTGGAAATTACTACTCAATCACACTCTTGCCTGGAGAAATGCACTGATCAAAAAATACTTGGAGCTCTGTCTCACTAATGCCTCTCTGTGAGTACCAAGTCAGAAAGCACTACTGATTTTCATCATTAAAGCTTGCCTCAGATCAGGAGGTGACAGCTCTGCTGTCAGAGAGCCAAGAAGCATTGATGCCATATATATTTATCTGCCTACAAATGGAAGAAACTACAGTAGAGTCATGTTTTTCCATTTATAGGTGGGTATCAAGGTTTCCAAAGCACACCGGAGTGTAAATGTGATGCATTTAAGTTACAGAGTTGAAGGTTAGTCAAGGCTAGTGAGACACCGCTTAGGCAGGAACAGAAGAGTAAGCACATTCCGAAGCAGAAAAAAGAACCCCAGCATCATGCCTCATAAATAGGCTGTCAGTGGCTTTTGTGTGTACGAGTCTCAGGGACCATTAAATGGGAATCCAAGCTCATATAATTAAAAAAAAAAAATTAAAATCAAACCCTTGTATTTTCATGCCATAACTCAAATATTTTCCTCCTTACTGTTTTCATTTGAAGTGTGGAAACTGAAATCTGTTTTCTAACACCCTCCTGCAAATAAAAACCTAAAATAAAAAAAAAACCAAGCAAAACAAAAAAATTGCTCTGTGTCCCAAAAAAGTATTTCACTTTGTTTTCTCTTGGGGCTACTGCCTGGGTTGGACCTGATTCAGTGCCCTGGATTTTAACACTGCAATGTGCTGCCATTCATTTTAATACTTTTTGGATCAAGCTCCCAGATGAAGACTTTCAAATTGGTTTTGCTGCTGGAGCTCAACCATTATATATTCAGAAACTCCACTGTGCTATTAGCTGTGAGGCTAGGATCCTGGATCTATGGCTGCACAATTATGGTGATAAATTAGCCAGCTGAGATCTGTGCCTGAGAAAAAAAGGAAATTGGGGATTTGGCAGGTGACCTGCCAGTTCCAGAAAAGGATGGGGGGGGGGGGGGGGGAAAGGAAAAAAAGGCTCAAAAAAAAAAATTTTCAGTTGTTTTCTATCTCACTTCTCCCTGACATATATGTTTTGCCAAAGCCCATATTGAACTACTGTGTTTTGAAAAAGACTTTTAAAGTATTTTTAAAAAAAGCAAATTTCAAGGATATTTCCAAACAAGTAACCATTTCAAAAGGAAAAATTTAAATGTTTTGTCACAGATTCTTAGACAGATTCAGAGCAAGCAGTCTGGTTCAGGGTAAGGATTTGTGACATGCTTGCTGATACTGTGAAATCTGCAGTCTTGTGGTAAAAAAAAAACCTTTGCTTGGCCTGGCTGGAAACAGAAGCACCCTGATTTCTTGTCACTAATGATAGGAACATTTTTTTTTGTTCATAGTGTCATGTCTGTTAATGATACAGGCACAGGGCTCTCAGCAGGCTTATTTTTCATAGGGTATTTTTGTTAATTCTACATAGAGTTAGATTTAGACATGAGCATCCTAATATCTTACCAAACTTGTAGGTCAATGACAGAGTAATTTATTATTAGTTAATAATTAATGTTGGGCACTTTCTTGCCAGAAGGGTTTAGAATCATACACTGGTTCAACTGCAGTCTCACTGCATCCCAAGTTGGGATGTGGTCAGCCAAAGTAGCACATTTTTCAGTCCCCATTAATGCACAAATCTATAAAAATGAAGCTCCTGTTAATACATGTGTTCCCCTCGCTATGATACATGAACGTGTTTGAGGAGTTGGGGTGTAGGGATGTATCTTCTGCAAAAAAGTAATTTTGTTAATTTTTAAAAATTTTTCAAATTACATTTTTGCCTTAATCTCAAGTTCCAAAAATCAGCACTGGCAGGTGTAGCAGTGGGTGTGAACAGTACATCAAGGTCTCTTGCCATAGCTCAAGTTTCAAAGTTGTTTGGTTTGTTGGCAGGAATGGCTAGAAGGTAAAGTATTTGATAACTTTCCAGTGCACTTTTATGATGTTGAACCTGCTGCAAGAAAACAGGGACTAGAAATGAGATCGTAATGATAGCATAGGTGAACAAAATTGAGGAATTAATTTGTATTGGACTTAGCAGATATGGGGGTATCCCCTGAAGATGACAATCATTTTTTTGCTGAGGTGTTTGGGCTGGTTTATTTACAGGGTTTTCTACTAAGCAAACTTAATGTGTTTAGGCCAAACATCTGCTTTAGGCCTTGGCCCTTGGGTTAATTCACCCCTAATTCTTGGCTCTGCCCCAGCACTGACATCTCAGGGCGGGGGCAAAGTGTCTGAGTTGCAGAGGCACAGAGGAAACAACACTGCTGGTATGAGTTTCCATTTGCGTGTTTCCATACTGGTACTAAAGTAGCCTCCATTAAACTGATTAAGTTTTTACCAAATTATTCAGCATGCTGAAAGGTTACCCAGTGTAGCTACTTATTAGTCACTTTTCAAATCATTAACAGGCTATTTATGACACCTTCATGTGCAGGTATAAAGCCTTCTGGAGGATTCCTCCGATTTAATTTCTCTAGCTTAAAGCCGAACAGAGAGAACAAAGGCAGAGCTTGCAGTCACTAATTAAGAGGATGAAGGAAGGCAGAGGGGATGCTGACAGGAGGTGACAGGCTCATTGAAAAGAAAAAGCTACATCCTGAGAATGGGGAGATATTATAGACAATTCTTTGAGGCTTGCTGAAGTGCAAAACTAATCCACAAGTATCTCACTACCTCTTTTTGTTAGAAACTGCTTTGTCCTTAACTATTTACTTAATACTGCACAAAAGCAGCTTATAATTTCACGTCGGAAATAATACTGAGTACAAATTCTGTTTTTCTTTGCCAAAGGACTTTGGTAGGACATGTAGTCCCTTGATTACCAAATGGTTCATGAGAAGCTGTCAAAGGAGCCAGGCTGGAAACAGGATTTCCTTGGTCCCATGAGCATGCTGTCTGAGGTTGACATACCACGCATGTCAAAGTCTTAGCAAACCTTGCTGTCCAGGTGGCCTGAGTGTCCTGGCCAAGTCCTCTAGCAGAGAGAGATTTCACTGGAGCAGAGTTGGCAATGAAAGAGCTTTGCTTTGCGGGGCAAATATGGGCTTTTCTGTTGGTGCCCAGGGGCTTTCTAACACCAAGCGCAGGAAGACGGAAGGAATTTCTGTGGTTCTGGCAAAACTTATTGCCATTGTGGTGTCACCTTCTCATGCATAAAGCCCCAATCAAAAAAAAAAAGTTATACATTTTAAACAATCCCCACTGCCCTAAAGAAATGAAGGAAAGGGAGAGTCACTGATCATTCACTTTGGCATGAACTCATTGTCAGCCTTTCTATAGCCCTCACCTGCTGTTCCTTTTCTCTGTGGTTACTTGATCTTTTCATTCCCCAGTTTTCCATCCTTCTTTTCGCTTCTCCCGTACTCCCCTGGTTTTTTTTAAATATTAAGTTGCTGGGGTTTGTGCAGCTGTAATGTTCAACAAAACAATTTTCTCAGCTGTAGACAAGGGAGCGATTCCCCCCTCTGGAGCTGCATTTCATTGGGAGTCACCAGGGACTTTGCAGCCACAATGCAAATGCATGTTTTTCAATTTCATTTTCCCTTCATTGTCTTTGCTGCCTCAGACCTGTGGCCAAGATGACTTCGATGTCAACACCAACACAATTGGGTGCTTGCTTGAAGCACCCAATTCCTGCTTGGGAGGCTGAAACCGCCACTACCCCAACCTGTGCCATTTGGTGGCAATTACTGCCTTCCTGAAAGTTTTGGCAGAACAGGATATACGTTGACTACTTGGCTGCTGCTTTTCTCAGCCCCGCTTGTTAAATGTGAATGAAAATGATAGTTTGTCAAGCTACAAAAAGCACAAGGATAGGTGCCCATCAGGCAACTGGGAGGTAGGTAACCCTGCATCTCCAGAGCTGGTCTTGGATGGGCTCTGAGAGCCCCTATTTGATCTGGCTGCCCTCCATCCTGGCGTGGGGTGCTCTGTTGTCAGCACCGCCACGCACAGGTGTGTGTCCCTAAAGCGTGGACTGTCAGTGTGGGGACCCTTGCTGTGTGTTCGTGCAGTCCATGACACAGCGGGCTCCATTGTGTCAAGCTCCATGGGGCTTGGACTCTTCAGGTGTGACTTTATTATAGTAATAGCCAGAGGACTGACTTGGTTGTTCTTGGTAAATTCCTGTAACGCTTCCAATTGGTTCGTGATCCCGGGGAGAAAGAAATCAACAGTTGAAGTAGTAAAGCTTAAGCACTGCTGAAGTGCTGTTTTGTGGCACTCAAGTTGAATGGGAGCCCTAGCTGAAGAGGAAGGCTCATTTGTAAAGCTGCCTCTTTCTTTGCCAGTTTCTAAAAATTTTTATTAACAGAACAACTGTTTCATTAGTGCACTGATTAGCTACAGAATTTCTCTCCTGTCGAAGATGTGTGAAGGACAAGCTCTTAACACAAAAGGAGCAATCAAGGGGAAGCAACTGGTTGCAGCATGCAAAACTGATTACTAAATGCTCTTACACCATCCTATTGTATTTACTCATGTACAGAGATCCTGGTGCTCACCGTACAAAGGACAGGAGACAGGGCAAATTGTACAAAACAGCTGAGCAAAGAGGTAGAGAGCTCTGTGAAGCACACCTGCTTCCGAGTATCGCCCGGCTGAGGAGGTAAATGCAACAGGGAGAATAGGGGACGGCATACACTGAAAGATCTTCATTGTAGGAGCCACAGAGGCCAATGGGAAATGGACCAGGAGGGGATACAAAGGTTGGTTGTGCTTGGGCTTGCTAAGGAGGCAGACTCCAACAAGTATTTTTGCCTTTGTGGGAAAACCATTCAGTCTCCAGAGAAGGCAGCCCCGAGTCTTTATTTCTGGGGCGATGCTGACTCTGACCACCGCTGACTCAGACCATCCATGCTGGAACCATGTATAATGCAAGACATACCTGAGCTAGTTTTCATCTTGCTTATTCAAGGGAGGAGCATTGATGAGCAGCTTGGGGTGCTGCAGGACAAGCTGTACGTACGCACTGAGAACAGTGGGTATAAGCCCTGGCTGGTGCATCTCAGAGTGTTCAGGCTCGGTGTCCATGCCCAAGCTGCAGACAGTATAGGCAACCCGGGGTCTGGCACTATTTGTAGCTACTGGCCGTCCTAGCTTATGCATTTGACAAATAAAATGGGTGTGCTCTGGATATTGAGAAGCTCGCACTATGACAGAGACAATATTTATCTTTACTTTTCTTATCTATCAGGCTTAGTGTAAAAGGACTGTCCCAAAAGGTGTGATTTAATGCTCATTGAATTCAGTGGGCTTTTTTTGGTTCAATATGAAGTTTTTTACAGCTTTTGAGTAATCAAAAAGGACATTTTCAATTTTATTTTTTTTACAACAGCAACTAATGCCTAATTTTCACGTTATGCACGCACTTAATTTTTGAAAGTCCTTTGAATTTTTCCCTGGAATATCAACTTTGAAAAGTTATTAATTTCAAATTAGTTTAATCTTTATTTTCCAAACCTGAAATTAGATAAAAATTTTGCCCAGAGGCTATACTACACTAATTTCAATTTTTCATAGTAAAATAACATTCTCTAAAACAATACTGCTTGTTTCTGTTACAAAATGAAGGTCAGATTCTCCATCCACCCATGTCTGTGGTGTCTTGGCATCAGAGTTAATGCTTTTCCTGTTCAGTACCTGTTACTTTCATTATCTATCTAATCTTTTTTTTTAACACAATAACTGACTTTTCTAGTGTGTGATTAATGTCCTCAAACAGGTACAGCTATCAACTGGCATGTATGGGCTAGAGGTATTACATGAATTATGCAGACTGCTGGATGAAGTTGGCATTTGAATACAATTCCCTTTATAAAAATTGATCTTTCGTTTTCTCCCCTAATCAGTCATTTATACTCTACTTATTTTTTTTTTACTCTGATCATTCTTTTCTAATTAACTCTTTCATTCTCCTCTGAAAGCTTTTGCAGCTTGACTAGAAGCAGATCTGCTGAGAAGGCCTCTCTATTTCTGTTGTTAATAACAACTCCAAAGCAGAAATCTGTATTAAGAATATGATAAATGGGGGAGTCTGTTTCAATTAACACTCCCCAAGGAATGGTACATTTTGTAGGCCATAGTTTTAGAAGAAATCATAAGTGCAGAAAAGTACCATTCCAGGAAATTTTAATTGCCAGTTTACACAGTCCTCAGCTTTTGAGCTATGCAAAGTGGGTTGTATAAGTATATGCTATACTATACTATGTCCTAGAGAGCTTGCAGTCTTACAAGAGAAGAGGAGATGGGGATGATGTGATTTTTGCTCATAGTTGAACTAGCTCTTTGTCTCCGGGGCCAACTAGAAGCAGGGTTTGGGTTTTTTTGCTGCCGATCCTAGTGCCCCAAATTAAATAAACTGTGCACTGTGAATAGAAGGGCTGTCATTTGCAGGGGGCGGGGTGATAACTCTCTCCGATTTTGCACTGGTGTAAAATGACCCCAAGGCAGTGATCAAGATACTCAGAAGACAGCTGGAAAGATTGTAGATGTTGTTTAAAGATGAAAGGACACTTTGTGTTTGCAACAAAGAAGTATTTAATGCAAAGTATTTAGTATTAGTGAAAAAACTTGTTCTTTTAGCAGCTGCAGTATTCTCTATGCCAAAGAAATGCCAGGACGTTTGTTTTCTGTGAAGTGGTGGTATATGTGCGCCATCTTTGTTTGAAAGCTGTCCAAAACAAATTAAATATCTGTGTCTATGCTCATATTTAAAACTAGAGTGATCGCTATACTTGCAGTGTAATTATGGTTTAGTTACAAGGTAACCCCCTAATTATACTTTTTCATATTTGTAATTTACTGTTAATAATATAACCAAATGTTTTCCTACATGATTTATAACAACTGTAGATTAAATCTACTTGGCTATAAGCAGTATATCTCTTAGTTTGTCAAAAAGGTAATATATAAAATGTTGTTATTACCTTTAGCTTCATGTATATCACCTTTAATTACATGATGAAAAGCAAAACTTTACAACTGAACAAGTCTGTAGTTACGTAAATCTTACTGAAAAATATGATCATGTATCTATTAATATCCATAGCTAATCTTTACTTGCAGCTGATATAATCTCTGGCATATCTCTAGTGACTGCGCTGGAGTGTAGGTGTAAGGTAATAAGCTCCTTTGCACTAAGTGATAATCACTATGAGGTCCTGCCCTAAATTGCCTCTCAGCACTAGCAGATTATGAAATGTTAAATAAATGCATATAATGGGAGGAGAACTAGACCCTGGGGTTTAAATGAGACATGCTTATAGCAAATGAATAGTTATGTTGTGTTTAAAGCAGATTAAAATACATCTTAATGGATTTCATTCTTCTTATAGCCTTCTCTGCATCAAGTTGTATTTAGTTGTAAGTAGGGTATGCACTGCAAGCCTGTGGGCACACAGAAGTAACCTTGTGCTCTTAATGGTGTGCTGCCTTCTCTACTGGTGACTCTCCATTTTTCCTTTTCAGAGTCTATTGTTCTTCCACCTGCTCCCGTTTTTGCAGGCACAGAAAAAGGTGAGGATCTGCTCTGGCATTTCATCTCTGTGTTCCCTGGGTCTAAAGAGGGAGTACTGACCTCATGCCAATTTTTTTTGTGAAGATAAACTTGTGGCTGTTTTTGAGGCTCTTATCTATTATGATAATGAAGGCTGAGGTACTTACAGTAAGTGGAAGATGAGGGGACACATCTGTAGGGAAGTGTCTTGCATCACAGGGGAGCTCTGATTAGAAGTTTTGGATGAAGGAATGCATTTCACCATAATGGTATTCTGACCCTGCTAATATTACTGATGTATGTTACTTAATATCCCTACACAAGATAATTGGATATAATTAAAGTGGGCAGACTTCTCAAGTAAGTCAAGATCCTCTTTTCAAAGCGTGAATCTAGCTGAGTAATCACTGCTGTTCAGTGCTCTTAGAAATGAAATAGAAATGTAATGCTATAAAACTTACACTTCTGGGTTTTGCCCTCAATTCAATAGAAGAGAAAAAACTGTGGGCAGAACTGAATTGACCAGATTAGGGAGAAACTGTGCTAAGAAGAATTATGAAATAAAATCCAGCATCTCTGTGTAGAATTTTTCATTAGTTCTGCCTTAGCTGGTCCCAGTTCTGTACATGGCAATCCCACATGCACAACCTTGGAAGACATGTTGTGAGAAGGAATCGTGCCAGCTTAGATAATGCACTTTCTTGTGTTTCAGTTTCAGAGTGGTTGATGGAGCTTCTCTTTCTTTCTTTCTTTCTTTGACCCTCTATGGGAGTGAAATGGCTTTGTTCACACTAGACTTGGGAAGTCAGTGACTATAGAGTGTGAGTGAGCCCTAGGTGTCTTTTTTCATGGTTGAAGACCTAAGGTTCTTACACCTGCTTGTCATTTTTGGAAAACTTTCTTCTTTCTGGAGCTTGCAGGACACACCAATGTCACCCTGTATGGGTTTTCCCCAGACTCCCATTTCCCTTGCTCCGCAGACCTGCTGTCTCTATTCCTGAGTCAGCTTCATCTAGTTTGCATCCTCACTGTAATGACATGCTTCTTTCCTGCTTAACGTGTACATCACATACAAATTACGGCACTTCGACAAGGTCTGACTGTAGAGAAATCAGGATGTCTGTGTGCATTTGAGCATGGGAATGGGCAAATGTATTTTACAAGCATATGTAAGAGCTCATTAATGAAATGATTCTTCAAGTTTGTTGTAACCTTTCAAGTCCAGATTTCAAATGTGCCCAGGGTTTTAGGTGGCTGAATATTAGTGGCCTAATTTAGACTCCATTTGGAGGGAAAAAGGGAAACAGCTGATATCACAAGTCAGTGCTGAACTGCCAGTCCATTTATTATGGTTAATTTTTAACAATGACACATTATGCCATTCGGAGAGGCAGGATGCTCTTGGTTCTCATGACAACAGCAGTGCTTAACTTTTGTTTGCTTGGGAATAATTATGCCAGCTTTGGACGTATGTTTTCGTACCTCCCTTCACAGTGCTTGATGTTCATCAGATGCTGTTACCTGTCAGTGAGCCTTTTCTTTTTGAAAACCACACAGTTAATTTCCAAAAGGGTTCTTTCATTGACATGGCATAAATGTGATTAAATATACTATAGTTAAGTTACAGAATCCCTGAGCTTTTAATCTCGGTAAACCTGAAAATTTAAACACCTCATATTGCTTTCAGAGCTTTATTCCATCCAGAAGAAACCATCTGCTTTCCACCAAAAATCACTCTGTTGCCTTGATCTCTTCAAATTAATCCTACTGTGATTAACTTCAATCCAATTAAAAAGAACATGTAGGCAGCTGCACAGGTCCGATTACATGTGGACATGATCGTAGGGCTCTTCATAGAGGAACCAGATTAAGGGCCAATATGTTAGGCTAGACGAGGCTGGTAGCAGTACTTCAAACTCTGGTATCCTGGCATGACACACAGTATATAATAGTACCATACTTGCTAGCTATAATGCTCCTTGCAGCCAAGGAACTCAGAGGTTTTCATGTGTATATATATCATTACACATCCCTCTAAAGATGCTATGAGACTGAGCATTTACGTCTATAGCAAGATCTTGAAATATGGCTTTATTTAGTGCAGAGGGCTAAAGCATACCACAGGGGATAGGCATTCCCCCGCTGCATTTCCACAAGCCTGTGGCAAATTGTGTCTTCCTTGTTTATTCTCAGTGAAACTGCCAAAACCACAGGGATTTGGGAGCCTAAGAGTTGCTGGAGCTTTTTTTGTTTTCATACAAAAGCCTGCAAAGAAGGGGCAGACTTTTTAGCACAAATTCAGAGAAATCATCCTGCACCTCAGCCTCCGGGCTTGTGCTTCTCACAAGCTGCCTCTGGGTCTTGCTACAGGAAACACGAGGAACGGAGTTTGCCAGGGAAATTTGTCTGTCTGAGCCTGCATGTCGCTCTGTGTGGCGCTTAGCAGGCTCCCAGCATTGCAAAGGCTTGTTCCACGTCACGGAGGAATTACCATCAGCTTGTGCTGATAATTTAATGAGAAGCACTTCAGAAACATTTATTGTTATGAATCATATTGCCATGAATAGCCCTGAGGTTGGTGGTGGGCCAGACTTGGAAATGGCTCAGTGCCCAGCGCATCTGCTTTCAGATACCTAAGTGGGGAGTTTGGTGGCTGCATTTGATTGTTCCCAGGTGGGACAGCTGGAGACTATCCGGCCTTGAAAAAGAAGCAAGAGCAAGCCCAATTTGGGAATTTTTTTAGCATATGTAAAGAAAGGAGAGAAAATGCCAATCGCAATTTGAGACATCTTTGAAGGACCTGACCATGGTGTGACCAAACCTGAAAGCTACCCCAGAAATATGACTATAAGACAATAAGAAGAGCAGAGCAGTTCTGAGTAATGAGTCCAGCATTACAAATTAGGACTGAAAGCTTTTATGATTGAATTGGTAGCATTACAACCTGGGCATTGGCTGCTTTTCTGTGATCGGAATAGGGCTTTTTTATTAAGGCTGCTTTTATATATATCCATAGCTTGTCATTAGTGGCTAGACACTGATTTATAGCAGCACACAATTATTCCATTGAATGTCACAGCAGCTCCTATTCTTTTTCAACTTCTCTCTCTTCCAATCCTTCCCTCCCTCTCTCTCTTTTTTTAACTAAAAAAAAAAGGCAGAGAAGACCATTACCACATTGATTTACATAAATACAGCCCTAATTCAGACTAGTGTTCCAGCAGTCACATAAAAATGATTCAGTGACAAGCTTTTTGTATCTTTAATAGCTTCTGGGATGGAAGGCATCCTCTTCCCAGGAAGGCCACCTCTGAAGGACTGGAAATGTTGCAGATTTTTCAGCAGAGCTGCACTGAATACTAGGATGATGAATCAGTGACTGCAGGAGCATCTAATTCAATTAAAGCTCTGCATCAAAGAACTGTGATTGTCAACATCAGCAACCGGGTAAGGATCCAGTTGACCTGAGTATTTAAGATGATCTTCAGAGACTGAGAGAACAGGTGGCCAATATCCGTCTACTATTGATCCAATATTATGCCAGGTAGAAAATATGGAGCTAATTGTTATCTGATTAAATCTGATGATTAATAAGAAAGCCAGAATGTGCTATTTATTAGTCTAGCATATTTTTGTCTCTTTCCCACTATACTTTTATGTGGCTTTCTTACATGTGTCATAACCTTCATTCTCTGGGTCACTTACGTGTACAAACAGACTGTAAACAGGATACCCATAAATGAAAAATGTAAAGCATTACTTACAGGCTAATGCACCCAATAAAACAAGTCAGCTAACAGGCTGAGCATTAACTGACTCACTACCCCAGGGAAACAATGCAAACAGTCTTTACTGGCCAGGCCAGTAGGGCAGGGACATCTTCCATTGCTTCTTGGATCAGGACTGATCCTTGATGTTGAAGAGTTTCCATCTCCTGAGTCTTCCAGTCTTACCACCAGCACCTTTCCTTGTCAGTATTTTTGATGTTCACGCTCTGGACTGTTTACTGTCCCCAGTTCAAAAATTATACTGTTTTTTCACTTTTCTGACCTCGAATGAAGCTTTGCCATTAATATTTCCTCCACCTCTTCCAGCTTTCCTCAGGCATTGATCGCACATTGAATCAAACAATTGCTCGCTGCTCATAAGAGAAAAAAATGGGTGGTCACCCCTCAGTCCCCTCTGCCTCAGAGTTTGTAAGTCCTCTGCCTGGGCATTGGGCTGCCAAAGCAAAAGGAGCTCTGCCTCCCTCAGTTTCGAGTATAGCTGTGCTTCCTTTTTATGTACTGTTAGCCTAGAGACATCTCTGTTATCTCAGAATAAGGGATAATAATGTTTCTCTGTGGAAATCAGCCTTTCTTTCCACCACCAGTGTCTTTATAGGGATATATTTCAACATGGGGAGGTTTGTATATAGAGGCTTAAATAGCCAGATTTTCTAAAGTACTAAGCAATAATATCAGCTGAGATCCCTTAAGTAAAAATGATAAAGAGACTGGAGAGAATGCAGTATTTCTGGATTGGTTTCAGAGTGGGTTTTTGTGGGTTTTTTGTTGGTTTGAGGGTTTTTTTGGATTTTCTTTTTACCCTCAGCTGGTTTAATTGAGAGATATTTGTTGGTTAATGCTTGTAATAGGAACTTATCTTGCTTCTGAGCCTTATTTAGGTTGTTTAAAATAGCCTGGTTACAGACACCAGCCTTTGCAGTATCTGGCTTCTGAAGTCATTAGATGCTGTTTTGTGAAGGTGAACGCTGTTCAGACAGTGCACCAATACTCTATAGCTGGGACTTTGTAATACCTGTTTGGAGAATGCTGAGAAGGGCATATCATGTATAGCATAGTATCTTAACACAAGTTTTGTTCTAAGAGGAGGTGCAGCTCACAGTATAAGGCAGTTCAGTGTCATTCAGAATGATCTGAAGAGCAGGCTTGGAGACCTTAAGCCCTGGCTGTTATTAGCTCTTTTTAAGAACAGTCTGGATAAGTGTCTATTCTGCATGACTAGTCTACTTGATGCTGCTGTGGGCAGGTGAATTGAACAGATATTCTCCTGAGGTCCCTTCCACCTCTATTTCCTAAGATTTTCTAAAGGCCTTTCTAGAGGTAACAGCACTTGCAGTCATGGAGAAAAAAGATCTAGCGGTCAGTTATTTCTATGAGAAATTAATAATCTGTGACATTAGGTAGCAAGACTTTTGGTAACACCAAAATACACAGCATGGTCTGACTCACCTTTTCCACACGTGGGAATAAAGCAGTGGTGATGCCACAGAAGGCTAGAAAGTTACAGTGCTTTAAACCTGGCATTGAAAATAATGTCTATGTGGATTACTGTTTTTCCCTGCACAGACAATGAAGTGAACAAGGATCTTTAACCTTGTGCAGCGTCTTTGCCAAGTAGGTTCAAGAGATGCTTTGCTATTTTTCAGAGCTAAGAAAGGATATTTTGCCAGTATCATGTATGAAACTCCTCCAGCCACCTGTGCGGCAGAACTGGTTTTAATACCTGTCTGAGCTATTAGGAAGTTATCAACAAGAAGGTCATTCCCAGTGGCATTCTTTTCAGGGGCTGAATGATCCCAAGCAAGGGCAGATAAAATGAAGCCAAAGTAAGTGTTTGTTAGCTAAGGAAAACATTCTTTTCTGATGCTGTCAATCACGTACACAGAAAGAGAGATTCAATCATAGTGAAGGCATTGGACATTCAGCTCAGCTTGATTTTTCAATTTTATAAACAGTAGGAGGCTCAGGAAGAAACAATGAAGAAAAACAGGGCTATAGAATCAGCAAATAGAGTCAACTTTTGATTCCTATGCCATTTAAATCCAAATTATAGTCATTTACTCAGTCCGGAGAGCCTGAATTTTCACTGTTTCCCAATTTAGGCAGCTGTGACAGCAGACTCCATGAAAAAGTCCTGCTTCAATTTTAATTGATAAATTCACACCTCCTTCCCCCCTCCCCCTTCTGCTATGGCAAATGTAATCCCATATAGTTATTTATGTAAGAAACAGTACAGACTGTGTAATAACCTTTGCAGTTAGCACGATAAAGGATGTGTCATTAGTAAACTCATCACCCCAGATTCCCATCCTGCTGGACCTCACATATCAACATTGCAGGGACACACAGCCTTTGCTTGGAGTCCTGGTTCCTGCCCTACTCCTGCAGGAGCTGTGTGGACAGCTGAGATTCTGTCTTTCTCGCTGAAGAATAATTTTTAAAATCAATGACTATAATAGTGGTAATTACTTCCAATCAGATATTTCAATCTGAAAAGAAGTATTCCTTTTTTCTGTTTTTTAAAAACTCCTTACAAAAAGGCGACATTTGCTATACTTAAGAAACACTGCCTTATTTGTCAGATGTTGAAGCCCATAGATTTATTCCACTTAGTATCCAACTAAAATCCTTGGGCAGTTCAGTACTTTTGGGAATTAGGACATAAAATTTTGTCTAAATGAGTTACGCACAAATCCAACTAATTCAGATTCCTCAAGATCCCCATGCTTGGTGTTTTCTGTGGACTGACTACAGACCTTCATACTCTTTGCTGGTAAGACACATGGGCATGGGGATTTGGGTGGAATTTTAACTGTTTATGCCTAAAATCTGGCAGGCAGACTCCCACATTTTTAAAATCTTATCCTGCGGACTTGCCTGCATTCAAGAATGTTTTTTAAAAAGCTAGATTAAAATCCCTTTGGAAATTTTAAAATATCAATTAAGAAGTCCTCTATTCTTCTTGGTTCTGGCAGTTCCAGAACTGTGGCTGTTCCAGTGGCTGTGTGCAAGCATCACTGTTGCCGGGGCATAATCAGTATACAGGACCTCTTCTAGTTATTGTTGAGCACCCTCTCCTGGCTTTCTGCTACTTGCACATAAATCATCTCATGAATTGAGTGCTCTGGGATAAACTGCAGTGCCTGGTTGAGTTTAGGATGTCTTTTCAGATGTTATGAGTTGCTGCTCTCCTTTAAGCCTACCTGATTTTTTTAACAGCCTAGCTTGTTTACAGCCGAGAAATACTTCTAGTGGCGAAATTCCTTGGTAAGGATTTTTTTCTTTCTTCTGGTGCTGCTTCTAATTGATCCAAGAAAAGCACTTCCAGACTAGAGAATACAATGCATCAAGTCTAATCTGATAAGGGGATTATATCCAGTTCACAAAAGGTTGTTTATTGGGTGACTGAGCCTACATTCACATCTCTCACTGGATCTTATCTTTTTGTTAACACCTCAGGAGGCCTAAGGCTGAGTCTAGGGATGAATTGGCGTGTCATAAGGCAAGTTTATTTGCAGGGATTATGGCAATAAGCAGCAGGTACAATGAAAATAGGCGGTGAAATTGGGGGATTACCACTCAGTTAAGAGTTACAGTGTGAGAAACAGTCATATGATTTTTGGATCTGGTAATAACTGGAGTTGGAGTACATGAAACTTTTCTTGCACTATGTGACTGTCTGTCTGCCATGACTAATGCAGTCCAGAATTGCTCTCCTATTATCCCACAGTCATTGCTAAATTTAACAGTTCCCAGGCACCTAGTATGGATCCATCCAGTAGCTTCAGGTATCTAAGGAAGGCACCTACATTAGGTCTTGACCATCATCATCTTTGTAGTTTGTAGGAGTTAGGCATCCCTAGAGGGCCAGGTTCATGCTTTGGAGCGATCTCCCTCTGCTGAGTACAACAGGAGCCCAGGGAAATGAAGTTCTTAATTTTAGTCCCTGATGGATGGGTGGGGGGCTCTGCTGTTCTTATCAGCCCATGTCCCTGAAGGCTTCAGAAAGTTATTTGCTCCTGGTACATACTGTACCTTGAGGCAATTACCACTGCACAGCATATAGAGTCCAAGAACCAGGCTCCTCCTAAAGGTGCCAACAAGAGCTTCAAAGCAGCATTGTAGCCAGTTCCCTGAGTGGTGACAATTTTAAACATGCAATTTAAGTGCTTCCAGGCTGTCTTAAAGCTGTAACTTTGCCCAGAGCCTCCAAGATATTTGTTCTAATTATCATGTTAAACAAAACACTGATTTAGCAAGGAGTTTCTAACGTCAATCCCTCTCATTTTACTCTCAGGCACCATTCTCGCTCAACCCGAGCCATTCTCAGAGGAAAAGGACATTTCTGAGCACTGGGAACATTGTCACAGAGCGTGCACCAAACAGTAGGAAGCTAATTTGCAGTAGCCAAGGATTTTCATTGCACTGTGCTCTGTGGTTTTGTATTCCTATACAGAAAGTATGACCCTGGCTTTTATGGAAGAAAGCCGTCATCCTCTCCTAGATGCTATCTTGGAACTGTTTGGTGTAAGTAAAGATATCCTGTTCAGCTCTTTGATTGCAGCCTTCTAGCCAGCTTTCTTTTTGGATTACCCTCAATTAGAAGGTACTTTGAATTTTTCTGCTCTTTAATTGGAGAATGGGAATAAAGAAGCAGGTAGAAACAAAGAGAATACAGAAGTATTTTCAGGTCATTGCAAAATCAGAACAGCAGTGTTACTGAATTTGAGTGGATGTGAGCAGGGGCTGTTTCAATTTGTGTGTGACTTTGATACCAGCAAAGAGACCAAAGTCTTAACGCTTTTTAAGTCAAGAGGCTCAAAGAATAAATTGACTGCAGCTGAGATCTGAAGCAAAATACTGTTTATTTCCTTTGTATGCGTGAGAGTACACCTTTTAAACTGCCAGAGAAACTCCCTAATTTGCACTAATGAGATTAACTGGAAGAGAAAGAACAGCACAAGAAGAGACACCATATCACGAAAGATTCATATTTATTTATTCCATGCTGAAAAAATTCATCCTGGCTTTCTTTTGTCTGATTCCTAGATCATCAGGCCAGAGTTTCATCAGGAATAAATGCAAGTAGTTCCAGTGATTGCAGAGGGCTGCATTCACCAAACTACCCCTGTTTCATGCCAGCTCGAGTAAGCAAAGAATTCATAATATGGGGCCTCACTGTAGATGTGGCTCTGCTGGACAATGTTTATTACTGTACTGTTGATTATAATTTTTGTCAAGTAATAGAAGCAAGGGGAGGCTGTAATAGGCATGGAGCAAAGATGGCTAGATGGGAGGCTTTGGGGGTGAATGGACTGCACCGGTACCTTCCGTAGGCAGAGAGCAGTTGCAGAGTGAGAAGAGTGCCTACACTTTCCGATACGCTTGTAATCGTTTGCAAGATCACACTGCGGAGCAAGGCTTTCCCAGCTTCCTTAACATCCACAAGCCAGACCTCGTCTGGAGTCACTTGGCAGTACTCCACAGAGTCAACGGAGCGCAGCCAAACTGCAGTAGCTGAGAGCTGGGCCCTGCATCTTGAAGTAAGTGAATTTGCTCGGCTAATTGCACGCAAGTGCTCCCTCTGAGCACCTGTAAATTGTTGAGTTTAATAGGGTGGCAGCTGTTGCCGGCTGCCTGGGTTCTTGCTGCCTTGGAAGTAGTTGGGAGATGAGAGCAGCAACTTGCAGCGTGATTATCTTTTTCTCCATTTCCCCTCAATTTCATTGTCATCTTCTTCTCTCTTAAGAGCGCTTAAAAGCATTTGTTGCTCCTTATAACACCCACAGGAGCTGTTGTGAAGTGCACTTTTTGTGCTTAAGGTTTCAAAGCTTAAAATCTCTGACTTGGAGAGGTTCGGAGAGTGGCTGTTTGAAGTCTGCTGCCGTACAGACACCTGCAAAACACTGAACTTAAGCTGGCACAGCTGGTGGGAGGGATGGCTCATAATGATGGGTGGTTACATTGCTGCGTTTCAGTGCCCTCCTTCTCCTGCAGAAATTAGAGTTTGTTTCTGACTGAGCGGGAAGTAGATGCCTGAAAATTTGGATGAATCTGGCCTTTGGATTTGAGAGCTTGATGCCCATAAGTGGTGTAATCGCTTTTGTAAACCATACTAGAAGGGACGTAGAGTTGCTAGCAATGAATGAGAGAGATTTTTTAGCTGCACAAGATGATAAAATCAGGGGCAAAATCAGAGCTTTCTGTGTGAGTTGCTGTAAATAATCTGCCTGTGCAGTGGAAGGAATTTGCCACATCTGGCCATGGGATTTACCTGGCTGGAGTAACCCTCAATCTGCAGATGGCAGAGGGAGCTGAAGCTCTTAATGCAGGTACTTCCATCAGTTCTTGAAGTGCGTTGGGGGAAATCTTCCTTGTGATGCATTACAGACAATGAGGGAGGACTCTGGCAGGAGATGTATTGCTCTGAAGCCTAGCTTGGCTTATCACAACCCCTTTACCGCTCCTAAAGTAGATAAGGATTGTTGGCTCTGCAGTTATAATGGTTGAGTGCAGGAAACTCAGCTACCTCAATTAAGAGTTGGGATGCTATGGACTTTCTAGTTTTTCTATTTTTGCAGGATAGAAACCTGCGTGTGTGCCTGCAGTCCTCCAGCAAGCATTGCCTTCACGTGTAGCTTCATGCTGCTGTGTCTCTTCTGTCCTAGGTTGTAAGGCGTGTGTTGGTCCAGGCACCTTTCCTCTCGTTGCAACTGCATCTGGGTGTGTGACCTATACATATAAATGAGTGTCAAGGTGTACCGTGAGATCCCCTGTTATAAGAGCATTGCCTGTAGTCTTACTTTAGAAAAATGAGCTTTTGTGTTAATGTGCTGCTGGTAACAGAGGAACTCCTGACGCTGAGCAGTCAGAGCAATCCTCAGGCAGGGATGATTTGCTTCTCCCAGGAATAACCAGGCAGAGCAGGAACATACTCTGTCTGGTGTCAAAGCAATGCCATGGCACGGCAAAAATCCTCAGGGGTCATTGGAAGGGGAGAGAAAGGCCACATGCAAGGACCTGACTTTGTAATGTGGTGGGTAGGATGCTCCCCTGGCAGGGTGTCATGAAACCTGCATGTCGGGCCCTGCTTCCCGGCACCATTAGCATTTTAATTTCAGCAGATGAAACAAAGTACAGTAGATCTCATACCCTGATCTGATACCAAAATAAGATGGCAACCAAAGGAAATACCCAGGCTGGTAAGCTTTTGAAAACCTGGCCATTGGTTTTAGAATTAGATTTCTTCCCCACCTCCCTCTTTGTTTATTCTTATACTCACCAAGTGGCCAGGGACTCCTCTCTGTTACTGACCACAGATTGCTTTTCTTTGACTTTAAAAGGGGAATGAGTTTAACCCGTATGGTAATAAAGGACAAGGCCTGTCATGATTAATAGTCACATGAAATCATGTGTGAAGAACATTCAGTTATAGCTGTCCTCAGGAGAGAACAGTTTCCCAAACATCTTAACAGAAAGAAGGAAAAGGGACAATTTGTCATTCTCTTCAACTACTGTCTGGATCAGCTGAACTGTGCTTGGTTATTTACAGAAATCTGGGCAGCCCAGGTTAGGAACACATCAGATACAAACCCACCAGCCCACCAGCTGAGACCCCCAGGGCCAGGCTCTTAGTTGGTGTAGATCCAAGAAAGCCAACTTGTCTCCACTGCAAATCTAGCCTCATTGCTGTCCTTTCCTTTTTGACTTCAAATGTGGAGTTGGCTTTGGCGTCAATTGGCCAGTGAGGGGTGCCACTTAAAGCAGACCCAGGAGACAAGAGTCACTCTGCACACAGGCAAACAGTACCTGGTAAGGAATACTGCTGCCCGCAGAGAGAACTTGAGGGGGAATTGGCAGTGAAAGGATAAAAAAAAAGTTTGTGAAACCTTTAGAAAAAGTTTGGCTTCTGCTAAAACTTGGAGTGTCACTCCAGTGGGAGCTCTTCTAGCCCAGGGGCCATTTGCTGTTTGAGATCATTAATAGCCAGCTCAATTTCCTCCAGTGTGATTGGCTGAGCCAATATATTCCTATTAATTTGACTGAGCTCGGAGACAGAGAGGAAATATAAAAACCTCTTCAAGTTGCTGGTACCTTCTGGGATCTCAGGCATATAGAGGTCTTGAGAAATTTTGACAAATTTAGACTTGGGGGTACATTTTCTAAGTGGTTCACAGGTGTTTAGCTGCATGTTAATGGGCAGTGTTCAGGTAAAACATTGCAGAATGGTTTCAGCATAAACCCTGTGGTGTCTGGTCCTGGTTTTTAGAGGGAGTGATGCTATCTCCAGGAATAATCTAGTCTTTTATTTGGGCTTCCAGAGAGTTTGCTCATATTCTTCCCAATTTTTACAGTATAAATTAGATTTGTTTGGATTGTTATAACCCAGATCAGCAGCTTCTGTAAGCTATATAGCCCAAATAATAGTAGTGAGATCTATTGAAAAGTCACTAGGCTATAACCCACAAGTAGCTGCCCCAGCCTGCTTCCTTCCCCTGTGTTTCATCGAGTGGTTAGGAGCACTTGTCCATTCACTAAACTCTTTGCTTTGCCTGCGAAGATTTAAACCCACCCTAAAAAAAAAAGCACGTGAATTAACAGTGCAGGAAGGTGAAAAATGACCCTTCTGTTTTCTGTATCATTGTGAGGTTTGGCACCTGGCTCTTGCTGCTCCCTGGAGCAAAGTGAGACTTTGGAATTGCTGAATAAAAAAAAATAAATTCCCCACTTTATCTGTCTCTGGGTTTAACCTGGAATTCTGTCCCCGTTGAACTTCACAGTAATATCCCTGTCCGTTTCCACAAAGCCTTGAGCATACCAGCTTAAAAGTGACTTGTATCTATTGTTCATCCAGATGCCTTCATGCCTGGCTATGAAAGTGTAGAAACCCCCAAAACATAGTTCCTGCCCAGAGAGCTGCTCTCCATGCCTCAGATGCCAGGCAAGGCGTGGATTCAAGTGCAGACATATAAACAGCCAAAAGAGAGGTAATAGCAGGAGGCACGTGGCACGGCAGCCTCAACACATCGGCTACTTCGCTATTGCCAAGGGTGTCCTGAAATGATGTGTGTGCAAGAAACCAGTGCATCAGGATAGAAAACAGTTCAAGCATGCGCGATATGGCATTTATACTGCATGCAAAACAGCTGAGATGTACAGGGTTTAGCTGTCTACCATGAGGAACTAGCTACAGAGAGGACAATCTTTAACTGATAGAAGAGAGCAGTATAGTTCGTGTGTATGTGTGTGTGTGTGATTCAGTTAATCAGCAAAGTGTGCAACAATTTGCCTTAATGTGAAACATGTACCTTGATCAGCAAATTATCTGCTTGCACATTAAATTATGCACTGTGATCTCTGAGGTGTATTAAATATTGAAATCGGAGTTTTTATCATTAATGGAAACCTAATGAACAATGACAACATTATGCGCCTCAGTTGACTTTTGTCAGAAGCAACCCATTGTAGTTGGAAGGTGACTTTTCTGAGTCTCTGGTGGTAATATGCCAATTATTTCAGTTATCAACACCCCTGGAGGCTCCAAATGCCTACCATGGGTGTTTTACCTCAGACTGTGTATGGAGTAGGACTCTCAGTATGTAGATAAAAGCCATTTTGAATGGACTGGAGGAAAGAGAGACCAGTTTTTACCATGCAGATTTATAGCTAAAGGCATTCTACCAGCTTCTGTATTTCAGCTTCTTTCATCCTATGAGGTGGCTTTTAGGATGTGCAGTTTCTTTGGACTTTGGGTAATAAAAGCACAAGGTGATGCCTTCGCCTACAGTTAATGTGTAGGTGCCTAAATTAGAATATATACATATGCAATGCAAAAAGTGCCTGAGGATGACTCCAGGTAATTCCATCTCTGAAATGTTTATTATTGGGATTATTGAGCCATCAGAAATCCCAGTCAAGATCAAGGTCCCATTATAGCAGACTGCCTCTTCTGTCCTTGCTCTACAGTTTAAACAGAAGAGTAGGAAAGCGGTGTGACTTTTTCAAGGTCACTCAACTTGTCAGTGACAGACCAGGAGCTGAATGGGAATTTTCTGCTGTTTGGTTTACATTGCAGTACAGGTGTTGGATTGCAGGTCATATGTATTTATGTCCGAGTTAGCTTTTAACTAGCAGTATGGGCTTCATCTACTATAAAGAGTGTCTGGGTGGGCTTGTTGAAGCCCATGTCACTGCTATGCCTACCCACACTGTCCTTTCAAAGTATCTCAGTATGTCTGCATCATCCTCTTTTGCACCATGAAGCCTTGCACAAATAAAGCTGGAGGCTTTACAAAATGCTCTCCCTGATGAACTAACCTGCTTGCTTTCTGCTCAAGCGGATAAGTTGAAGCCAGATTTGGATGCAACTGTAATTATCCACGACATGGCAGATGTCACGGGCTCACAGCTTGATGGACAGCAAGCTCCAATTTCTGGTCTCTGTTCCTCAGCTGGTGTATTGGCTGCATAGCCAGTTCCCTCCCAGGTGCAATTCGATTAGGAACGAGTGGAGCAATCTCTCTCCCCCTTCTCTGCTTGGACTTCTGCAGGAAGATGATGGGCACTGTTCACCCCATTGTAACAAACAGTGTCAGCTAGCGGGTCCCTGCCTAGTTGGCGTGTGCCTGTTGGGTGAAGTTGGGTATTGACTTCCCTGGGAGGCTGTATGCATGCACTGACATTGCCTCAAACACGAAGTCCAGCCTGCTGCTGGATGAGACCATTTGCAGGGCTTAGAGATGTCTCGCTTTTACACCCTTCTCCATTGCTGCACACTATTAGACTCCCTTGTCTTTTATGAGGGTCCTAAATTGCTACAGAAAACAGTATTGTTTTCTGCTGGCTTAACTATTGCATTCCTTAAGGCTTATTTTTCAATGCTACACTTTACTGCCTGTTAAGTTAACTGGATTTTTATCTGCTGTGTCTCTGACTGTCTTCTGTAAAAGCCCATAGTAAGCCACAGCTTGCCCAGAGGAATATTCCAGGAGAGGAAAGGAAGAATTCAGGAACAATAATAATGCAGCTCTGGCAATACTATTGCAAAACAATACTACAAAAACATTTAGGCATGAAAGAGTGATTCCCCCCCACAGATAGCTACTTACAGTACAAAAGAAATAGCTCCCCAGGGACTTGCTACTGCTTGGAAGAGATTGCAGGTCTAGTTTATCCTCTGTAGACGTGCGTGCAGCTTACAGGTGTCTTTGAGGTATGCGTTAATGGGGGTGGTATCTTCTATTCTTCGTTGTTCTGACCCCTTTGTCCTCAAATATTGGAGGAGAAATGGATTATATTCCATTATAGTCCCTTGGGTATAATGATTGCCCTTGCCTGTGTTGAGGCAGGAATCTGCTCCCTCTTCCTCTCAGTCCCCAAACAACCCCTGTTTGATGTGGGAACGGAGCAGAGGTGCATGAAGGCAGAGTCGGCTCCGCAGCCCCAGGCAGCATGGGTGAGCAGGGGGCAAATGTTGTCCCCTACACCCTGTCTTGTACAGGACAGGGCTGAAATGCAAAATGGGCATTTGATGCTCTAGCCTAGTGCTTTATCCCCCTCAATTCAAAGATACTGGGCTGTGCTCCTCCCTTGTTGGCTATAGTTTGCCTAAGGGCTTTGCTAACTTTACCCTGAAATATGTTCCTACAGACTGTTTATGCTATTCCGAGCCAATTAAATAAAAGCACTGTTAAAATGTTTGTGTTTCCTTGTGTAGCAGCCACTGGGCTCTTTATCCTACAGCACTAGCAAGGGCTGCTTTGGGAGGGGACTTCTGTGCAACGTGGGCCAAGGGCACACACTGTGCCCACGCAGAGCTGATCCCACCAAGCCCACCCCAAGACACAGAACAGACACAGAGGCAGACTACCCTTTACAAGACTTGTTGAACCAGACGCAGGGATTTTGAGCGAGACATCTATACGGATTGTCAGGGGGTTGTAATAATTTGAATAGTTTGGAGTAGTGAGTGTTGAACGAAGGGATCCTGGCACTGCTTTGATAGCTGAAGTTTGCCATGATGAAGCTAAGGGCGCCGGAGAGCTGTTTGTATCACTTCTGTGGCTAAACGTGGCAGTAGATTTTAATTTTCTTTTATCAGAAGTTACTTCTGAGCTAACATTGAGGGGTGATGCAAGCAGGAGGCAGCTTGCAGAGAGGTGATGGTGACACACAACTGTTGGTTGCTCTGCAGCGTGTGTTTGGTCATCAGCTGGGTGATTAATGTGAAGAGGAATAAAAGATGGATTCTGGTACGATGAAATTTAGGGAACAGTCAGCAGTATAACTGAACCTCTTGTCTTACTGTTACAAGAGTGTGAAGGATTCATTACTTTGCAGTGCAAATAATATATTATTTCACACAACAAGTAATAAATGATGAGGACAGAGAGAAAGATCTTAAAATACCAATGGACTGTGTTCATGGTCAAATTGCATCACATGGAAGAAGAGACAGAAATCAGTGCAGGAGTTTCAGGAACATTCAAGTAAACAAAAACTCAGTGAAGGGGTACAGCCAAGGATAGTCCTAAACCAAGGCCAGATCTCAAATTAATGTTCCTAGCAATGCAGAGGGGCTGTCATATTTTTATTCTATTCTGCTTCTGATAGAAGAACAAGAATTACTGCAGGAAGGAAAAGGCAATTTATATTGCCAAATACAATCTCTCAAGTACTAGGAGTAAGACCTAAATCCTAAGATTTCTTCTTTGGTTTTGTATATTTGATAGCTTCTAATCTTTTAGCAGTGGCTTGCTTTGTGTGTTTCAGTTTTTAATTGCAGCTCTCTTAGTTACAAAAAAGATTAAAAAAGAAAACTGAAATTATCTGGTAATCATGAAAGTTAAGGTTTCATACAATAAATATTGTGAGTCTTGCAATGAAATGGTGATACTTGTTCACTGCAAGGGTACTGTTTCAGTTCAAAGAAATAATGAGGATGACACTGTGACTGAGCACACACTGTTGAAATCTTGAGCATAGAAGACTTTCATGTGCTTGATATACAGGGCCAGGAAAGTGCCTTTCTACTGTGTAAAGGGACTGTAACTGCATTTAAGCAAGTTAAAATATTTATTCAGCAGGTGTGTGCCTTCAGATACCAAACTGCTTTCTGGAAAGGAGCAATTGATAGCTGATAATAGTCCAAATGGTTATATTCAAATATCATCTCTGGCTATTCAAGAGCCAGATGTGAATTAGTTTAGCAATACCCTGACAGATCAGGTTGCCTTTTTACTCGCAGAACGTGGGTGGTAACAGACGGTGTCCAGTTAAGCTGAGTTGTCCATTCCCATCCTGTCATCTCCAACTTGATAATTGTGATAATAAGGTACCTTCTAACTTTAAATAGCCTGGGACTCTGTATCTCATCATGCATTTCCTGCCATTCAGCCTGCTCTTCAATGAAGTATTCTGCACTTTTAATGCTGAAGAAATCTTACTCCTATTACATCTTGAAGCTGTTAATAAAAAATATTAGCGTAAGACTTTTCTACTTATTCCAGATGTTTTGTTGTAAAGATGCCTTCTTTCTTCAATAAAAGAAAAAGCAGTAATAGGTGACAAACAAAACATTCAGGTAACAGACCTGTGTTTAATCTACTATTTTCATTTTTGTGCAAAGCTCTATGATTGTATGAATGCTGGGATTATGGGAATGCAATGAAAGCCCAGGATACCTCAGGAAATAAATGCTACTTTTCCCTCTGCAGAGCAAATTCATTCACCAGCCAGCTGGGAGAGGTCGCTCTGCCCTTGGACTTGCTGCTGTATGGAGGACATCAAGCTGGCCAGACGCCAGCTAAGACAAAAATTGTTGATTTGAGAGCTTTTTTCTGAAGCACCTTATAAGATATGGGATGTTATGCCTTCCCCTGACACTGAGGCTTGTAAGTCAATTTGGTGCCTTGAAAATTGTGCTGATCCGTCATAACACAAGTGTAGCAACAATCTGAGAATGTGGGATGCCCATCTTGTCTTTCCCTTGACTTTAGAGGGAGCCTAGGCAGATGTCTGAGGCTCAGCATCTGATTTTTAGATGCAAGAACCTAGATCATTTTGAAAGCTCACCTGCATGTCCAGTTGCACCACTGAAAACTCGGCATTGGGTGGACTGGCCCAAAACAGCTCAGGAAGGCTGCAAAGATCTGAATGTGCTCTCATCTGGGTGCCAACTCAAATCTCTTCACCTCTTGGAAGGGAGTAAAAGCTTTCCGAACTATTAACTGTATTTATTTTTTATTGAAAAGTTCTACTCTTCTAAATTACTGAAAAGAATACTCACCACCCATCAAAGTGAGTCCTGTCCCAAAAACATGCTGGTGGCAGGTTACACGCTTTTAGTATTATGTTTCAACTTCTTTCTAACATCTCCACTCCACACCCTGGGTGTAGCCACATGCCCCTCTCGCACAGTGGGCCCACCCCCGTCTCGTGGCCAGGCTTTGTGACTGTGGCGAGATGGTGGGGCTCAGCTCTCTTGTTCCCATTGACTTGTTGACAAACCGGTGTTTTCATACCAAATGTGGTAGAGCAGGAAATTCTTCTGCCTTACACTGGTAAGAAGCACCACATGTGTGTTTTGCATCATATTGCAACTGGAAAGGGGTAGTTGAACTGACTGATTGAGCTTCTCTTGGTGCTACTGATGATCTTTTTGTCCTTGAAATCCAGGACTGTTTCCTTGAAGCTTTTTAATAAGAGTTGCTACAGGCTTGGCATGTTGGCATTAATTTAGTCTTCACACAGGAACAACCTTTGCAAACTTGCATAAAACACCGGTTGGAGCTGACCCTGATACAAGTCTACTAACTCTGCCTTGGGAGAGAAGAAATCATTAAAAACCTGTGCTCCTGAATCCCTTCCCTGCCTCTGTCCTATGATACAAATGTATTACTGAGGTCCACAGAGCTGGTGAGTCGTCACAAATTCCCCAGCTGGGGCACTTGTTCTGGACAGCTCCGCTTCCCTCTGAGCTGTCATTTGCACTCAGCCCTTGCTCTGCTAAACTCACCTTAATTTCCCAATGTTCAGTGACCGCACTCCTACTTCACGCCCAACAGGTGCTTTCTGGTTGGCCTTCTCCCAACTGGATAAAGTCTATTTTTGACCATCATGCCCTTTTTGTCCCTGGGCAGTGTGTTTTGAGGAAGGAACGGTCACCCATTTCAATAGAAACGCACACATTGTCCACAGTGTGTAATTCAAGGCAAGCCTGGAGTGCTGTCTCTATGAAGAAATGTGTCATCCTCTTTGTGTGTGAAACGGTGTCTGGGGCTGTCCATGCAGCCACCACTTGCAGGGATGTGTGGAGTGAGCAGGCTGTAACATGGTCTTTCTAGGAAATGCTACAGCCAATTATAAAACTGATGGAAGCAAGGATATTTTCTTTCCTAGGCTACAGAATACACAGAAATAAATACTCAGGCTCTGTAGCTGCAAGTAAGCCCTAGGGCAAGGTCAAACGCAAACATTTTGGTGACTTTTTGGATAACCTGTAATGGCTTTTTCTGCCTTCTAGCATGGAAGTCATCAGGCTTCTGGTCACAGTATTGGGTTATGCTTAGAGCTCACGTTATTTCTTCCCTTAGGCTAGATACTGTGCTTTGTGGTTATTCCACTATAAAGGTCAAGCTGCTAAGGCATTAAGTGCATCCCTCCTTTTCCTGTATTAGCTGTTTTCTCTTTTAGGTCTGTTTCCTCATTTGGGATTTGTGCCTTCCTTGTGCAGTTACAGTGTGTATACATCAAAAGCAGGTTAAACACCTTAATGCACTCTCATTCTGTCTATTTTTTTCCTCTGGTTTCACAGACTGTTTCCTGTGTTTCATATTGATATCCCCAGGAAGGCATTCTTTGTCAGGAAGCAAATTAAATTGAGTGCAATGCTTGACACCAAGTTTATGGGTAATCGGTGATTAAGTTACCTCTGAGAAGCCTTTGGCTCCTAAAGAGAGAATAAATATGCTCTAGTCTACTTCAAGGTTTTTTGATGTGGGGGGAGACTTATAGGATCATAGTTAATACCTTATGATTAGCTCCAAGTCTTTCAAAGAACAGGATCTCAGCAGAGGCGGAAGCAATATCGCAGGAAATACAATTATTGTGCTAGTTTGGGTGGTTCAGGGGGGTGGTTTGTTTGGGACTTTTTTTTTTCTTTTTTTTTTTCTTCTTTTTTTTAGGCGGGGGTGGGTGGGGACATAACTGATGGAAAACTACAGTTAACGTCCCATGTGGGAAATGATGCTATCGGGATCTTGGAGTAACTCTGACACCACCCAGCATGGCCAAGGTGTAGTCAAGAACTGTCAGCCAGGCTATGGTCATTAACCACATATGGCCAGCAAGTCCCTTTATGAGGACAGCTTTATTTTCTGTAACATGGGAAGGTTAACATTAATCAAGTAATGAGGGTTTTATTAGGGGGTTTATATGTTTTCCTATGTTCTGTGAAAATTATATGTGGAGATCATCCTTGTCTTTTCCTGCAGTCTGGCCAGGGTAAAAGGAGAAAAGCTGTTAAACTATTTCCTGTACACCTTTTCCAGCTCGTCAAGGCAGAATCGTGTATATTGCTGAGCTTCCAACCTTTAATCTCATGATTAGCCATAGCAGGATTGCTTGTACCTCCATTTGCTATTTAAAGGTTCGCAACTTTAAGACCAAATAGCTGAATTTCTTCTGCTTTGAGTCCTGATTCTGCAAACAGTTCTTCTCAAAAGGGGATTTTGTGCAGGTCAGGCACTTGATCTGCTTTTCTATCTTTTAGTATAACCCTGAAATCTGCCTTGATGATTATGGCCTTGTGGTACAGCAAAGCACAGCAAGTAGGGTTGTTTTTTAGCTTGGTTGTTGCTTTGGGTTTTAGTTTGACTCATTTTCTAAAAGCTACTAGCCCAAATTGGTTTGGGAATTGCCAAGAGACTGCTTTAGTGCTCTAAGCACCAAAATCTCAGTCCAGCAAAACTCTCAGGCATAGGTTTAACTTTGAACATGTTCTGAAGTTTCCTTCAGGCAAAATGGACTTTTTGGAACCCCTGAGGGTTTTATTCAACTCCAGCCACATTTTGGGGCCAGTAGCACACCTGGAAGCAGTGTATTTAGCTATGCACAGCAACGCTGGGCCGTGTTTTCTTTCCCTGAAGATGGGGACTGGGACACAATTTTAGCTAGAAGGGTGCTCTTCCCCCTAACTGTGCTGTTTATTGGCAGTGCTGCTAATGCAGCTGTCTCCAGCTCACCAGTGAATGAATGAGAGGAGCTTGGAAATGGTTTGTGTCCACTCAGACAGCAGCTCTGAGATGAGAAAGAAAGGAAACATGCAGTTGCAGAGCAGTTGCTTTGCACAGAGATGAAAAAGCTGCTGCAGACTGTTCCACCCAGGATGGGACGTGGCAGTCTGAAAAAGCAGAAATAAAAGTAGTCTGGGACTTGGTTTCATTTCAGCTGGTGCCAAAATCAGTGTTTGGATGTGACTGAGTGATAACAGGTTTTATATTCCTGCAGAAGGCATTGGGACGAGAGATTTGGAAATGCATGCTTCTTTTGCTTTCCTTAATAACAAGAGTCAGGCCACAGCATCTCTCTGTGCCTCAGTTTCTCACAAAATAAAGGGGAGATAATACTATTTATTACATTGATGTGATCTTTGGGGTTGGATTTACCCCCCTGCCAATCATGTGGCAATCCCTTTGTAGGTAATAGAGACAGAAGACCCTCCAGGGAGCAAATGAGCCCAGCTGAGATTTGAATTTCTCTCTGGAGTTTCATCTCTGTCCAGTGGCTAGAGAAGACAGTTAAGACACCTGCACATCCCTTTTAAGCATCTTGATTAAATGCCTGCAGGACAGTGGAATGAATCAAGATCTTGAGAGCTACAGATGTTACTGAATTTATACCGCCTGAAATATTTTCACTAGGTATGCAGGAATTTTGCAAGTGTAATATGCAAAAGACCTTTTTCTTGGAGGCACATGGAGAGAGTGCCATCTGCATGGTTAATCCCTCCTAGTATCCTGTCGCTTCTGGAGGCTTATGCTAAAATTGTCATAAAGAAGAGAATTTTTTCTATTTACGTGCAGCCAGCATTGCATTTCCAAGTGCTAGGTGTCATTTGGGGTCATTAGACTGCTCTTCTCCTGCAAACTTGGGGAAAATTATGACTGACCTCATACAAAAGTAGGGCTGGAGTATTAGAAATCATAATTCATAATTAAGCAGTGCCCTGAGCACTGCAGTTAATTAAAAGGTGTTTTTATTGGAGGGGGGTTTGTTATTGTTGTTTTGGCTTTTTGTTTAAAGAGTCTGAATTCTATTTCTTTTTGGAAGGCTTGCCTAAGCACTTTCTAACCATTATAATGTCATTATATATGGGCTTCATTACATTAGAGACATTAGAGGAGATTAAAAAGGATCTATTGGAGGCATTGGCTGAAAAAGAAAGGATAAAGACTAGTTGCAGTTTGAGCTTTTATTACATGGCTTGAAACAAATGCTGAAATATTGTATTTAAGCTAAGTGTGTTTGTTGGAGGGAGCATTAGGAGGGAAAGCAAAGCACCAAATACCACTCTCACCATTAAAGAAAGAAATCACAATGGCTGGGAACAGTGTGTTAATTAGCAAACTAATTTCCTTGTACTTTAAGTGCATAACAAGTTTTAAATGCCTTCCGAATGGCTTGATATCAATTGCTTTTTGTTCTTTGAATGTAATTGTTTCCATGGCAATGCCGAGTTCTGCTGTACATGGATTATGTCTGTAAAGCCTTCCAGTCATTTATGGGAAGTCTGTATTAGCTTAGCAGCTGACCTGTATTCAGGTTATATTTTACTTTTGTTGCAGTTGTTTTACAAGCAAATGAACAAAAAAAAAAAAAGTCACTGGAAATGGGCCAGATCCTCAGTCCATCCCATTTGGCTTCATTTCACTGATTTTAGTAGAGCTGTGCTGCATTACATCCACCCCTGTTCTTTTGAATATCTTCTTTGTATACGCAGGAAAAAGGGCCACAAATGTCATTTCCCTGCTATTATAGGCCGTCGTTCAGGTCACTTTTAATTTGCTGCCTAGTGAGATGCTATCAAGTAAGCTGTTATTCCTCAGGAGAGCAAGTAACACCAGGGCATGGCTGTAGGGCTGCCAGCCACTGCTGGGCAGCTGGAAAGGGCCAAGAGGGAACCGTTGCCTTTGCGGGGCAGTAGTTGCCAATTGCAGGGTGACCTCAGTGTTCCTGTTAGTGTGAGGGAAAAAATTGTACAGGAAAAGGGCTAAACCACCAACTTCTCTGGTCTCTTTTTCAGCAAAGAAGCAGCACATCCCCTTTTCTCTGCCAGCTATGCCTTTTCTCCTCAACTTTTACACAGGGTGCTGTAATTACACCTTGCTCAGAATCCCTTTACCTTTTCCCTTGCTCATTAGATTATTTTTTTTTCTTATGGTATCAGAAAGAAGTCCGTGTTCAAGAACTCACTAGAATCCTGTGCCTTGCAGCTTGGTGTTTGTTGGTTTTCCTCTCACCCCATTTTCTAACAGTCATGAAGTTCAGTGTTACAAAATACACTGTCTACTTCAGGAAGAAGGGCCAAATACCTACATTAAGATATTGAAGGGCTGAGTTCAAGTCTTAGCTCTGGCACAAGCTACTTCTCTAGCCTTGGGTGGATTAGATAGTCTCATAGCCTTGGTTCCCATTGTGTAAACCATTAATTTTTCATTCCCATCACCATTCATCAGTCCTTTCTAGTCCAGCGGGACTGATTGTTTACCACTCTGTGTCGATGCAGCACTTAGTAGAAAGGAGCTGGAGATCTTAAAACTGTGGCTCTCACCAGGAAAAAAATATTCTGTATTGGCATTTCATTTACTCGTTTCATAATTTACTGGCTTCATGTAAGATTCAGTCTCCCAAAACTGGCACCAACTGGACACTATGGTGTCTACCATATTTTGGCTTTCTCTTTTTCATTTACAAATGTGAGGAGGTTGGATTCAATGGTTTGTTTATACAGTTATAAAAGATTAAGTAGAGGAAATACATAGCCAATTCAGGGAGCAAATGGAAACGTTTATACAGAACGCTCAGCAGTTTCTAGTTTAGTGCGTGTTTTCTCTTTTCCTTTGTTTGCTCAAGACAAAGACATCAAACAAAATCCTGACCTTGAAGAAAGGCTGATGTGTGTGACACAGCATTCAGGAGAAATGTGCCCTCGAAAAGAAGTGTTGCATAAATGCTTGTGTCAGAGTGCAATTAAATTCTTATTTAGGAGTGGAGGAGAAAATAAAAAACTCAATTTTACCTTTGTACCATGTTGCTCCCGCACCGGCATGCCTCCTTACATCAATAGTCTTTAATCTTTATTTGCATTCAGTTGTTCTTTGTGTAGTGTGTATTTGTCTTTTATGGTGCTCATATTTATGACTCAGTTCTACGTGAGATGAGGCATAAAGGTATAGTAAGGACAGTCCTTGCCCTCAAGCATCCGCTAATGATAAGACAAAATAGAGGGGTACCAAAGTAAAAGTTATCTCTGTTTTACATGTAGGAAACTAAGCTGTGGAGAGATTGAGTGATTTGCCCGAGGTCCCATAGGAAAATCATCCAAAGATGGGAAGACAGTTTTCCCGGACTGGGTAGACTGCAGTGTCACAATTTGTAGCTAAATATTCAACATACTGGAGATTTAAGATAGGCAGGCAGTGGTGTCCAGGCACTAAACTGCTGGAAAGGTACTTATGCTTCAGTGACATAAATGTGAAGTAGAGCCAGAGGGCCTTTTTCACCTTCTGCCAAGTATTGTCCAGGCGTTGAGTTCAAAGCCAGTCACAAGAACTCCTGCAATGCCTGAACACACAGCACTCTGTAACAGAGTGGGCGAGTAATTTGCAGCAAGCAAGAAATCTAGCAAACAGCTCTTCCATTCATGCTTGGGTTAAATATTGATCATCTCTAAAACATGAGGCAGCACCCAGATGTTCCCCAAAGGGTGTCCCCTGGGGGTATTTCACGGCATTTCTCCCTGTCTCTGGAATTATCCCTGAAAATGTTCAACCTGGAATTAAAAAATGCTCCATTCTGGGAAGAGACCTGACTTTCATCACTTCTGTTAGCTGGCAGTGTAAAAAAGTTTTACAAGCAAAGGTATTGAAGAAACCCTTGGTTTAAGAGCTGTTTTTATGGCCAGACTCTAGCTAACTATGCTTAGTGTAAAGACAAATGCGAGCTAGCATTTTCTAAGACCATCACTCTGGTCCCTCTAACTCAACACTAGCCAGGTTATGTTCGCTCTTGTAATACCTGGCCCTGGGTAGTGTTAATGGACTGACAGCCTGTGAAGAGCTGTTGGGAAAAAGGATTTTTAGTTCAGCAATCAAAATGGTTGTCCCAGACAATTCTTGTTCTTTTAGGAGAATGGAGATAAAAAAATAGAAAAAATTAATTTTATATTAACCTAAATATTTCATTTGCTTTTTAATTCTTTTGCTTTTTAATTATTTCATTTTTTTTAAAGAAATTTTGCTTCACAATGAGAAGTTGAACACCATTTATCTAAAAAAAGGGTAAGACAATATTTCACATGTGGAATTCATACCTTCTCTGCCCTCCTCTCCATACTGTTTTTTGGCCATAGCTCCCTGCCCTGTTTGACCCAAACAGTTTCAGTTGCATAAAACTAGATTTTTTACATCACAGTGCTTGGAGAAATTCTTGCAGCATCATCCCTGGCCACACTTTAGCTTGAGAAAAGGTAAGTAAGTGCTCTGTTTCCATCAGACACTTCCCCTCTCCATGCTGTCAGCCCAGAGCCTCCTTCTCCCCTGAAGCTACCACCAGTATAGTACGCGAGTTTTGGCTCATTTAACTGTTACCATGACCCAGAGCCAAGAGCAGGAAGAGTAAAGCTCCAGGATAAAAAACTTCAAGCACTGCATTTGTCTCAATAGTTTATCCCACTGAGGCTGTGCCCTGTCCCAGCTTGGTCTTCTCCTTCAACTAGGCCAGGTACCAGCCTTTTCATGCCTCCCTCTACCTTGGCCTCATTCAGTTAAGAGACATTGCCTCTTGCTGCTCCAGATGTGTCCCTGAGGCTATAGCCCTGTTGAGGAGTGAGTTAGTCTGCATGGCATCTATTTTCATGTACTAACCTGTGGTGTTTCATTCACCGTGGTCTTTTCTTTCTCAACTTTCCTGCAGGTATGAGCGAGAAGTCCCAGGGTTTGCTTCTCCATTGCTCCCTGTGGGGTTCACCTGTTCAGCCTTCTCTCTACTAATAGCAAGAAGGAGCTGTCAGGTAACCTAATGATGTGTAAGTCATTATGACATCTGCACCTCACCTCCAGTAGATTAAAGAAGCCTTAAAGTTTAAGACACCTTTCTCCTGAGTTAGTACATTAATACTTCTGCCTGGTTGAGTGAAAGCCCTCTGGCTCTCCAGCGTCCTGCAGAACAAGCACGTTGGCACAGGGGGATGCTGGCACCATTTTTGAGTACTTAGACATAGGAAAGGTATAGAGAAATCAGTTCCTAGGTCTTTCTGCTCACTGCAAGGATGTTTCCTTCCACTCCTTCACCTCCTTCAGTACATCTTGTTTGGCCAGAAGAAAAGCTACATTCACTCACTGGGCTGCACTCTCACTCCTGCAGACACTCCTGTTCACAGACACACACATACAGTCATGTCATACACAGCCATTCTCTTGTGTAATGTGCATACATACGCACTTGCATGCACGCACATACTGTCTTGTACACACCTGGTGTAAGTTTCATGTTGGGGGTGTTTTTCTGGACTTTGGGGTTCTTCAGAGACTTATGTCTAGGTGTCACTTGGACCCTGTTAAGGTACTGAAGAAGTAACGCATTTTTTTCACTGGAAGGGATGCTAACCTTATCATCCAGTCCTGTGTTGCACCCATGCTCTCGTAAAGCTGGAGGAACCAAATAGCCTACAGACTCCTTTACTAATGATCTGCTTGATGAATCCCACTCTCAAAGAACCTGTTTTCTTTCAGGAAACTTCGGGAGCTCTGTTTCCAGCAGGATGTTTCGGGCTCTGCAACTAAGAAATTTTAGATTTACAAGGAGAAACAAAGTTAATATATTTAGAAATGCGGGAGAAGAAAAATTGAAGTCAAACTTGTACCACGTAACATGGAACATTTCAAGCTCCTGATAGTAATGACCTGAGGTATTAATGTATGAGGGACTGTGATGAGTTGGGAGCATCTATTCTAAATCCCTTTGAGTTTTAATCTGGGGCAGATGAGAAGGGGAAAAAAAAGAAGAGGATTTAAAAATAGCTGTGTGCCTTCTGCAGTCAATTCACTCTGCAGGAAATCTGAACAATATTCAGGAAATACTGTGACTCCCAGAAAAGCCTGTTGTTTCTAAGCAGAGCCAGTCTGGTCTTATCCACGCTGAGGAGCAAATGGGATTGACAAGCATGTAACAGAATTGAGACAGAAAGTGTGAAACTGTGTTTGAAAGCAGAGAGAAGCTTAGAGACAACCTTAGTTTCAGTCTGACTGAGAAAATGGAGGGGGGGAAAAAAAGGGGGTCCCTTAAAGGAATTGGGTCTGCATTTGGAAAAGGCAGTGGGCACCTGAGAGGGGCTAAAGAAAACCGGACTAAAGGCTAGACTTTCATGCCAAATAACAAAAAGTTAGTGCATATAATTAAATAGAGCATGACTGGCTTGGTGGAGCTGAGCAAAAGCCATCGGCATGTCAGCAAGTGTCATCCACTTTGCATCCCTTATATGAGTGAATACAATGAGGACTAGGAGCCAGAGCAGAGCCACATGAGAAGTGGGAGGAAAGTCCCATTAGCTGAACACAACCTTCATGAAATAACTGTCTGGCTGAACAGTCAAATTCATCACTGACTTGAGGCAGGACATCACTCAACTGAAAATCGAAGGTTTAGTTTCCAAAACTGCTTTGCATGGCAGTGGGACTTTGTCCACACATGTGCATTTCGCTACAATAGCCCTGACATTTATGGTTCTGGTTTTGTCTCCTGGGTTTGGAGGAATTTTTTGTGGATTGGTTGGTTGGTTTGTTTTTAAAAGCCAGAACAAAATTTGCATATTTACTTGTCCTGTAGGGTGGGAATTTTGTCAGTCTGAGGCAAAGCTGTACCTGCTTTTTAGGAGGTTTTTGTGATTTCTAGGAAAGGAAAAAGCCACCTTTGTTATAAAGCTCTCCCTTCTTCTGTCAGCAAAGGGGAAGAAGTTTGGCTTTCAGGTAACTTTCAGACACCTAAATACCATTCAAGGAAAGTTTCATAGAAAGAGATGGAAAAATTGGGTAGGTTTTGTCAGAAATGAGTAATTTGGTGCCTTTCAAGCAGCTCTGCTGCACTAAAGAGTGTCTATGTGGTAACACAAGGCTGTGCCTGCAGAGCTGGTCATGCCTGAGCCTTGGCCGGAGCTGCAGCATCTGCTCAGGCCCAAACAACACCTGTGAGGGTTTTTTTAGAGGTGAAAGATGAATTTTCCAGGCTATGACCTGCTCCTTCACTCCTTCTATCATCCCCAAGGCTAAAAAAAAACACCTGTAACTTTGCACACTTTCCTAGTCCCCTCCAAGAAATGCCACCCGTGGTCCAGCACCCTAAAACTTGCCCTATTCTTCCTGCTGGCCATGTCTTTCTGTTCAGGATTTAACAACGATTGGGAAGCAGGAAAAAACTTGGCTAAACAGAAAGGGTTTGCATGCAGAGCAGCTGCGTTCATGAATGAGATGAGTACATGCAAAACTCTGTCATGTGAGCATGTAACCTGCTCATTGCTCAGAATTATTTAAATAGTGGTGATTTGTGAAAATCCCACAAAGTGTGTCATCAGTCTTTCTTCAGCTAAAAAAACCAAAAGGGTTTGTTATTTTTCAGCTTCGTTATTCTCTTGATTTAAGTGCGCTCAGCCATCTGTTGAGGGCACAAAAAGACAGAACCAAGTAATTAAGCAGACCAATTGCACTCCACAAATAACAAATAATTGAGATGAAATGTTTAGAGACAGTTCGTAGGCTAAAAGTAATTTTTCATGACTAGTGAGTGCTTGTGAAATATATATGCACTTGTGAGAGAAAGGGGTAGCTCATGAATAATATGCAAACCAGAAATAAGATATCAAATCTGGAAAAGGATGTTTTGGGACTTTTCTCACCTTGCTGTGTTGGTCTAAAAGTCTAACTAGACCTGTAGGGACTCCCAGGTAGTCAGCAGAGAGGGCTGTACACTTAGTAAATAAGTTGCCTCTCACTTTGGAGATGCTGTCCTTTCCCATTGCTCCTGGAAGGAGCACACACCCCAGAGCTGTTCAAGACATCTTACCTCAAACCAGGTAAAGTCAGGGGAAAAGTGCTGCTCACAGAGTGAATTCCCAGCTCCATTACAATCAAAGGCAGTTTTGCCTTTGTTCAGTGTTTTCTGAATGCGAGTCTTCCCATTTAAGAAGCAACATCCCCCAGAAACTTAGAGTAAATGTACAAAATCATAGGGTATGTTGAGTGCTAAACCTTAAGTTTAGAAACAAGCAAAAAGGACAGCAGATAGCCAATATTTCTGTGCCTTCCCAAAAGCCTCCTTTTTTTTTTTTTCCCCCGTAGTGGGTGATATTATTGAAACTGGCATAATCCACAACCTAGAACAGACTTTTTAAGTGAAGTGATTGAAATCAAAGGGTATCTAGATTTTGGGGGTTTGGTTTGGTTTGTTTTTTTTTTAACAGTGCTCTTTGCTAAAGCAAGCCATAGCATCATCCAGTTTTGCCAGAGTGGATATTAAATATGGTATTTGAAGCGGGCCTCTGCATAGCAACACTGTTGTGAGCTTGTCCAGAATGTCCTAGTAACACTGGCTGAGACTCTTACGTAGCAAACTTACCTATCCTTAGGTTCCTGGCAGCTGGTAATATCCTCCCCGTACACTGTATGGAAGGGGCATGGCGACAGTTTGTGGAAGACTAATGAACCGGCACTGTGTAGGGAACTATCATAACCTGATTTAGTTGTCTTTATTTGTGATGTATTCTCATACCACTTTGGGAGGTGCTGGTAGGAGAAAGACTTTCCTCACTCATGCTGTTGCCAAATTCTCCAAGAGTGAACATCCCTCACTCTGGTTTGGGTGTAATCCGGTCCAGCAGTTCTTGTGGAGCTATATGTAAGTTTGTAGCATATCAGACGTTATCAACTGATGAGCAAAATGACTTATCAACGTTATAGTGGTTGTACTTTGACAGGTATTCAAAGTGAAATATCAATTTACATTTTCTGAAAGGAAAGAATATGCAGTAGATTAGTTTTCAAATGGTTTTTAGTACAAGGAATGAAGCTACTTACATTGGCGATTTTCTAAGGTTACATTTGTTTTTGCTGTATTTTTTTTCTTGTCTTCTAGATGCAATTCCTATTTGCTAAGGATTCTGAGCATTACATTAGAATAAGGAAGACTTGGAGTGCAATTTTAGAAAAATAGACATCCAAATCACTACCATAATCCTTCTGGCTCTTTGAAAATGAAAAGTAGAGTGTTTCAGAGAGCTGTTTATTGGAAAGATTAGTTTTATCATGAAATTATTACTTCAGCACATGGTTTGAGATTGGCCATTACCTTAGAAAATTCACAGATGAAAACACAAGGAGAGTTGCTGATGAAGAAGACCTAATGACTTAAAGAGTCTTTTCCTTGTGTGCTTCATTTTTCCCCTATAGCTATGTATTGGCTTCACCTGGGAGAAGCAAACAATCTGTTAAAAAAGCCAAGGATGGAAAAAATAAGTTAAAGCTCTACTGTAAATTTTGTAAATCAACTGATTTTGTTGGAGAAAGCCATTCTACTTATTTATTTTTTAATAGTGCTAGTAAATGTTGAAAAAACCCAAAATATTTATGAATGAGTGATTCTAAAAAATAAACTTTTTTGTTCTTTCTTCAGGAACAATCTGGCTTTAAGTGTCTTCGTGGGAGTCTGGAAAAGAGCTCTTGGTCCTTCTGAATGTGTGTGTGCATATATGAACAGCATGCAAGGATATAACCGTCCTATTAAAGGGAAGGCTTTACATGCAGAAGGCAAAGACAGTTCCTCTGAAGTTTGGTAACGCACTGGCAGCCTTAACCTAGCTGCTTTATTAGAGGTAACCCCTTGGGGAAGACCTCATCAACATCACCTAAACCCAGAAACCAGCTGCCAACTGAATGCTCTAAATAGGAGAGGACCCTCTTTGTTTTCTTGCAGCACCACTTCACCTTCTGCCTAATTTAGTTGTGGAAGGACCCCAGGACCAAACTGTATTTCATTACATAATGGAGACTCAGTTACTGTTACTAAAGCTCTGAATTTATAGTCCTTCCACATATGGAAAACTCTGATGTCCACAGTGATAGAGCTTGAATAAATATGTGAATGGGTATGTACTCCTGATAAGGAGACACATATTTTGGAAGAAGGCTTCTAATGTTGTAGTCTTTTATTGTATGTTCTCATTTGCTTTTGTTCCATTTTAATTTGATTTTGGCCAGTGTTGGAATTTTCTTGAGTAAAAACTAAATACCTCCATCAGGAGTCTATTCCCCTGTGTAAAAAAATGGAAGTTGAAGGAAAGTGGATTTTGAGGTTCAGAGTCAAATAGTGAGTTTTCCTGTCAATATAGTATTTTCATGATGAGAAGAAGAGATATTATTGAAACTTCAGCAGAGAGGGGTGAAAGGAGAATGGGGTCAGTGCCCCTTTAAATGTCTCAGGCAGGTTGCATGAAAGCAGGATTATATCAGTCTCAGGATGCAAGGTTTTGTTTATAAAAATAAATTCTTCCAGAAAATGTCCCAAACTGGTGTCACGTTGTTGTGTGTTAATGGCTACATTAGCAGTTAGCTACTGTTGTACATATGTCCATCCATCTGCCTTATGACTTTGTATCTGAGGAAGGTGCTGTGTGTTAGTTACTCTATGTAAAAGTCTGCTTTTAATGAGTGTAAAGAAAAGGATTACAGGCGGTGGTGATACACTGGGCTAAAACCACTCATTCGTAGCCAGATTAAGCCCCTTGCTGTAGACATGCTTGTCCCTGGGTAGAAGGAACCAGAGTTAAGACCAGGCCATAAAATGGATTTAATGGAGTTATGGACATGTCCTTTTTAAATTTTTTTCTCACTCAGTCCTACAATTTTAACTTATAACTAGAACACCTTTTAAATTGGCAATAAACTCTTTTCTTTGAGCAGGTTGGTCTATTTGTCTTGCACACAAGGCACTGGAGTATTCTCGCTGGAGGGGGTCAAATGCTGCAAAATGGCATTTGCATATTCTCATTGCAGTTCAATTGCAGTTCATTTTGCCTACACCTGGGGCTGCTTTTTACTTGCCACAGGTAAAAATTTCCCTTCTGGCAGGCAGCCAGTGTGAGATGATGCAGATTCAAATCTTAGTGGGACTTTGTGCCGAGTCTTCGCATGAGGCTAGAATTTATAATAGAAGACATACTGTTGCAAAGGGAAGAATAGAAGTACCTCACTTGATAAGGAGGTGTTACTGTCATGGGAACATGTTGTTTATTCATTTCTTACTATTTCTCTGTTTAGGAAGTTTCAGTCTTCCAGTCAGAGAGAAGAGATACAGACATGTAAGACAGATGTAACTGATGTAACACACTGTGAGCAGCAAATGACTGCTTTGAAAATGTCTCAAATTCTATGTTGTGTGAAAAAATCTTCCTCATAGCCATCTGACAAGTATGCATGGAATTGGGCTTGCAAATGTATTCTGATTTCTAATGGTCAATGAAAGAAAGTAGATAAATTTACAGCTAATGTTATTTGCCATTAACAACTCAAGCTTGTCTATACCAACTAGTGTTTGTTCCAGCAGCCTAAGAGGTCACAAACATGAGCCAGTTTGCTGTATGAGGTGGTTTATTTCCATAAAGTTTTTGAACCTACGTCTCTGATTCAGCTTCAGTTCTGCAGTGCTCTTGAGGAGAACATCTGAGCTGGAGCAGAGATTTTAGCTACTGGACAGTTGTCATTATCCAAGAAAAACTATGTTTGCTTCTGAAGATTTCGTCTCATGCCTCATGCTTTTTGGAAACATAAAGCTTCTGAGAGCAGGGAAAATATCTGTCATTCACTCTTTCAGCAGTTTCTGTTTGTTCAGTTATAAACTGATTTTGTAACAGCAGAGAAGAGAAACAACTCTGTGGAAAGTGTTGTTGCCAGTGGTTATCTTGCCTGCATCCTTCACCATCTGACACAAGTCTCCGTCTTCATTTCCCTTAATGGGATGGAGTTCGCCCTCATCTCTTATTCTCAGTGTTGCCAGATGGCAAACTTCTTTAGTTGTTTATACAATCTGCTTGTTGTCTGGTGGTATCTGGCTGCCTGGCTGGCTGATCCAGCTGTTTTTAAGTTTCTCCATAAAGTGGAGTTTATCTTGCTTTAGGAAATAAAATGGATAAGTTCTCCCTTTTTTGCAGAAATAAAGGTCACTAACCTGTCTTCATGGCAACCTCATGCAACTCTGTCCATCCAGGAAGATGTTTCCCTGTTGTTAATCATCTTTTCTGTGGTGTGTGGTTTTCCCTTTGGAAAAAACCCAAAAAAAAGCAAGAGCTAAACCAAAATGGTCTGCTTTTTTCCCCTCTTATTCTCATGTAATTGCTTCTCCCAATCTGTTGTATATCTCTTGTAAAAAAAGGAAGAAGATTTCATATGATGGAATGGACTTTGCTAAATACAGTGTTAAATTTAGTATAGGGACTAAATATACTGATGCCTTCCAGTGAAAGCCTGTGGATCCCTTGATGGGAACAGACATTTCCTGATTCTGGCCACAATAAGATGTCTGCTACTTGTAACATTGCAGTCCTCTCATCCATCAGATCAATTCAAAATTGATTATATGAACCTAAGTCAAATCCAATGTAACAGGCAAGCTGCAGATAAAATGTGAAATGAGCATGTAGGACTGCCAGCTGTGGCACTTAAATATCACACATATGTCCACCTCTCCACCCGCTCCTCCCCACAAGGAAATATTTGGCTGGAATGCTGTAAGAATAGATGCCCTCCTCCCAATCCTTCAAGTATTGTTTTTTCTTTTCATTTACCAGCAGTTTGAACTAGTTAAAGCTCTTCTAATTGGAGTTGTGATGCTTCATGCTGTCATTGATTTCTGTAAAGAAGGTGCTTTGGTTGGTCTGCGCATCCCATCATTGACCGTGGCTTCACCTGGTCATAAAGGAAAGTCTTGATGCAAAGCAGAGGGAGCCAGCTTGGGGCCACAGTTTTATTAACTGGCAAAGTTAAAGTAGACTTGGTGTCCCCACAGATGACTGAATCAGTGAAATTTTTGCAGATTGGTTTTGCATTTCGTTCAGAAGAGTTTGAATTAAGTTGAATATTAATGCATTCAGTAGCTGAATCTTATGGGATAAAAGCACATGTTGTAAGGCTTGGGACATGACAGCCCTGCCCGGGTAGCCATGAGCCTGAAGCCCTAAAGCGTGTCCCCAGGCGAATGCAGTCATCACTCATATGTGCCCAGTGCAGCAGTGTGGTTTCCATGAACCACGGACTAAACTTGTGGGCTCTCCTTTCCAAGAAGGACTTTCCCAATTCCCAGTATGGTAGCTATTTTGGGGTGGATTTCTGCTCTTCTCACACTTTTTCCAAGCAGCAGCTTTGAAAGTTTTCTCTCCCACTTTTCAGAGGAACTTTTTAAAAAGTGCCAAGTTTCACACAGTACAGAACAGGAAGGAAAAACCGTGAAAACCTCAAAAAGTCTCCAAAACTAAGACAATTGTTTCCTGCTCAGCACTAATTAGGCTACAGAATAATAATAGTAATAGTGGTAATTTCAAATTAATTTCTGTGCGTAGTCATGTATGTAACTTGGAATCTATTTCCTGCCAAAACTTCTGGTAAGATTTCAGAACTTGCACCTTTAGAGAGAAGAAACAAGTCCAAATTAAATTGATTTAAATGTTCAGACGTACAATTGTAACAGTCCTTCTGCGTTACTTGCTCTTAATGAGAACAAACTGTCATTGGCACCGTTTCCAGGCAACTACCAAGGAATGCTTAACCTTACATGGGGGTCTCACAAACCACACATCATGCCAGGTAAAGGATGTCTTTGCAATGAAACTAGCTCAAGAGATCACGTAGAAACTGTTTATTTAATCTTATTTTTAATTAGCATTTTGCTTGATTTTCTGGGCAATTATTTTTTCTGTCAAATACTTGCTTTCCTTAACTAGTAGAATCAAGTAAAATGTTATAGTTTTCACACTCTGGTTGTAATATTTAATAAGCCAAGAAGTACTCTAGGCTACAGTGGTTACTGTGGGGTCATTTGGAAAGATTTTGACAGTTTGAGAGTGTTCCCTCATAATGAAAATGGGAAGAGACAGCAAGCAAAGTATGATGGGCAATTTTAGAGGCTTCCGTAGAGACTTGAGCTTCATTATGCATCATGCGTACTGCAAATGCCCATCTCTTTTAACAGACTACAGCCTGAATAAATAAGAGCTTGACGGAGAAATGAGGGTACAGTAATGAGTGACACAACTTGCAACAGGCTACTCTCCTCCAAAGTCCCAAACAGCATCTCATAAACTGAGGGAGGCTTCAAAAATTAATCCAGTCTGGCAGTGACTGAAATTACTTTTCACTTATTTAATGAAAAAAACATATATGTGGTATTGAATGTTACTGTGCTTCACGTTTGGCAGCATCTTAAATCAATTTTTGTGGTTATATTAGAATTTGATCATCAACATGTTTTCTATCCACGCTTCTAAATGGTGCTTGATGACTAAATTGGCAGAAAATTTGAACCTTTCTTTGGCAATTCACTAATGTTTACATTTTCTCATCACAACACTGTTCACTTTGCAAGCTCTTATTACTTGGTGTAAAGAGCTGATAAAGCGACAAAATAGTGTGCAGTGAACAAACCCTACCTGCTTTCTACAACCACGGTCTGAGGGTGGCTTACCCAACTCTGCCTATGGTGCTTTGAGCCTTGATGCAAACCCACTGGGGAGTCAAGGGAGAGGTACACATACTGGCTTTCACCAGTGGCAGGTGTCACTTCATTGGGCCAAGAAGGTGCCCTTTCTCTCAGTGGGTACTTGGTTTGAAAGCAGGGCACACGTGAATGGGAAAGCTTTGTGGAGTGTGGCCACAGCATCCCTTCTTATGCCCATGGATACCAAAGTTAAAAATTCAGTGAAATACCTTCCATTCTTTGTGATCAAAGTGAGCCTGAATGTGCCTTTGAATTTTCGTGCTGCTAGTGGGAAAGTGGATAGCTTTCTCATGCAAGGTGGCACCCTTTTTGTCTGCTGGGGATCACCTCGTCCCCAAAACCCTGGCTGAGGTCAGCCAGCAAGCCCTTGTAGCTTGGACTAACACCTGTTTACATGAAATCACTGCTGGGCTTGTTGTCTCTTTCCCTGTTGTAAGGACTGGCTACTCTGGGAAAGTAAGCAGGGTAGCTGGTGGTCTATTTAATATTCCAAAGTGGAGATCACCAACAGCACCAGCAAAAGCTCCAGAATGTTTTCTTACCCAGTTACCTTAGCCTCCAGGGGATGGAGGAAAAGTGGATAAAGGTTCAAGAGAAGATATTCTTGTTGACAGTCATGGTTAAGTTATACTAATTGACATGCTTTTCTAGCAAGAGAAAATTTTCTGGTGGCAACATGTCCCCCAAAACCTGAAGCCAGAGAAGCCCTGCTCTCTTGATCTCTTCAGAGATGGGTTTTGCTGTCTTATCTATGCCAATACACAGACGTGATGTCTTTTTTCTTCTAGCAAAAGAAATTCATGTAAGGCCTGCATAGTGTAGCCTGAAGTGAGAAAGAGATTTGTCATTTTTTTGACAATAATTCACATAGACTGCAAAACAAATGTACTTCCAAGCAGTGACTCCGTGAACAATAAAGCAAACACTCTCGACTACCTACCAGCCCATCCATCTTTTTAAATCATGTCAGCAGACTTCAAATTGTTCACCAAGTTTTATTGTTTCATAGGGAAGGAAATAATTTGTGGTGAAATACACTGAGCCATTGAACTTTGCAATTGTTTATTACTTGGTCTTGATTTCTTGCACATTGCCGCTTCATCATTTACCTGTCATTTGTTTTGGATGACGTGGTTTATCCTCTCTTCATAGCTATCTAGATTGCATAGGTAAATTTGTAAGTTGAACTGCTTAGCCTTTCTGCTTGTAATAGCATCCACCTACTGTCTGTAAAATTTGCAATAGTGCTGTGTGCGCGATTTCGTTGTAGGCTAGGTGTGAATTCTTCCTTCTATCAAGAAAAACACGTTTATGCAGCCTGGTGTGAAGCTTGCTGGCAAGGAGACGAGTCAGGCTTTTGTTTGAACTGGAAGGCTGATGAACAGACTTTTTAGAAAGTGAGAAGGTACGGACAACGTGGCAGATGGATACAAAGTGGTCGACACGGCAGGTAAGGTAGGCTTTGTGCCATAAGCAACATCTTATGGTGTAAGAACCGCTTAGATACAGGTCATTTCTGTGACATGAGGGAGAAAGGGGTGACTGCATCTGAGCTAAGTCTGCTGTTATTTCTCCCATTTTGTTATTGCTGTTATAAATGAGTGCCCTAATTAGAACCGAGGGAATTTATGGGCAGATATGAAAATGTGGTTACTATAGTTACCAGGTGCTCCAGCTCAGTCGGGAAATGTCGCTAATATAATGATAGCCCAAGGGTAAACACATGAGGTAAATGATGAACAAGCCCCCCTGCTCCAGGAGAAAATCTTTTTCTTCACACTTTCTTTGGTGGCTTGTTTGGCAAACTAACATCTACCATTACAATTCCTTTTCTGTCCTTCCCTTTCTTTCAACAGGCTGGTTTTGGTTAGACTATAAGGACCTCTGGGGAAAAGAAAGTGTAAAAATGAAGTAGCATTTAGAGCAAGGATAATGATCTATTTACCTGTCTTTCAAAGCTCTCTACTAAAATTCCTTCCCACTCCTCTGTACATAGGCTAGACAGCAAGGTGAACTATGTCTATTTCCACAAGTTCAGAAATAGAACTTTTCTTGTGTTTGTATTTTTTTTCTCCTGACCCTAGTTCCAGCTATGACCCTTGATGCCCATCACAGCCTGTGGACAGGGAAGAAGGACAATGAGCAGGGACTCCATTGGCTCTCCCCTTGCATCCCTTGTCTGAGACAGGGGATGTCTCAGTGCCTTGCTGCTTCAGTCCAACTACTAACGTTAGCTGCCAGGTGTGGGAGGATTCAGTGAGAAAAATGGCATTTCAGAGGGATCAAGCCCCACAGAGGTGGTTGGAGTGGCCTCTTGCTTGGTGCTGCCTACAGGCAGGATCTACATAGGTTATTCCATTTGTTACAGGGAAAGGAAGAATTGTGAAGCCAGATTAATTCCTGCTGCAATTTCTCTGAAGTCAACGAGGTGACACTACTGATTGCTTTGACATAGATTTTTCAGTCCTGAGTAATTACCTGGCCTTTTAGAAAAAATACAGGAGGAGATGGAAAATCAGAGCAGCTGCTGCTAAGGGAGCTGATCCCCACCACCTTAAACAGTGCTGCCCATGAGTTGCTCTCTGGTTTTGGAGGAGGCATGCAAGAGGAGAAACAAGCCTGAAGCATCTATATTCTGCTCACCCAGAGGTAAACTGCAACTATACTTCGCAGTATCCAGCATATTGCCTCCTGCTACTTACTGATGGAGACTGCAAAACCATTGCTCTGTGATTCCTTATGTGAATGTAGAGCCGGACTCTGGTGGTGTATAGAAAAGCAGAACCACAGCTGCAGCAATGTGAATGTCAGTGTTAGCACTGTCACTGGCCATGCAAGCTCCAGGTCCTCTCTAGGGATCACTTCAGGCTGATGAACACTAAGATCCTTGAGCTTTCTAAAACCAGAGAGCATTGCCTATCTAGTTTAGTCTCAGATACCTTGCTGAGGTGCTTTAATCAGATACCATAACCTCTGTCTCGAGCCTTAGAGAGAGACAGGAGCTCCAGAGCAGTTCGTTTCCCCTAAGGTCTGCAGCCTGGCATCTCTGCCTCTCCCTTGGCGAAAGATGCAAAAAGGCTTTGAATGCAATTGCTTCAGCTAGGGTCTTAGTCACAGTCATCGCTGTCTTGATGAACGTGGCCATCCTGAATGGTTTAAATTACTCTGGATGACGGTTTTGCTTCATTAGCAAGAAGGTGACATACCAGCTCTCTCACAAGCCTTCCTGCAGGAGGAGTAGATGTGCTGAGGTGCAATGTCTGGGCTTCAACATTAGTGTTGCTTTATAAAATGAAGCAAAGTGCACATAAAAAACATCTGATCAGGCAGTGCCTCATTTCTACAAACACTTTCCTTTCTACCCAGGGCTTTTTGGAGTGCTGTGCCAGTGCCAAATGTAGCTGAATCAGGTTCTCAGTGGAAGTAGCCAGGCAGAAATTGCACATGGATCTATGTCCACACGTGAGCTTCTGCTTTGCTGCAGGCTACAGGCATCACTGTGGCTGCCCAGGGCTCATCTGCTGTAGCCTGCCCTCCTGTGCAGAGGAGAATACTGAGCACATCCTCTCTGAAGATGGTCCTTCACTAAAAGTCCTGGGTATGAGGGGCAACCTCATGGTATGTTGTTGTAGTCTAGCTGCTGTTCCTTGTCATCTGCTGTTAGCAGGGAGGCACAGGTTGCCCACTGCAGCTTGTCTTTCCTGCAGTGGGCTGACTGCAGCTTGCCCAAATGGAAGAAGTAGAAAATATCTAGAAAAAATACTAAAAAAATGACTAAGAAAGAGGAAGGGACCAAACAGGTGATATATGCAGTAGTGATGAGGATGAGGTTGCTTATACTTTTCTTGTGATACAAGAGATACTAGCAAAATGAAAAAGCCTGAAAGGTGCCTGCTGTTGTAGTATTACTTAGACCACTGGTCTGACCTAGTGTAGCATGTTTCCCTCTCTTTGTTTTTTAGAAGCTGAAGAAAGCTTCAGTGCCCTGAGAGTTTGGGTTTGTCAGCGTGGCGTTGCTGGGCTGAGCAGTCATAGCCTGGATGGGACAGAGAGAAACAGGGACCATTAAATCAGATGTTTCCCTGGTCAGTGAAATGGTTCCAGGCAGTAAGCAAAACAAAGACTTTCACGTTTCAGCTGGATTTCAGGATTTGCCTTCTCTGGATCTGTTTTTTGTTTGATCTCTGTATGGCTTAAGAAATAGCATGAGAATCCCATCCTACTCACTTCTCCATCCTTCTCTCCTGTGTACACTCAACCATGTTGCTGTAGTAGTCAAGTGCTTCACAGCTTATACGTACATTTGAGGTTTTGGTCAGGTTTAAAAATACTTTGTTTTCCCACAAACCTGCAGTAAAGGGAATTTGAGTCTAGTTGTTTACTTTGGGTTTTGATTTTTGCATATTTTAAAATGCACACCGAATAGTAAATTTTACAAAAAAAATGTTATTTCAATCTGAAAAAACCCCAGCATTGCCTTTTGCAAAATCTTGACATAGACTCTTTTGAACTTCTTAGGATTTTGAATCTGAATGAATTCAGCAGCATTGACACATGTATTTTGCAGGAGAGATAGTGAGGGGGAGAAATTCTTTAAAAATGTTCAAATAGAGAAATCGTGCTTGGCTGCAGGAATCCTCAGCGATCCGTACCCTTGTGACAGCACTGGAGAAATCCCATCATCCTCACCTCATTAAGAGCAAGGGCAACTGCTGTGTGCTGAATCTCAAAAAAAAATGTGTAACCTGGTGCTTCAGACCTCCTTTTTTTTGCTAAGTTGATTACATAGATTTCCCCCCTCCATAATTTAATACCATGTTAAAGATACTCTGACCATAATGCTGGTTTTCTTTTTGCTGCAAGAATACAGCATGCAGCCTTTGCCTGGTGGTAAGTTTCTCCCTAATTGCCTAGGCTAGATTCCACTGTTTGAGTTTTAGATTGGGCGGGTGGCACGAGCCAATTTTTTATGCTTTGGGGTTTCAGCGAGGCCCAGCTGCCAGACTGTGGGTGAGCCGTGACAACACTCTTCTGTAGAGCTTGGCTATTTATCTTGGCCACATCTTTAATGCCAAAACAGTCCAGGAGCATCTAGCTCTCCTGTGGTCTATCAGCCTTGAAATAGTGCCGTGGCTCGGACTGCAGAGCCAATAGAAGTAATTTTTTCTGTACAGTTTCTATACATTTTGCTCTTGCAGAATTTTTGGGGGAAATGCAGTTTACGCGGCAGCCTGAACAGCAGTCTGTCTGTCTGGTTTCCCTCTTTGGAAGACAAAATCCAAGAACCCTTCAGTCTTTCTGGACCCAGAAGACGGGTTTTTGCTCTGATAGCTGAACTGGTATTATAATACCATGGACAAGAGTTACTGTTAGAAGACAGGAAGGCAGATTTGCAGCCTGCCAAGTTTTCTGGGTTAACATGGAGTACAGGCTGACAAGCTTGATCACTAAGATTGGATAAGTGCATACCTCATTTTTACACCTCATGTTAGTGCCAGGATAAACAAGCTTGCTTTTGAAAAACAATAAAGCTAGCTGGGAAATGATCTCCCAACTCTAAAAGTGTTCAGGATGTCAACACTTTGTCACTTGGTCTCAGCTAGAGCTAAGGACACTGCAAAGTCCTCCCTTACATCTCCTAACATCTGCTTTTTTTCATGTGGTTTGGGCCACATGGATTCTTCAGCTGGAAGATGGAGATCAGTGGAGCCCAGTGACAAGTGGCGTTCCTCAGGGGCTGGTATTGGGACCAGTGCTGTTTAACATCTTTGTTGGTGACACGGACAGTGGAATTGAGTGCACCCTCAGCAAGTTTGCCGATGACACCAAGCTGTGTGGTGCGGTCGACACACTGGAGGGAAGGAATGCCACCCAGAGGGACCTTCACAGACTTGAGAGGTAGGCCCATGTGAAGCTCATGAAGTTTAAAAAGGCCAAGTGCAAGGTCCTGCATGTGGGTCGGGCCAGTCCCAAGCACAAATACAGGCTGGGTGATGAGTGGATGAGTCCTGAGGAGAAGGACCTGGGACTGCTGGTAGACAAGAAACTCAACATGACCCAGCAATGTGCACTTGCACCCCAGAAAGCCAACCGTATTCTGGGCTGCATCAAAAGCAGCATGACCAGCAGGTTGGGGGAGGGGATTCTGCCCCCTTACTCCACTCTTGGGAGACCCCACCTGGAGTACTGCATTCAGCTCTGGGGTCCCCAACATAAGAAGGACATGGGCCTGTTGGATCAGGTCCAGAGGAGGGCCACAGAAATGGTCAGAGAGATGGAACACCTCTCCTCTGAAAACAGGCTGAGAGTTGGGGTTGTTCAGCCTGGAGAAGAGAAGGCTCCGGGGAGACCTTATTGCAGCCTTTCAATACTTAAAGGGGGTTTATAAGAAAGATGGGGACAGACTTTTTAGTAGGGCCTGTTGCGATAGGACAAGGGGTAATGGTTTTGAACTGAAAGAGGGTAGATTCAGACTAGATGTAAGGAGGACATTTTTTATGATGAGGGTGGTGAAACACTGGGACAGGTTGCCCAGAGAGGTGGTAGGTCAGGTTGGATGAGGCTTTGAGTAACCTGATCTAGTTGAAGATGTCTCTGCTTATTGCAGGGTTGGGGCTAGATGATCTTTAAAGGTCCCTTCCAAACCAAACTATTTTATGATAATAATGTGCTATCTGCCAGTGGAGCAAACTGCTACATTTAATGGATATGAGATGTACAGCTAGCTGAAAAGTGTTAAAATGGGCTTATTCATAATTTCCTTGATTTTTCTACTCCTTGAATGTTTAATGTTTTTTTCTGATGGTGATCTTATATACACCATACTGACTGTCACATGTCTAAAGTGTAATTAGCAATTGCTCATGGATCCATAGGAATTGTAATGAATAGCGTGACCTCAGTGGAATGATGGATCTTATGCATGTACTTCTAAATTCATGTCATGCACAGTCCTATCTGAAATCTGGTCTCAACTTCCTCTTTCTCGTCTATGTCACCCTCTCAAATGCAGCTGCATGACTTGTGAAATGGAGGTTAAACATACCAAAATATTTCACTTCTTGCTTGTTAGGATTACTGACTGCTTAGAGTCCTCTGTAAGCATTAGCCAGTGGTGTCTAGCTATACCAGGTTGTGCAGTTACTCCTTGGAACTATGAACCAGCAAACTTTCCCCTTACGTGTGCAAATCAGATTAAAATACAGCGATATAAAGGCATCTAGATGAGCATGATAGCAGACAAAACAGCAGCATGTCTGTAAAATGTTACCCACCTTGTTTGGAAATGGACAAACTGGGAAAGTATTGGTAACTACCATCTAGAGAGATGAATTTTTCAGCTACAGTTGTGTTTTGGGGTGGTTTTATATACATGTTGGAAGGGTAGGATACTATAGGATGGTGATCCTTAAAGAATGGGACATCTTTTCAAGAATTCAAGTTTGAGAAAGTAAATGGTGGATGGCATGTGAGGAAGCAAGCCCTGTCAGAGCTCCCATCAGCTGTGGGCTACATCTGCGCTAGTAGATTAAACAGTAGTGGAGAGTGATTTTTGGTTCTCAGGCCAGCTGGCAGGACTTGACCTTGTCCATACTGTTAAACTCGTTCAGCTGAGCTGCATGCCCACATGGAAACTGCCTGTTGGATGTAGTTCCTGGGCTATGCTAATGGCAGAATTTGGGAAATGCCTTGTTGGCAGCGGCCAAAGCATGCTGGAGCCGATCTGCAGATGTAGCGTAACCGACTCTCAGGCTTCTGTGCCCAGAAGTGGTTCCTGGCACTGTGCTTTTGACTGGTGCAGCTTCAGCCCTCCTGTCTGCCTCTGGATACTTGTATTTACTCTACCAGTCTGTTATTTCAGAGTTCAGAATTATCATATATGCAGGAATTTGGTGTGGTGCGAGAAGCACTTAGCGTTTGAAGGTACCTTAAACTCTTCCCTGACTTTCTGAACCTGACTTAGGCAAATCCTCATTAGCCCTATTAATGACATGAAATGCCAGTGAAGCCAGGAATTTGGTTTGCAATAGTGACAACTCCTGTTTTGTGAGTCAGGCTTGTGTCACTGAGCTGTGACCCTTCGGAGCTGGCAGCTCCTTTGCCATCAGGAGAGGGCAAGCGCTTTACGAAAACTTACAGGTAGTGTGGAAGAGCGTCATCAAGCAGATGGTTTCTGGTTGCCTCAGTCAAACAGTTGTCTTTCAAGACGTGTCCTAGATTTTAACCTATTGAACAAGAACACAGAAAATCAAATGGAAAACACATGGTTCACTGCTCTCAGTTTTGATAGCATCAGGAAGGTCAATCAAAGATTAATGGGTGTAACTATTTTCTGAGCCTATCTATAATGCTTTTAGCTCGGCTTCTAAAGGAAATGGGGCGTATGTAGTAATCCTCTTCTGGTTTTTTTCCTTCCCAGTAATCCTTACTCTGACCAAATGTGAACAAATCTGACAAGTATGTCAATTCTTACAAGTTTTGTCTAGCCAAGTGTAGGACAGAGTCTCTGTCAGTGTCGTCAGTAAGCAAAGATGGTGTCTAAGCTCAGCAAAAGACAAGCAGAGGTTGTACAAAAGAGAGCACTTCTATAAGCACCACAGCTGAAGGAAGAGCTTCATCCCGAGTTTTCTTCTTTATCAGCAGAGATCTATAAGAAGTAGGGCTCAAAAACTGCCTTTCGGGTATGCTCCATCACACCTCCATCTTTTTTCCAGAGGAAACATATTGCAAATGGGACAAAGTAAATAAAAGCTACTTGGGAAAGTAAGGGCTGGTGTTTGCAACTCTGCCTTGGTAGATAAGAGCAGTAATTGCTAGAAAAGGAGGGTCGCATCATCAGGCTTTGCTATCTAGAGGTAGCACTGCTCAACACACCAAGCTGCAAAGAGATCCAGCTGCCTGGTCTGACAAAATGCTGTGCGCTCAGAAAACTGTGCATGCTGCAATTTGTTCACAGTGGTAACAAACATGAATAAAGAGGTGTGCTTTGCCCAGAATGGGAGATTTTAAGACACCGTTTTTGAATGTGGCCTGTCATTTCTGTGACTTTTTGTGTTTCTTTTAGAATAGCAGCCTAAACGCAAGGCCAGGGTAACAGAGCTGCATGCAAAACCTCAGATAGGTTTCAGGAAGGGAGAAGGCAGTAGTGAGATGTATGGTTTGTTTTCCAATTTTTTTTCTAAATTTTGTCTTCTTTTGTTCCATTCTGTGTGTGTCTCAGCTTTCTCAGTGCCTCCCAACCATCTTCCATTTCTCTTTTTCTGTGAACTCCTTTGCTGCTCATTTTGTATTTTTTCTCCCCTCTCTCTCTCCTCCTTACCTTGTTATTCCTGGTAAATCTCATTTATCTGTTTTGAGCCTTCTCGCTCCATTTAACGCTTTCCTGAGACTTTTTCTTCTCCTTTTTCACCCTCTCTGTCGTTTGTCACCTTTGTCTCTGCTGATACTGCCTGAATTCAAACATCATGACTCAGGTGGACAGCAGACTTCCCTGGGTACTGAAGAGATCCTTCATTTGGTGGGAATTGACTAAAGACCAAGCTTGAGCATCTATATTCGAACTAAAACAATGTCACATCTTTCCCTGATCATCGTCTGACTTTTCTGCAGCCCTAAGGTGTGTGGAAAATTGGGTGCCGTTTGGACCAGTTGCCTCTAACTGGAAATAACAGAGCTGAACTCTGTCAGAGCAGAACTACGGCTACCTGGTGTCATTTGACACACACATGTTGTATTTGCAGTATGGTGAACCCAAGAATGCTAATGGTGCTCACAGCCAAGAGACAGAATGAAAATGAGCACTTGCTCTCAGCTATTTCATTTTGCTATTATTTTGGACCATTGGCTATGAATGAAGTTCAAGCCAAATTGAACACAAATCACCTAGAACTGCATGTAAAAGGTCTCAGATAAAATTAGCAGTAGAGCCCCTAGCCTTATGCAGCTTAAGTGAGCCATCATTGCACATCTGCCCCTAAATGTCAATACTGCTCTTCCTGCCTCCATGCTGTTTTACATTTGAGAGCACACAGCCTTGGCAATGCTTGATTGCCACCGTACGCTTGAACACTGGCTGTATGGATTGCCTTCCTATACGGCATTTTATGAGCACACCGAGTGACCGCTGAAGATTACTAGAACTTGTCACAGTGGGGACTGATGTTTGTTCTGTCTCCAATGACACGCAGGTAGCGATGGGGAGGCTTTCTGCATTGTCCTTCAGCTGACCTTTCTCCTTCACACAGGAGGAAGGCTCGTTCCACCAGTTACTCATCAGCAATGCAGGAGGGCTCTGAAATTACAGGCATCAGCCACAGGGACTCCATTTCAACCAATTTCTGGATGTGGGGGGAAAAGGACAGTAAAAAGAAATGCAGGAGTTTGTATGGGAAATGTTAGAGGACTAGGTGGCTTCTATTCCAGACTCTGGAGCTGTGTGGCTTTGTGTGTCTATCAGTAATCAGGAGCAGCAAAGAGCCACTTCTCTCTAGTTGTCCCTCTAATTTTCTTTAATTGAGGAAATGGCTCTTTTTGTGGATGATTCTCTCTGTTGGGCAAGTTAATGCTACCAAAGGCTGCTTCAGGCATCTTGTGCAGCACTCGAATGAATGGGAGGAGAAGTGCCTCTGGCTGCATGGCATTTATTCATTGCCTCCTCCTTGAGAGGGAGGTTACTGTAACGCAGCATGATTAAGGGCAACAGAATCTTGCCCTAAATCAGAAGAAGCTTAGGAAGAAATTAAAATTTACTTCCTCAGGCCACATATATTTGTTTTCTTTCTGCTGTCTTTCCCCCATCACTGAGCTCTAGCATTGTTGGCACGTACGATCTAATGGGTACACCAGGGCCAGCAGCGTGATGGATTTTAATGTCACAGAGAGTACTGAGTGAAGCACATCATAGAAAAAAAAAGAGAAGAGAAAAGATCCTTGGATTTCATTGCACAAATAAATGTCAGAATGAAACAGCTCTGGCATGGCTTCAGCTCCCTGCTACCCAAAGTCAATTACACTGAAATGCTCATATAAGCAAGAAATACTATACTGCTCTGGTGCGGGTGAAATACAGGGTCTAGAACAAAACTCACTGACCACTTAAATGCTGCTTAAAACTTAAGAATAGGTTTAGCAGCACTTCAGTGGAGTCTGGGACTTTCCACCCAGCCTTTTAGCAAGGGTAACCAGTACTACAGGTTATCAAGCCTGGGTTGGAGGTGTGAGTCTGATGCTGTGCTGTAGGACCCCAATTGAAGCTTTCCTTACCCCTTTTAAGTCCCGTGCATTGAACACAAGAGGTGTGTGTCTTACACTGTGCCACCACCAGCTCTTGAGCCTGTGGTTTTGTGCAGCACATGTCCGTATTTCCCAAATTGAGCCTGGGCATCCCCAGCTCTTCCAGCTAGCACCTCCAAGAACCAAGAGCAGGAGCACATCTCTCAAAGGCAAGGCAAAGGTGACTCTGCGCCTCAGTGTGATGCTGTATGAGATGGAGGTAAGGGCATGGTCACAGAAGAATTTAGCAATGTGTAGTGAATTCAAGTCATATATATGGCCACCTCCAGATGTGCTGCTTGCAGTGGTGCTGTGTGACAGCAACTCAGGTCAGCTCCGTTCAGTAAAGATTTAGCCTGGACTTATATGGCTCAGGAGACCAGCTATTGCCATTTAATGGTTTTCACTGAAAATCCTGTAAGTAGAAAAAGGCTGGGCTTGCTTTGCTTTTTCCCTTTTCCCCACCACTTCCCACAGGCAGGCTCTTTTCTCATTTGGAGTAAAACACTACATCTTTAAGGAAAAAAAAAGTAAAATAATAAAAAAAGCAAGATTTAGAAGTACAAGAAAGTCTTTCTTTGCAGAATAAATAGCCTTTAAGGCCCGCCAAAAATATTTTTGAGCTTTTAGTTAAAATATTGCTTGTTGCAGCACAATCTCTTGTGATTGCAGAGTCTTTCCAGAATCTGCAGTTGTTGGAGGGCAGGTGTCTAGCAAAAAGCACAAAGCAGCAAAATATTCATTAAATACCCTGGCAAAGGTACACTTGTGGCCAGGTCTAGATCCCAAAGATATATTTTTCCTTCATTAGTTCCTCCATTTCTGCAGGCATTACAAGGGGGCTTAGCACGTCCACCTTGGTCTGGAAATAGTCTAATCTTTATTTGCCAAAATGATAGTTTAAAACTAAAAACTAGCCTAAAAGGCATCATGTCAATTGAACAAATAATCATAACAGTTTCTGTGTCTCCTGCAAGGTTTTTCTTACTTAAAAAATAATAATAAAAAAGCTGAAAGCAAGCACTGAATCTTTGTGTAACCCAGTGAGTACACAGACAATAAAATTGCTTTATATGTGTCCCTCTCTTACCCTTATCTTTCTTCAAAGTATCAAAAGAGGAAGGCAATAAAAACAAATACTTTATAGCATGGTAACCTCTGAACTGCACTGTTTTAAATGAGTAGCCATATAATCTAACACAATATAATGGTGCTGTTTCCCTTGCTGATGCCAGGCTGAAATGTAAGGTGAGGGCTGTGTCCTGTATGTAGCTTTTGAGCTGCTACTTGAAAATTTAGTTTAGTTAATGTGGTACAGATGTCTGGCGTTACTTGTATGGTGATGGCCTTAGGGGTTGTTTCAATTAAAATACTACAGTATAAAATCAAATCATTAACCATTTGGGATGGAAATCCCAGTTCCTAAATAGTTCATTAGTACAAAACCTTAATGTAGAACAAAACTGTATGAATACTATGGTTTTTTGTTCACAGGCCAAAAAAGGAAAAAGAGGTAATTAAAACCACTGATTGTTCTCGTTGAGAGAAGACAATCCCAGTGTATTAAAAGAATTTCATTTGACCTAAATCACTGAAATCTTGAGTTTTAAACATAACATTTATCTCAAAATTTAAATTATATTTGCAGTGATAAGAAACATTGAGTGGAAAACAACCTCCTTACTCTTTTCAAACATATCTAAGCAAACTGGGCACTTGCAGTACTCATCCATTCCTCTTTCCACCCCCCCCCCCCCCCTTGTTTCTGTCAGCATGGTCATAAGTTTGCCACATTGGCTGTGTGGGGCACCCGAGAAAGCCTGGCTCTTTTTAGGTAAAGCATGGCATATCTCAAAAGATATCCTTTCAAAAGTGCTTATGATCACCTGGTCATACTTAAAAAGTAATTCTTTTCTCAGTTTCTTAAACTGCACACTTATTCTTCTTGTTCTTAACTTTGGAAGATAAATATCCATTAATAACTTGTACACACTGTATAGGGACAGAGCAATAGCTTCCTACAAGGTCATGAAATCCTTCATAAAAGAGTTTGCCTCCAAGCTGTCTGATGCACCTTGCTGGGATTATCCTTTGCTGTCTGGGTGAGTTTCTGTAGCATCATTGCTGCTGAATCCCTGGGTGCCTCAAACGTGGCACTCTGGGACATGAGAGGTGAGGGGATATTTCACACTCTTCTGGAAGCTGTTTTGGTGTGAAAAGAAATGGGCCAGATTTACCCGTCTCCACTATTTTATGATCCTGTATATAGGAAGAGAGGCTGTTGATAGCACAGCTTAAGAGAAAAATACGTTCCTTGGTAGTGCAGCCCTTCAGCATCAGGCAAGAGTAGAACATTTCCAGGGACTTGCTGACAACTTACCTTCAGGGGAGAGACATGTTATGCCCACATTGCTGTTTCTGACCAGTGAAGAAACTTTCAGGCTTGATTTTTTTTTAAATCTGAATTGGGACAAAAAGTACTCTGGCATAAACATCAACCTAGAAAAGTTTTGTGGGTGGTCCCTTATGTTTCTTACATTTCCTGCAGAATTTTTAGCAGAGATGTCAGCTGCTTCTGTGGCAAAAAGCAGAAAGTTACAACATGGCAGTGCTTGGTTTGCATCTGATCTTAGGTGTCTCTTTCTTTTCTGATAATGAAAGTCAGTGAGCTTTCACACATCGTTGGTTTCATTGGGTGATTCTCAGTGCTCTGGGATGCAGGCATCAAACCAGTAATCCTCTAGCAACAAAGAGGTTCAATTCATCCCCCCAGATGCAGCTCTAGCAATATCTTTTTTGTGTTTGCTTTGGGGACAAGATGGCAGCTTCGCCTGTGAAAAGCAATCTGGAAACTTTCCAGCATGGTCGTGCAGAAAGGAATCAAATTCATGGTTGGTACTTATGGACAAGTGTCAGTACAGCAACCTATGTCTCACTGACAGCAAACAAAAGGTAAATATTGTGAGTGATGGGGTTGTTCAGAGGGCTGAAATGAAGCTTTGCTCTGACTCTCCAACATGCCTTAATTTCCATGTGCCAAGAGCAACTTAGGCATCTGGAAGGCAAGCCAGCCTCAAAACTGCAGGTTTGTCACTCATAGGTCCACTCCACGAAGAGGAACAGTAATCAGAAGGTGCTGCTGGTGTTTGATGGGATGCCTTGACTGTGAGCATCTTATTCCTGCCGTTGCTGGGTCCAATGCTGATCTATAGCTGTTAGAGTCCTGCAAAGTTCTGCCAGCAGCACCAGAGCAGTCCGAGTGGTTTTTAAGGGACATGTGATAGAGTAATAGGGTCTTTGTTTGGCACATGTCTGTGGAACAGATTGCTTCTGCAACCAGATCATTTCATTTACTTGCTTTCAGTCCATGTTCTCATCTCTTTAAAATGGGCACTATAATGCTGTCTCATTATGCACAGACTTTATAGGAGAGGTTCAGTAATCATTATGAAAAGGTCAGATGCTTCTGTGAAGGGCACCTATAAATGAGTCTATAAATAAATAGTCTGGAAGCCTTTAGGAGAGGCTAACAACTTATTTATCTTTTATCCTGCTGGTTGCAGGGGATGTATAAAAGCAGTAGCGTACTGCTAATTAGTTTAATGCTCAAGTTTTGGTTTGGGGGCACTGAGACACTGCTGGGTGTAGCAATTGGCTTGATACAAGACCTGACCAGTGCTGAGCTCATACCAATGCAGGCTGCGGCTCCCTAAGATCTGTGCTGAGCCTTGCTGGGGACCAGATTTCTTAATTGGAAAATGCGTGTGTTTTATTAAGATGATACTAGCTGATGATCCTCGGCAACAATGTGGCACCTTTTTTTTCCCACTTGCCTTAGAGGAGAAGAGTGATGGTTAGTAATGCTTTTTATTGACTAGTCTGAGTGCTGCTGGTTGTTTGGGTAGTGTTCGATAGTGTGGAGTCTGGACTTGAAACACTCAGCTGTCTGGCAAGAAGCTGGTTTCATTCCACACTCTAGTGGTGTTTAAGGCAGGTAGTAAGAAACACATCATTTGCTTGGAGGTCATTCCAGTTTTTTATGGGGGAAGACACTCCTGATCTGCCTGTATACCAGTGGGATGGTTACCTTCTTTTGCCATCTGCCTGTGCAATGATTTTTGGCTGCACAGAAAAGGGAAAGTGCTGTGGTGGAGCACAAAGGCAGTCCCAGTTCTGAGGGATGGCAAGAGATGGGGGAAGTCTCAGGGTGACTGGGGGGACGCCCCTTTGAAAGGCTTCTCCCTTGGGCAGCTCATTTAATCACTTCAGTATTGCTTAGCTTTTTGTCACAAGACATTCAGCAGTTCAGCTGCAGAGAAGCCAATAGTCTCAGTGTAGAGGTTTTCAGAGCTTCTGGCACCTGATCCTTAATACAGAGCTCCTTAGGAGATCCCATTCGACTCCTTGATCCCTGGCTGCAGACTGAAGCACAGAAAAGCCGCTTTACTTGAACTGTAGGACACAGAGTACCCCCCTCCTTTTCTCTCCGACGAAGGAGACTGGAGTTTTAAAGGGAATTCCGTCCCAAAACATCCTGGCGCTTCTGAACCCATCCTGCTCCAAGTTGCAAATCTGCTAGGCCTCTGACTGTTGTGTGTCACAGAGTTTAATGTCAGGTAAAGAGACAACATGGCAGTTATTCATTGTCTTACCTTTGTCAGTCTTCTGAAAGCATTCAGCCAGGCTGGGTGTTTATTTTCAATCTGGTTTAAATAACTGACTTAAAAAAGCAGCCTTTTTCTTTGACAGCCTGATCCCACCTGGGTTTGCTTTTATCAGCAGTCTAAAGGGAATAGGGCTCAAACCTTCAGTTGTTTCATGAGAGACAGGCTTGTTTCTACCTGCTAGGCTTGCACAGGATGGTACTGGGTGTTGCACTCTTTGCAGGTGGGATTTTAATGATTGCAACCTTTCTTCTGTTGCAGCCCTTCCTTTCAAAGAGGTGGGAAATGTGTGTGTGTCCATGAAGTGAAAGAGCAGGGACTACTTAAAAAGGGAAATGGAGTGATGCGCTAGGAAAAGAAAAAGTGAACCTGCAGACTTTGCTCCTCACTGCAAGATGACCCATCTTAGGAAGGCAAATTTGGGAAGTGGCTTATTTTGTCTTCAGTCCACTGCCTCTTCTTATTATCTCAGGATACAAACTGTTCTCCTACTTTGGCATTTGCACTGCTTTATTGGGCTGGAGAGAACTGCAGGGCAGCCCCTTTCTCTGACAAGGCACTGAGATTTTAGCCCAAGAAGCAGAACGCCTACCCTCAAAACATAGGGGCAATAGGAGCTACGGCAAAATGTACAGCTGAAGAGCGCCTGCGTTCAAGAGGGTTCCCGCCTTGGTGCTAGAGGAAAGAATTAAGCAGCATGTTATCACATTGCCAGTTAGCGTAGCGTCTGGCTGGCCTTCCTGAGCACCCAGGGCAAGCGTGTGGTTGGGGTTCAATTTCTACAGACTGGCAGTGCCTGAATTTATATTGTTGTATGTATTAATTCAGCAATGTGGGACCTTTTCCACTGACACATCCAGTAGAGCAGCATTATTCTGTGTAAGATACAGCAATATGCTGGACTCCTCACTTTTCTAGAAAAACATAGGGCTGAGAAGAGCCTAAGTTTGGGCCCCAGCTAGCTGGGCAGTGCCCACCACGTGTTGCCTTTCAGTGAGATAAAGGACTCCATCTTCAGAATGACTTGGTCACTTGACCTCTTTCTTTTTCCTTGGAGGTCTCCCCTTCTCCCCTGATTATCTTTTTCCCCAAAATCCTTTTCTCACAAAGGACCTCTCCATTTTACTTCATGCTATCCTTCTGAGAAGAATTCAGATGTGTATGATGAGGTTGGACAAGCCAAAGAAGAGCATGGATGGAGACTTTCTGGAAAAATAGGTCACCAGGTTGCTTAGAAGCTTACAGCAATCCTCTGTTCTCTTTCTCACATGGGTGCAGCCTGTTTCTCCTGGGACTTATTCTTAGTCCAGAGCAAGGAAGTAACTCCTCTTTGCAACTTTAATCACCATTGAGGAGTATGGGATCTTCCCTGAAAGGAAACAACATATTTTTTTCAAGCAAAGAAACTGATGACCGCTTGAATAGACTTTCCTTTCAAGCAGAATGAAACGTTTTTGCCAACCTGAGTCTGCTTTGCTTTGGGAATCTCTAATAATGGGGTTTGTAGTTATTGCTAGTTGAAATATTGTCAGTCCTCCAGGCTCCATTTGCAGGCATTAGTATGTGTGTAAATGAGTTTTCCAGACCATGCCTCACACCGTATAAAAGCGTATGGAGCCAGGGCTAGATGGGACATGGCATTAGCTGGACTTTCATTCACAGTGTGTTATAGTTGTAGGGATCATTCATTCAAGCCCCAATTTTTGCTATTTTTCATTATTGCCCAGGTGTTCTCCTAGAAAATTTTCACCTAAAAATTTCACTTAAAGAACTAGTGAGTTCTTTTTTTATATGTATTTTATTTTTTTCCTCTGGTAAGCTAGTGAAACGAGAGCAGTTTCCTCAACATCTTTCCTGTGTGACCTTTTTTCCCTGCAATACCGGCAAGACACTTAATCACTCTTTTTTTGTTTCCCTCTTTTGAAACAGGCATTAAAGTGTCTCACTAGGCAAATGTGTAAGAAGGATGAATTCAGTCGTACACGTGAAGAGGTCAGATATTGAATATGGAAACAATGAGCTTCAGCTCAGTATCCCACTCACTGCCCAAGCTGTGGCCTCTCCATGGGAGATGCCAAGCAGCTCCTATCAGCCAAGGTATGCCTACATAAACAATAATACTTTTTTGTCTCAGGTTAGATGATGATCAACAGTTATATTTGCAGCCTTTTCATCTTTTTAAGAAAAAGATTTTTTTTACATTTGCTAAAGGAGGAGAAGTGGGGATTTGTTCTACAAGTGCCTGCTCCAGACAAAATATTTCATCTCTATTTATATTCCTTCTTTCTACAATGGGTGCTGTTATTTTTGTCTCATTATTCATAGACCTTTGGAGGATTAATTAAGCAATAATTGTGAACAGGCCAGATTTCTTATTTAAAGGTTCCAGATCAACAAGGCAATGAATAAATAGGACAAACAGATTTAGCCAAGGCTTACAGTGTATTAACTTCCTCTCATTTCTCATTAGTTTGGTATCGAGTTTGTCTTTTAGTCTGCTGGAGTTGCACTGTATATAAAAATCTGCTCTCAAAAGCAAGTTGGTAGTTTCTGGGATTTATAGATATTGATGGCTGAATGTGGCTCCCACTTGTGTCATGACATTTCACACTGGAAAAGAAGAAAGTTGCAGCATCCCAAGATCCCTTGTCACCAGCCTTTTTTTCCTCTGCTGTTGAGCCTTTCTTTTCAGCCCTCCTGAGGACAGAGACATCTCTTTTTTTTTTCATGGGCTTGAACCTACTTGAGAAATACACATTCTGTGTACATAAAGGCTAATAGCTAACTGTTAATTTTATGCTGCTCTTGTTAAAAACCCTACATCCTACACGTGCCTTTATGCTGTGCCCTCAGGCATGGTTGGAGGTTGCATTCTGCCATGGTCTTGGACCGAGGTGTCAGAGCTGTAATGGTTCAATTCTGTGAACTAGTTGCTCGAATTCTTTCTTGGCCTGGAAATGAGGAATAAATATGTCATGTGTCTCTAAGAAGTGAAGCACACCTCTTTCTGTCTCTCTGCAAAGATCATCACATTTAAGAAAACAAAGCAGAAGATACTTGCATGTATCTTGCATACTTATGAAGAAAGAAGTAACACTTCTTAAAAGCAGAGGTACAGAGAGCAATCCAGGCTATTGATTTTTGTCCCAAGTTCTTTTGTTCCAAAGGAGAAGGTAATTCATTCTTACATTAAACTGTGGCTGCATTAGACATCGGAATTTGTATAGCAAGGCAAAAAGGAATGGCTGCCCTAAAACTTCATGTAAGTCTGCATCATCTCTGGAAAAATCCCTGTTGTAGCTACAGAACTGGTGACATCTCCTCATCTCTGAGCCAGAATTGTCCCAAAAGAGAGTTCTTGTGTGTTTTTTCTTGCAGGCTTGCACCTTGGAGGAGAGCAGCTGAACACCGGTCACTGTCTGACAACTGCCTGTGCAACAGCTTTCTTCTCTAATGAGCAAGTCAGGACATTTTGTATTTTTGTGTTAATATACCTCCTCTGTCTCAACAGCTCTTGTAACATTGTCTCACCGTGGAAACTTGCTGTTTGGACAAATGCTGTAATAACTGCACAGATCAGCTGTTTTAGAAAGGAGCTCCACTTGTACCCTGGTAAGTAAATAGAAAGGCGGTTTCATAGTGCTTTCTGGGGGAGAATAACGAAGTCCTGTTTCCCCTCATTGTCTCTATTTATGAAAAAAGTTATCTTTTTTTCTTTTTTTTTTTTTTTTTTTTTTTCCTGACTGCTAGACCACCAGAGCAGCACAGTATTTGGGAATTTTTCCCAAAATGTGTTGACACAATTAGCTGTTGTCTGCCAGTGTCCACAGCTGCTGTTCTAGGAAAGGAAAGGGACCTGGTTGTTATCCAGTGATGGTTTGTTGCAAGCTTAGAGGCAAGGATACCTGTTTTTTCCCTTCACCTAACTCTTTCATTTATTCCTCCAAGGAGAAAGAAATCCTGTTTGGGAGATACGAAGGGCATACAATAGGGTAGAGTTGGGATAATTCTTTTCTCAAGGTAATTCAACCCTTACTGAAAGATATATATCATCATATGGGTGGATGGGAAGAGTTTTCTTGCTCAAACGCTGCTCAGCTATGTGGGGCATGCAAGCTTAAAACTTGTGACTGTCTGGCAACACAGTGGTTCAGTTTTGTCTCCTGGTGCCAAAAATACAGGCTGGATCCAGAGATGAAGTGGCATTTGTGCCCCATCTTGTCACACATTTGTGTGCATGTATGCCTGTGTCTGTCCCCTCTTAATTATGGTTATATCCACTGTCTGGATGCAAACACAAAGTCTCATGGGTGGTCCTGTGAATTTTGTGAAAATAGGTGTCCAGATGGAAAAGAAACACCCTGCTGAGGGAAGGGCTTCCAAATTCATGCTTTATTAGACTTTGGGGAAGCCATACAGTGGAGCCTGTTGAGTAATAGGATACATTAGCTCTGTTGAACTCAAAAACCTACCTGTTGGGTGTGTTTGGTTTTCAGACTGCCAACAAACCCCTCAAATCAATTAGTTACACAGCTCTACTTGCAGTGCACATTTTCCCGCTGTTTGCAGGGAGAAGCCATTTTATGCTATCTCTAACTATTTTTGCATTCAGCTTTTCTTGCTGGCTAAGGCAGGCATTGCTTTTTGCGGGGGGGGAATTGGATCCCAGGTAGCTCATGGGCTTTTCAAATCTACTGTAATCCACACTGAATATCTGCACTGGTATCAGACACTGTTTGTATCCCTGTCTAGCATACTTAATGGGGAAGGATAGAGGGTGGCAACTGTTTAGCCTCCCCAAAAAACCTTTGACGCTACTCTTTAGGGTAGGTAGAAGCCCACTACTTCCTATGGCCAGATCTCCATCTCTCTTTCCTAGATTCAGCTGGAACTTCAGAGCTCAGCTCAGAAAGCAGGAAAATGTGATTATTTGGTTACATTGATTTTAGTAAATTGGTTTTATATGTATTGGTATATGCATGTGTATTGCATGTGTATTGCAATCTGTTGCATACATGAGCCTCACTTGGATGGGCAATGGGCTTAGCACCTGTAGGCGGTTTCTTTTTTTGGGTGCACTGAAAGTTTTTTCTCTCCTCCCTTTGAAGAAATTTTCAGCTGTCGAAGATGCTAGCTGTTAAGTCCCAGCAGGAAGAGATAAGCCTCTCTGATATGCATTGGGAAGTGTCCTTATTATCTCAGAAATAAAGTGTATCCTGGTCTTACTGTACTAGAAGAAAGTGCCACTGCGGAATTTTGTATGTGATCCAGGCACCAGCAAATGTTTTCTGTCCACTAATAGCCCATGTTTTAATCCTAAATTTAAATCAAAGAAGATTAACCTTTTCTACCACAACCCAAAGGGATCTGAAGGACGTGGGAATTGCCACTTGGAAAGCTGGACTTCTACAGGGAGCTACATGCCTGTTACACGTGAAGACACAACCCTGTTTTCTCCTGTACATTTTCTTCCCCAGCCCATCGTATCTTTATTGGTCTTATTGATTCTCACCACAATGAAGTACACACGACATTTTTTTTTTAAGCCCATCATGGCAGTGTTCAAAAAGACTGTGCCTTAGTCCAAGAAGGTTCATTGCTCTAAGCCTCCTTCACCAAGGCGAGAGGTACCTGTATGGGAGCATCACACAAGCGGTGGCCTTAAGATGCCAGACCAGCCCAGTGAATGACTGTCAGCTTCCAACAGCACGCACAGGCAGGAGCCACCAGTCATTAGCCACACATTTGGTTTGCAGTCCTAGCAGTAAAATTAGGATTTTAGTCATTGATTTCACTGAACTAAAGCAGAACTTTTTACTTAACATAGCTCTCTCCCAGCCACCAAGCCAACATAGGAAATAAAAGGGATTTATATTGAAAGCTCAGCTAAACTCGCTTCTGCCCCCCCCAGCATTCGATGGAATTGTGTTTGGCAGTGTCCCTCTTGATAGTTCGAGCTACACACCTCAGATGTGTTTTCTTCTGGTTTTTTTTTGAAGGAGGCTTTTCTATCAAGACAGGGAGCTAGAGACAAGGGCTTGGTCCTGAGCATCATGGGAAAATTTCAGGTTATGCATTCTCTTAATGAAGTTGCTATAAGGCATGGACTTCTAAAGAATGGCCAAACAGTCCTTGCTGGCTTCTTGTAGGAGCAGCAGTAAATGCAGAAGTTAGTAGGGCAAAGTTTGCTTGCAAAACAAACTGGCAAGTGATGGTCCTTTTAAATCTGCAGCACTCCCTCCTTTAAGAAGCTGGATCAAGCTTCCACATCACAGGGCAGAACATGGGCCTTGTTCACTAGCTCATGATCCTCGGCATCTGTGCGTGAGGAGAGAGCACACATATTGTTTATTTTAGCCATTTAGTTAATCAAAAAAATACCAGTCCTTTTAGCGACATGAATCCTTTTGGCTGCTATCTATTTCACATCAGGGGAATTCCTTTATAGAGGGATTATACCGCCCTTATTGGTAAAGTTTATCTAGGATGCACTTTACATTCCTTAATGTTAATTATTTTCCTTTGCTCTAAAGACCTTCTGTGGTGTGGGCTGCAGGCTTCAAATCTGTGTCTGCTTTGCAATGGAGTGGTTCAATTCCTCCTCTTGGAGGAAGCAGTGCAAGGCTGGATGCTAATTCTCCAGCAGTTATCCTGGCACTAAAGTTTGGATAAACCAAGCAAATTTGGCCATCCTGTGGCTGTGTCTATTGCAGACCATTGTCCTGCTAAGGAAAATGCCATAGAAAATGTTTCAAGTTAATTTGATTTGTTTTCCCCCCAAAAAACCCATTAGTTCCTTTATTTGCTGTGGTGGGTTGCCCCTGGCTGGACACCACGTGCCCACCAAAGCCACTCTATCACTCCTCTCCTCAGCTGGACAGGGGAGAGAAAATATAACAAAAGGCTCATGGGTTGAGATAAGGACAGGGAGAGATCACTCACCAATTACCGTCACAGGCAAAACATACTCGACTTGGGGAAAATAAATTTAATTTATTACCAATCAAACCAGAGTAGGGTAATGAGAAGTAAAAAATAAATCTTAAAACACCTTCCCCCCACCCCTCCCTTCTTCCCAGCTCAACTCCACTCCTGATTTTCTCTTCCTCCTCCCCTCAGCAGTGCAGGGGGACAGGGAATGGGGGTTGGGGTCAGTTCATCACACCTTGTCTCTGCTGCTCCTTCCTCCTCAGGGGGAGGACTCCTCACACTCTTCCCCTGATCCACCGTGGGGTCCCTCCCATGGGAGACAGTCCTCCATGAACTGCTCCAGCATGGGTCCCTTCCACAGCATGCAGTCCTTCAGGCACAGACTGCTCCAGCGTGGGTCCCCCACAGGGTCACAAGTCCTGCCAGAAAAATTGCTCCAGTGTGGGCTCCTCTCTCCACAGATCCACAGGTCATGCCAGGAGCCCGCTCCAGCACGGGCTTCCCACGGGGTCACAGCTTCCTTTGGGCTTCCCCCTGCTCCAGCGTGGGGTCCTCCATGGGCTGCAGGTGGATATCTGCTCCACCGTGGACCTCCATGGACTGCAGGGGGCAGCCTGCCTCACCATGGTCTTCCCCACGGGCCGCAGGGGAATCTCTGCTCCGGCACCTGGAGCACCTCCTCCCCCTCCTTCTTCACTGACCTTGGGGTCTGCAGGGTTGTTTCTCTTACATGTTCTCACTCCTCTCTCCGGCGGCTGTTTCTGTACCCGCCACAACTTTTTTTCCCTTCTTAAATGTGTTATCCCAGAGGCACTACCACTGTCGCTGATGGGCTCGACCTTGGCCAGAGGTGGGTCCATCTTGGACCCAGCTGTCATGGGCTCTATCAGACACAGGGGAAGCTTCTAGCAGCTTCTCACAGAAGCCACCAAAACCTTGCCATGCAAACCCAATACATTTGCAAAAGTCTGTTAATGCTTCTCAGTGCTGAAGGTGACGCTCCCCATTACCTCTCACTGTCCTCCACTGACTTGCTCCAGTTGTTCCTCATCTCCCCTACCTCCTTTTTTCCCTGTCTTCAGCTCCCTGTTCCTAATTCCATCCCTCTGCTAATGGTTGCCCAGGCAGGAGATGGCACATTTTGAGGCTTGCTCTGAGCTGCCCAGTGGCTGCTCAGCTGCTTGGCAGGACATGTGTCATGGGGGATTGCTGAACCCTTCTAATTAGCCCCAATTTTTGCAGTGTGCTGCGATTCATCTTTGAGATTTCTACCCTCCCTTCCAACTCAGCTGAAACTGGGCGAACAGCTCAAATGCTGTTAGGAGAGGCCTTTCAGACAGCCACAGTGCAACCATGCAAAAACATGCCCTTAGAAAACCAGGGCCAGAAACATCCTGTTCCAGCTAAAGAGTAAGAACATAATAGTATGTTCTCACCCCAGCGGAGTGGTTCAGGGCAATCTGTGAAAGCAAAATTGGAAATGCTGCCTCTATCTCTGCCCTGTCCAGTAGCTGTCCTAGGAGCAGCCTGGAACATGAGATAATTTGGTAATTTCATTCTTACGACTTCAGCTCCCCTTAATGACCTTTAAAATTGATTTGCTTCATTTGCTTGGGTTTTAAGAGATTATGCTTAAGCAATGCTTTGCTGCATTTAATGTTTTGTTGTATTTTAATTTACTGTGTAATGACTCTCTATATTAAATAATAGTAATGACATCTAAAATTATTAATCAACAAAAGGTGACAGATAATGCATGTTAAGTTCTCTCTATATTTTGAATCATTTATCTCCCAGGTAACATAAGAAAAACGTTAAATCATATTGAAACACATTCCTCAGCTGATGTAAATCAGCTAATGTACAGCAGCTGAATTTCTGGCCCGTTATGTTTTTCCATGAAAGATGTCTTTGCCTTTGGAGTATTAATTATCCATGATTCTTTTACTTTTCTTGTTTTCTGCCTTTGCAGGTGCTGTTAATTCTCCCAATTTCTTCCAGAAATCAGAAAATTTATCTATATTAGGAAATGTGTTCTCCCTTTCTTCAGTAAGCTGCATTTTCATTTTTGGCATCCATATTTAAATCCTAATGCACATACACATATGAATGATGTGGGTTTTAGTGCTGACAGTTTTAAATCCTACTATGTATCAGTTGCATAGACAGCTTAACGCTTTCTTGCCTCAGCAGAAGACCATATGGGTTTTTGCAAAAGAAGACCATGGCATACACTTTGTCACACAATGCACAGAGGTCTCTGTCAGCAAACCATCCCCGTATTCAAGTCCTACTCCCCACAGTCAGTTAAGTCAGATAACAAATGATGCACCAAGCCTGGTTGCTGGAGGGAGGATGAAGGGAAGTCTCAGAGCCCTTACCCCACAGCCTGCTGGCACTGGCACGTGCACCAAAAGCTCCCACCCCAAGGGACACGATTGTAGAGGCTCCTTCCCCCTTCCTGATGCAGCCTTCAGCAAAGCTCAGGGTGAAGCCCACAATATCTGAGCTCTAGCATAACTTTTCCATGCCCCACTGCTGTACATGGGGGGCATTTTGGGCAAGGGTGGGTTTTATGCCAGGGTACAGAGCATTCCATGCTGCTCCAGAGTAATACATCACTGGTGATGTGCATCCCGCAGGCATGACTGGAGACACAACCGTGGGGAAGACCCTCTCCCTGTAAGTCTGCAGGTGCGATTCCTCACCTTGCAACATTTCCCCCAGCAGCTGTAGGGTGCACAGCCTGGACAGAACAGGGGAGAGGATTAATCCTCCTGTCTCTACTGGATTTTAATTGGATGAGAATCTGTCTTTGACTTAATTTCCTCTCTTGTCTCAGCTGAAGTCTAGTGGATCAAAAGAAATGCAAACTGAAAGAGAATATTTTGGATGTGTCTGATTTTAAAGTTGAACATGAATAATCTTTCATGCCTCTCACTTAATGTCTGTACCATTTTCCTCACAAAATTCTCAAAACAATGAATATTTCCTTGTGTGACAAAAAGAATTTACTTTTCATCAAGAGAGGCAACCTGAACTGATGCTGTCTCAGTATGGAAACGTAGCTACTAACTGCCTCGTGTTATCAAACTTGACAATATCCTTTACATTAAAATACCGTATGTTTTATTTTATAATGAGAGGGCAAAGATCCAGTTACTGCAAAGTATCAAGGTACTGTATGTGGGCTGCTGTTATGTAGCAGGGGTTATTCACAAAGAAATTCAATTGACTGATTATTAGATTATTGGCTAATGCAATTTAATATAAAATCTTTCTTTTCCTTTTTCTTTCCTTTTCCTTTCTTTCCTTGTTATTTTGAATTACAGCACTAGGAAAGTTATTTTTCAAGTGGTTAACTTGAGTTTGCTTTCCAACATCTCTTTATTTGGGAAGAAATGAATTCAGTGGTCCTGTTTTCTTTTTAGTGCTTGTGAAAATGAAGGATAGTTGTGCCTGCACTATAAGAAGAGTGATTTAGGTAAGTGTCTCTGAGGCAGCTTGAGCCAATTTACCTTAGACTTGCCCTGAAATTCTCTATTGCTTTGCTGTAAACCTTCCCAAGAGAAAAGATTTACTCTTGCTGAGCTGTATCGGAGTAGAGGGTGGTGTTGCTGGTGTCCTACATTATGGCTGAAGAAAAGAGAGGAAAATGCTACATTGATGGAACCACATCAAGGGGAGGGAGAAAAGTTTTGATTATTTTTTGTCCATACATTCAGTCTGGGGGTGATGGATGTCTGTTGCATCACCTTTAAAATTCACATCAGACTTAGCCAAGAAATCTATAAGGATTTTTTATTCCAGGTCCCCTTATTACTGGTTTTCCAAGATTTCCTCATTTTCAAAGTGCACACAAGAGATTATTCTGTGACCACTTGACTGCAGATAGTAGAGCCTTACACGCTGGCTGACACATTGGTAGAATAAATGCCCAGCCCTCTGCTCAGCCCTTGGTTGGGAAGGCCCAAATGTATAGATGGAAAAAGACCGCTCCTGTCTTCTCTGCTGTTCAAACCATACTGTCCTGAGCACTTACTACAGATCAGCCCCATGAACATATGGGAAGGGAAAGTCCTGAGCAGAAACAAAGGGAGAAAGTGCAAGGGTAAATGCTATTTTTCCATTACTACAGCACTTATTTATAGATTGAGGGGAATAACTTGTGCCTGCTCTCTCAACAGAGCCATTCCTTTGCTCATGCAGAGACATCTCACAGGCCAGCTGTGCTGTCTCTGAGTCACTTGTTATCAACACAAGTGTGGGGGAAAGCTACAAAATCGTGGCAATGATAAATACTGCTTCTTTACACGCTTACACGATGTCAGCCCAGTTTGTGGTCCAAAAGCACCACCGTGGTCTGGCTCTGAGTAAACAGAGTTATTAGCAATCTCAGGAGGCCGACAGGTTGCAGGTTTGAGCTGACCAGTTGTTACAGAAAAACAACAGATTCCTCCTCTTTTTTAGGTGTTTTTTTGTTTGTTTGTTTGTGGGTTTTTTTTCTTCCTGAGCTCCTTTTATTGCTGAATCTTTCACACTCCAGAGAAGAGTGTGACTGCTGTTGTCTGGTGGCTAAAAGCGAAATCACATAAAGGGGGAAGAGAAAGGATAATAAACCAAAGATGTCTCATTCCCATCTTGATAACAAATGCAGCAAGCAATCCCGTAGGCACACCAGGTAGTGCCCCTGGGCTGGCACAATGCCCGCCTCTGCCATCTGCTGAGTTTTAAAGCTTCTTCTGCTTCCCATCCTGCAAAACCTCCTGCAGCCAGGCACTGTCTTTCTGCTGAAATCACTGCAGCACACAGCCAGCCCAGGTCAGCAGTTTGATAGCATTTACTACAAAAAGGGGGAAAGGGGGATGCATTACATCTTCGTATTTTTGCAGTTATAATCTCTGTTACGGTATTTGTGAGTGCAATAGGGCATTTCTCCAGCTATTTACAACAGGTCGGGGCAAAAGCCCTGCTTCACATATGCCACCTCACTGGAAATGTGGATGTTTGGCTATTTCTGTTTGCTGAATGCAACTTTAGATGGAGGCTAGTGAAACAGCCACATTGGAATCATTGATGTGATTAGTGAGTTGAAGGAGAATAACAAATAAAGGTATGTTGTATATATTATGAGATGCAGGACTCAAAATGATGGGCTGTCATATAAAAGTGGGAATGAAATAGGAAATTGAGACCCAAAAAAAGGCAGTAATAAAACGCTCAGTATTTTATTCCATGTCAGATGGTTTCTCTTCTATCTAAACTGGCATATTTCCTAAAACAATATCATTTAAGGAAACAGCTGGTCCATCAAAACTTTTTCCCTCTGCTGTGTCTCATCTGCCCAGCATTTTGCTCTGATCAGAATGGTAAAGAGCATGACCACAGAGTGAGAGTTGAAAGAAAAAAATTTCTGTGCCCCTAAACAACAAAGCAGTAACTTCAAGCAAAGTCATAGCAGTATACAAGAAATTCACTGATAAATCAAGCATCAACATTTTCAGCAGGAGAAAATATGTCCCAACTCTCATAATTTCTTTCAGGTTTTACGAGGCCAGATCATCAGTACTTGAAATTAGTAAGAATGTAAGAATAGTGTCTGAAGTTACTGTAAAACCATCTGATTTTCCACAGCACAAGACGTTTCCAAGAAATTTTGTAAAAATCATAGCTAGCAGATCTAGAACCCTTCCATGTGAACAGAATCGTGTTGCTGTAGTTTTAAAAATTGCAAATATAAGATCTGGTACCAGGTATTTTGAAGTGCAATGTGACTCTCCCCTTCGATCAGATGCTTTAGGAAAAGCCTGTTTATGGTTGGAGCATTAGGTTTTAGTTCAACTTCTGCTGGTCTGTGTTAAAGAAGAGTTCAATTTAGGAGCCCTTCTGGCTAAAAAATCACTAAAACATTTTGGGCAGTGCCCTATTTCTCCACAGAAGACTTTGATTTCCAGTCTCATAAGCCTGGATTCTTCTGAGAGCTCTCCCCTCTGGCATTTTACCTTTTTGTTTTTTTCTGCTTGAAAAGTTGGGAACCTTGGAGACATATCAAAATTAAAAGCAGTGTGAACCAAAGAGGTGTTTTGCCAGGAATAGTACAAGTTTTACATGATGGTGTATTTAGACTGCTTTTATTTTAACCTGAATGGGCTCACTGTGCTTGAGAGCAGATGCATTTGCAAGAATAGCACGTACATTGGTATCCGATGTTGGGTTTGAAGTGTTAGGAAGACACCTTAATAAACAGCATGGTATTTAGAGAGGCTGAGTACTGGGTGGCACCTAGTAAGTTATTAAACTTTACTTTGTTCATTTTATCATCTTTCTTGCTAAATTTCTCATAATCTCAAACACAAATCCACTAGTTTTGCTGATTTTCTTCTGCAGCACTTCTGCTTGATCAAAAACAAGGTTTTCAAGACAGACTAGCCAAATTCGCCAACGCTGATCTGGAATTCAAACACCCACGTGTTTTGAAGAGTGGAAATGCTGGAACCTGAGTATCTCAGAGCTGTTCGCTCTTTTCAAAACCCAGCATCTATATTGCCACCTCTGCTCAAAAGCCCTGAGATCTTTTGATAAATAGAACTCTAAATGTGCATGCTGAGCATTTAACAATTAGGCTTTGGGTTCTTTTTGGAAACACAGGTCTGCAGCTCATTTGGATAAAGTTAAGGTAACCACCACACCTCCTAAACTCTACTGACTTGGTGCAGATAGATGGGAAAAAATGCCAGGTAGCCTTGCATTGAGACACTTAATTGCATTTGACTAAAGCACAGGTATTTGCTAAAAGCATGTCCTCCAAAAACACATGTGGATGTAATTTTAAAAATGATGAAATGAATTGTTTTGAACTTTTTTCTTTTGCTAAAATACAAGTCAATGCTTTTACATTTAAAAAACATCATCTCAGTTTCAAGAGATTTGTTTGAGGCTGTAAACAAAAACACAGAACAGCTGTATTACACAGGCACAGGAAAGAAACTCTCTATCTTTTCCCCCAAAATACATGGAAAAGCCATAGTTTCTGGTCTTGCTACAGTTGACTTACTGTAGTTTTAACTTGGCAATCTAAAGTCATATGTCAGAGGCTTACATTTCTTTAGTTTTACTAAAACCTGTCTCTTATGCAGCTTGGTATCTTCTAAAGTTGGGTTCACTATTTTTTCAAAAGCAGGATGACAGGGTGAGGAGCCTCCCAGCTCTGCTGGCTCCATGGTGGCAGCCACTGCTTGGGCTTGACACCCAGCTGAGGCAGCAGCCCCAGGAAAGGGTGCTCAGGGCACTTTGTCAGCCAGTCTAGCTGCAGCTGCAAGAAGAGCCTACATCGACTCCAGGACTTGCTTGCAGATGGCCATATTGCCATTGGAGGAGCTTTTTAAGGGGCTGCAGGGCTTCAAACTCACAGGTTTACATCATAGCAAAATCAGGTATTGCAGTTATTGTGGAGGGGCACAGCACTGAGTCTGGGCTAACTGGAAATGGTTTACTTTTTTCTTTTCCGAGCAAAATTTCATTTCAGCTTGACTTAAGGCATTCTGTTCAATCACGATCAAGTGTTTCAGGTTGCTCATTTGGGGGTTACTGCTTTAGGTTGTGCCCTTTTCAAGTGCCACCTCCAAACATTATTTTTTCTAACCTATTGGCATGCAGTGCTCCAGCATGTCTGATTTTTGCCTGCTTCTTTTCTAGGCAAAGCTGCTCATCAGACAACAAGAATTTGTCATTTCCATCTGCCACAAGCTGGGCCTTGGGCTGGAGAAGTAGCTGCAGGCTGCCGCTCTCCAAAGGAACACAGGATTTAGGATCTGTCTGCATCACAGTACCAAGAGTTCATTTACCTCTTGCTGGTAAGTACATGCAATGTGGACACACCTATAGCTTTTATGTAGACGTCCTTCAGGTGAATATCTAAAGGTCTTCTCCAGAGGCTCCCTTGAGACTACATGTCGGGTCAGTACATCCCATAAAAGTCCCAGTAAATGCTGGAAATGTTCATATAGTAAAAGCTGTTCAGGGTTTCTACTAGTTGTGCTGGACACTTCACTGAAAGGTAGGTAGATGGTGTGGTGGAGAGCGTGCAGCCTGAGCAAGGTTGTGTGGGGGCACTTGGCGATGACCTGTTCTGTCAGAGTTGAATTATAGCCTCAGAGCTGTGCACGGAATAAAATGCAGTTGGGAGGACTGCAGGGCTTCTTTTCCTGAATGTTAGAAATCCCTCTCAACAGACACAGGGAAGCTGGAATTGCCGTATGGCCCCCTGTACTGATACAACAGCATTTCTAACATTTAAACAACAGTTTAATTTTTCTGGGGAGAAAATGTCTCTAAAATTTCTGGGGAGAAAGCAAAGCAAACCTTCAGAAAACTGCAACTAGAAAGCTTGCATTTATGTAAAACGGTAGCATGCTGCGAATCATTGGAGAAAACCTATATTTTCTTGACAATTATAACAATATTAGGTAGCAGTGAAGGTTTCCAAGGCAACCCGGCCACGGGTGCATTCATGTGGAGTGTGTGTGACTACCTGCTTTGTCAAGCCAATGGATGGATATCAGAAGGTGGTGGTGGGGAGGGGGGTTACATATCATTTCATCAATCTACACTAGGAACACTATTTAAAAGCAGAGGGGTTTTGTTTGTTTTTTGTTTGTTTTTTTTTTCAGAATATGTCTGATTGTGCTGAGCGCCTCGCTGCTTTTGTTTCTAGAATAGGCAAGACAAATGCATGGGATCCAGGCTGAAGGCAGCTGGCTGGAGAGGTGTCCCATGGTTATAGGAGACCTTCTGGGCAAGTTAGTGTGGAGTCTGCCCATAGATTCTCTGCGGGTGTAAATAATTGTACAACATTTTCCCTGAATAAGCTTTCTTCTTCCTTTTGTGCCTAAACTGACACCAGTCTGTATTTCCTGAGGTGCTAAACCAAAGGAATCCTTCCAGCACCTCAGGTTTCTTGCCCTCAATTGCAGTGCTTGGTACCGTCTTGCCTCTGCCCGTCCCTCCTCATCCCTCTCTGCCACATCTTTGGTGTATGGGAGCTTTCCTGGCCTCTCTGCCTATCCTGCGAAGCACAGAAAGTGCAACACACAGTGTGGTCTCCCATATGTTGTTCTTCAGGCCATCACTCTTGTTCCCTCTGAAGAGTCGTTGCATTTAAATGTTGTGTGAGGACCCCCGCTGTCAATCTCCAGGGAATTCACTGCCTTGTCTTTGACCTTTTAAAAACTTCCAAGAGTTGCAGATGTAGTTGGCTTAGAAAAATACATCAGGGCTGCAGAATACCTGATACAGGTATCAGGAAAATAAAAAAAAACACCCCCTAGCCACCCAAGGGAACTGAGAAAGGAGTGTGGGTCATGTTCATCAGTCCGACTGCTTTCCAGATTGTCGGGGCAGGTGTGACACCACCATGATGTAGAGCAGCCCATCCCTCATTTTATCTGGTTGGGCAAGCAGAGCTTGCAGGTCTATGCTGCCATCACAGCAGTGCGGGTCACTGGGGGATGCAGCCATAGGCTGAGATTTGACTGAGTATTTCCGCTGCTCTTCAATAGCAATCCCTTTTCCAAATTAGTTCAGAAAAGGGCAGGGAGGATTCCCAATTATCTTTCTCTAAACCAAAACTATTACAGTACTGAGCTCATTGAAACATTGCAGCTTCTGCTGGGAATTAACCAGTCACAGGAGGCGTTCAATGGAGCTGTTATTCAGGTATTGAAAACTGCCTGTGCGATCACTTTACGCTCTGGCATGAGGGCTCCAACCACATTGATACTCTGGTAACATGCACGGCTGCATCCCTTGCTCCACGCTGCTTTTGGAGGAGCCATGGTGGCTGCTGTGTGCAGTGAATGTCAATCACACCCTGAGCACTCAGAAGTAAGCTTGAGTGAAAAATTAAGATTCTGGGAATTTGTGTTTAAATTATTTTACCTAACCATTGCTTTTTCATTGTGGATTACAAAATGTCCTCTGTGCATGCAGATGGACTCACAGCTAGCTCAAGCTGAAGAGCTCGCACTTTTGTGCTTACAGCTGTGGTTCACATGTGCATCTGTGGTTCACAGCTGGTGCTGCAGGTCAGGAACCCACTCAACTGGCCAAGCCAGGAAAATAAACTCATCTACTTCCACGGAGATTTTCCACTGCATTTGCTGTCTTGAAATTTTGAGCATAAGCCCGTTTTTCTGCTTGTGGGCAAGGAAAGAAGAGACTTGGAAACAGCCAGACCAGATGTCAGAGCCCGCATATATGGAAAAGGGTAAACTTTGGTAGATTGTGCTTAAGCTAGCATAACCTAAAAGCTAGGCACCCAGCTCTGCCGCAGTGCAAGCGAGTATCCAGACTGCCAGGATGTGCACCAGTTGGGTTTGTTGCAAGGCACTTGCGTTTTGAGAGTTGAAGTTATCTGCTGGATTACAGCATGGGTGAGCTGCTCAGTCTGCTTAGGGCTTCTGGCATGGTTTTCAGCACTAGAAATACGAGCATGGATATAGCTGAGACATTAATGGCAGGCATCTAAAGGTGGCAGTAGCTCTTAAGTGTTGAATATGTTACTGAATATTTGGGCCCAAGTGATTCAGGCACTCCTGACACTTAAGTCTTGTGTTTAAGGCTCTCAACCACCTTAAGGCTCCGCATTATTTGGCATTTTGGTTTCCAGAAAAAGGTGTATCAAGCTCTCGTCTCTGGAGGCAAAATCAAACACTGGATTGAATTGCCTTTCCTTTGTACAATATGGGACACTTGACAGAGCTATAGAAATCCCATTTGAAAAATGATAGCTGTTGATTTTCTGCTTGCTGAGAATTATTAGTATTTTTCTATCCTGCAAAACCAGCCGTTAAATCAGCAAAATGCTCTGGCATTAGAGCCGTTTGGAATGTAAAAAATACTGCTGCTTCTTGTTGAGCTGCAAATGTTCAGTGGCAAAGTTAAGGGAAAATCTAAAAGGACGAATAATGACCTTAATTTGAAAGACATTTTACAAGTAAACATGCTGCAGTTGTAGCTACAAATCAGATAATTGCTGAACATTTTAAAACCCAGAAGTATAAAATTAAAAACAAGAAAATCAAATTTAAGTGCAAACAAATAACAGGGGAAGTCTAAGTAGAAGGTTCAGTTTTTTGGGTTTTTTTTTTTATGGACAGTTTCTTTATCTCTGCAACCTCAAATATCGCGCAGTGGTCTCTATTTAATCATCCAGGTTATAATATTTAAATGAGCAAGGTACTTTAACATAAAATGGTTTACAGTCAGTTTTTCTATTACTGTATAAGAAATGTACCCATGAAACATAAAAAGGTCAACCACTCCAATGAAATAACTTTTAAAAATAATATAGTTTTACAGCCATACATAAATATATGTATTCTATTATGTCAAAGAATATGAAATAATATAGCTCAGTGTTAAGGCGCAACTTTTTCAAGGAGGATATATTAGCTTTAAACTGGGATATATGATCATTGAAATACATTATTTCTGCTTTGGACTTTACATTTCCAAGTGAAAGGTTTTTCTTCTCCCTACGTCCCATCTTTGGCTACTCTTTTTCCCCACTTGTAACAATTTCCCTAGCAAAGTACTAACATGTCTTGTCACCATGCATTTTAGTGAAGTACGATTAGGAACTGGGGGCTGTGCTGGCCCCCCCCGCATGCTGTCAAACTCCGTGGCCCAGCTCTGCCATGCCAGGACAGCCCACCTGCTCTGACCTCTGTTTTGGGAGGGTGCTGGCAACTCGGTGGGGGAGCAAAGCTGAGGTGCAGCCATGATGCAGGTGTCAGAGAGGCTCTGGATGTATCCCCAGGTGGGATGGGCCTTTGTCTGGGAGGAAGATGCAAGGAGACAATGCTTATGGTGATGCATGTGGAAAACTGACCATCAGAACTTCCTGAGAAGGTGGAAGGAAGGGGAGAAGAGACCAGTTAAATGCATCTGGTTCTCCTGTCTACCTGTGACAAAGCATGGCTCAGTCTAAGCTGATCCTCAGGGAACTTCCAAATCCCTGGGTAGGTTCTGCAGCTTCCGACAAATCTACAGTAGCCCAGATATTTGTGCTGACCTGCAGGCTATCTCCTTCCGTACAGCCTCCCAGCATGTCCCACTTGACTGTGGGATCCCATGAATACAGCTTTCCAAGGCATCCGCTGTTACACAGTTAACTAACATCTCTAGGCCATACCTGACCTAAATTTTATGCAAGTAATTAAAAGGGTAAGTTTATTTCTGAGGAGCAGCTGTTCACAGAGTCAGGAGATAGAAGTAAGGTGAAAAGCATTCCCATTCCCTACACATCCTTCCTCTGAAGCAATCAATAAGTTTAATTAGAGTGGTTAGGAATGAACTATGAAAGCAGCAAAGTTAGTACCATATAAATTAGGGAAACACTAGGACAGAAGATATATGTATGACATTTCTAACAGAAATCTGATGTGCATAATTGCCAGTGCTTGTTGTTATGAAGTGAAGGAGTGTGTGCATGAGGACCTTGCAGCAGTGGAAAGAAAGTCCATTATAATCCATACATTTCACGCACTGTAACTGCAGTCTAGTTAAGTAATTGGAGGGGAGAGTGTTATAACACGCACATCACATGGCTTCCCCTTTGAGAAATTCTGGTGTTCTCTTGCTAACTAGCCCCAAAAGTCAATGAGTAACGTACAGGTTTGATATATTGCTAACCCTCCTGTGTGCAAGTCATTACACTTCACATGTATGCTTTGCTTCTTTCTAGTATAGAAGGAAATTGGCTGCAGCAGTCCTTTTCTGGGTACCACTTGGGACAAAAAGAAATCCCAAAAGATACAGACAACCCTAGATTCATCCTTCTATTTCCCAGATGCCTAGAGTTACAAGTCTGGTTGGCACAGGAAAGTGAATGGTACTTCAGCTGCCCACCTACAGCTTCATTCCCCTTTGGAGATGCCTGTCTCTCTTTATTGACCATGAAGGCCCTCCCAGAATAAGTGCCATGAATCTAGGCCAATATTTCTATCAAGTTTCAGAGGATATTCTGAGTAATGCAGCACAGCTGTCATCACTGGACTGGGTCATGCAAGATATCCCTGTGCCCTTTCCAGCTTGCGTTAGTATTAACATCAGCTCCACACACACTTCAAAGTAAGCCACAACTCTTCCATACCCTCTTGCTGGTGTGCTGCACCATACTTCTTCATGGAGTTATGCTGACTGGGGGTGCTTAAATTTATATTTTTGAGGAAAAAGTCCCTCAAATGATGGACATACTTAGTTCTAAGGTGCGGAGGCTTCCACAGTAGGGATCATTTATTACTGCAAGCATTGGCTTCCTTGGAGAAAAGATTTTAAGAAAACACTTTATTTCTAAGTTGGATTTTTTTTGTGGTGGGGCTGCTCATACTTTTGAATTTAAGCACGGTCTTAAGAGCTTTGTTCAGTTTGGCTCAAAGTGATAAGTGATAGAGCTGAGAGAAGCTCTCACAGCAAACATCTTTGCAAAAAATGCTATAGATCTGTCGATACCAGAATGTTTTGTGGGCACATCCTTTTAGTTGTTTTGATGCATTAAAATAACTGAAATTTTATCTGAGGCACTGAAATTATCTGAATTTCAACATTTTATTAGAGAAAACATCTGAACTTTCCATTTAAAATAGATCCTTATGTTTTGGGTTTTTTTATTCAATTCAGACACTTAAAAGCAAAACATTTTGGGATTTTTCTTTTTTACTGTGAGGATAGGGTTTATTTTTGGAGGAGAGAACAAATTGGATTACTTAGTCTAAAGGAGAGAACATGATGGAGGACATCTCTCCAAATAAATAAAAGGCTGCTGCAGTGAGGAAGGCAATAAATCTGTTCTCCGTGTTCATGGTAGATACAAGAAAAAGTAATGGGACTCCAATTGCAGAGAAAAAAAAATCACGCTCAGCATTAGGAAAACTTTCTACTGGTAAGGCTATAGCTTTTGGAGAAGACTGCCTGACTGGAGATTTCCACCAAGATATCTCAAACCTGTTCTTGAGGACAAGCACCCTCAGGATAACAGAAAAGATTTGTCCTGCCTGAGGGCTAGATGATCTCTGGGGTCTCTCCAAGCCTTGGGATTCTCTGATGTTGAGGGCTGTTTTCTCAAAGATCAAACACTATTGATATGGAAACAGTCTGGTAAGAGGTTGTAGGTGCAGCACCAGACTCTCAAGGAGAGTTTGCCTCAGACAGAATTGGCTTTGGCAGACTGATGTGACTATCCCCAGCCTTTGAGTGTGCCTTGCTCGTACGTGGTCTGCATGTGCATGGGCACAGATGGGGCTGGCAGAGGCAAAACATTTCTTTTAATCTTTCTAAGAAATGACAAATTAAGATATGATTATAGAACTGTTAAAGCGGAATTACCACGGAGGAATTTCCAGATGGTCATGCAGAATAACTATTGAAGAGTGAACAGCAAGGTTGAGCTATTTATCCAAGTACGGTTCTCTCTTGTCTTTTTTTCCAGTTGGTGGGTCCTGTTCTGTCTTCTAGTCCGTGTAATAATTTTTTTCAGTCCAGTCACAACTACCTTTCTGCCTGATAGTTAATTTTCTTGCCCAGTGCTGGTAATATTCTTTTAAACCTAATTCCTCAGGAAAACAAAACGTATGGGATCAGTTTGTCCCCTGCTGTGGAAAATAACTTCGAGATTTTTTTGGCTGGTGTTAAGCCTATTTAATAGTGGATAACGGATGCTTCAGTACTGTTCTGTGGAGCAGCATGCAATTCTGCATGATAAGGCATCAGAACAAATCTCTGCTGATAACCTCCTAGGTTAATTACTGTGCAGTGAGCGACCCTCTGCTTTGAATCAACACGTTATGTTTAATCCAGGAACACACTATGGCTACCTCTTTACACTGACTCTGTGGGGCTTCCAATGGTTGTTTATGTGTGATGGGTGACACTTATTTCAGAGCCATCTAAGTGATTTAGATACAACAGTTTAACCATTTTGCAGGATCTCACCCCTGTAGATGATTCTGGCATAATGTATATTGCAAATGTTTCTACACATTCCAGCTAATGCCTAAATAATTCCCTACTCCCCCTTCTCATCAAAGCTTGTAAATCCTTATTTGTTCTCTGCACAGTGGCTAGGTTTTTGGTTTTTATTCACTTATTTTTAAGTGCTGAGCACTGCACATAAGTCGCAGAGGTCACCATGAGATCCTGATGGAATCATCTAACTGAGGGGTTCTGTATTTGAGAGATCGGCCAAGTGCTGTGTTTGTTCTAGATGGTCCTCTGGAAGATGATCCCAGGAATGGAGGGTGATGTCAGTCAAATCAATGGGAAGATTCTTGTTGTCACTCCTTTGGCTCAGGCCCTTAGAAACTGTTTGGAAATCAAAAACCTTGAAGATGGGATTTGTTGTTGCTGCTGAGGATTGCAGTTTTACTAAGGGGAATTTCCCAAGGTATTTTACAGGAACTAGATCCAAATTCCTATTGAATTTTTCTGGAAATTATATTTTGATACTTCTGAAAAAACTTGCCTTTATGATCTAACTGGAGCAAGGCTGTTCTAGTCCTAAAAGGCATGCTGCTAACATAGCATCAAGTTTCCCTAGGTTAAAATAACACAGAGTAATAAAATAATATACTTAACAGCAGGGCTGAGCAGGTTCTTGTTCACAGCTTCACTGACTGGTCATGAGACAAGGGGGACTCTAACTTGCTCAGTGCTTCTTCACTATCCACATTGCTTGTGTTCATCCTCCTTTTTCATTAGGTCTTGCACTTCCAAATCACAACATTGTTCACAACCAACTGACTATTTAAGTATTCTTGCCATGGAAGACTGCAAGGGAAGGCAGCTTCCGTTCCTCTTTTAATCTCTTTCCTGAGAAATTGTGCCTCTGCAATGCTCTGTCTTTCATTTATTACTGTATCACTCACAGCTTCATTTTATGTTGTCTCACACCTCCAAGTTTGCAGCATTCCATCCACAGTAATCAAGGGTGTGACTGAATTTACATCACCTTGTAATATGGGGAGTGGGGCAAGAAAGGAAGGGAGATAATGCTGTATGCACCCTGTTCATCTAAGCAAAATGAAGTCTGTGTAAACAACATGCAGCTTCTTCAGCTGTAGCAAAGCCCAAAGACAATGCTGTTTTCTTACATTGCAGTCAGCTAGGAACTATTGCAACAGCTTCCACTATCGGCATCAAAATAAATCTTTGCTTCCAGAAACAGCAGTATAAGTTTTCTTTGCAGGTTCACAGAGTAGCTCTCAATCTACATCTCATATATGGAATCTGTGGAAGGAATGTGTATTAACTGTTTCATCAAAATGCTGATCTTTGCTTTGTAGTCTGTGAGGCTTTCCATTGCTTCCTCATTGCTTTCAAGGCTGGTGGTGTGCTGACAGTGAAAAATGGTAAAAGTTATTTTTCCTCAATCTTCTCCATTATATGCTTGGACCTGTAGTCTAAGCCTAGCTTCTAGGCTTTAAAGTTAACCTTAAGTATCCATGAAAGAAACTTACTGCAAATACAACAGTGGTCTCTCTGTAACTTTTTTTTGTTTATAATTTAAAATTTTAACTATTTTTTAAATGAGGATTTAAACCAAAATATCATTTGAACTCACAAAATCCAACTCTCTAAAAGAAGGCATGTGGCTCAAAATATACGTAGACATAGGAGTAGACAGCTCTAGCAATGAAATGCTCTCAACAGCCCTTCGAATGCAGAATGACTAACCTACTAAAATCATACTTATCAGCTCATACAAATAAGCAGATAGGGTTCAGTAAAATGCAGGATTTTTTCTGATCAATTGCCAGCATTTCCATGGAAATAACAAGGATTTTGCTGCTCAGGCTATTTCTGTGTATCCTTTCTTTCACTGATATATACTCTTCTTTTCAGGTTGTACTTGTGTGAAGGATTTTACTGGCTGGAAATCATGTTTTCTTGTTTGAGGAAAGTTTCTGTAGAGAACGTCTGCTGATCCTGATCACATCTTGGCATAGTACAGCTCTGTTATTAAATCTAGATCTCAGTCTTGCTTACGCATTAGGCCAGGGTTGAGGATACATAGCCATAAAGTATAATTCTACATTATAATCTGGTGGGAAAAAGGAAAAGATGGGAGGTTGGCATTCACTAGTAAATTAGGAATATCTTTCATTTGCAATGAAAGCTAACACCTTTATGTATAGAAGTATGTTCAGTATATACTGTATTATCAGTGGTTTTCTTCTTGTATCCTGCATATTTCTCCATACTTGCTCCTACCCCTCTGTTTTTGTGGGACAGTCCTGCAAGAATTTTTCTAGTGATTCTTAATTACCCCAGAAACTGGGCCTGAGACTGGTCATTTAAAACTGTGGAATAGTATACTGTGGAATAGTATAGTGTGTTTTTAAGTACTGAGATTTTTATTTGGATGGATGCTTTCAAAGGAAACTTTCACCTGTAGTAAAAAGCTCTCAGCATGTTTTGAGGCAGCAAAACATCATTATTTGTAATAAGCAAAAAAGAGAAGCCACTGTTTCCGCCAGAATTCAAAACAAGTCAGGGGGATTGCACAAGAATTTTGCATGCTTTAAAAAGCATTCAAGAAATAATCAATTATATGTGCTGGAAATGACAGGGACAGAGGATCAATCAGCCACATCAACAGCCTGTCCTGTGTCCTTCCCTGCTGCCTGAATGGAGACACAAGACAAGAAAGTTGCTTCCACACCATGTTCACAACACAAAGCGTCATTTGCAGGATATTTGCTGGTGTTCCAGAGAGAGCTACAAGTTGTTAGGTTTTGCTGCTGAAGGAAAAAGCACTTTCTTCTGTGGTCCAGCTTTTCTGTGCTGTCTCTTTGAAGTGTATGTGTGTAGGTAGGTAGTGGGGAGTGTCTGTGCATTCACACCAGTGTATAAACATTTTTCCGTATAGGTTGGTGCCATACATTGCTGCTGCTGCAGCTGAATAGGCAAGAGCAGAAAATGCAACTGGAGGATTTCAGGGGCCCCTGGGCATTTCCCAGGTCCCCATTATTGCAGAGCCCTTACAAGGAATTCACTCCTAATCATGCAAAATTCACGCTTGCTTTTACTTGTAAGAAATCTTAGCTTTTTTGAGGCAGATATGGCTGGAAAGGTCCCAAAGGGCATTGCAGCTGGCACTGTGGGTTACAGAAATGCAGTTGTGCCCAGTGCCTCCTTAATCACTGACAGTGCTTTCCAGTTAGCTGAAATGATGACTATGCCTTTGCCTACTTCAGCGTCAAGTACTTCCACAAATTTTGGGACACAGCGAGCTACAAGGAACAGGCAACCCTTCTTCAGGGCCCATACAGTTCACATCTACTCCAGTCCCATTTTAGGCTGTACTGGCTAAAGTCTGAGGCTACATTGTTAATCCGTCTCAGAGCTGATGCATGACCCTGTGTAGATGTATCTGAATTAGCTACCTGAGGGTGTCTGTGGTATTGCAGATTGCCTGTCATCTTTGTAGGGCTGCTTTAGCTGCTGATATGCTGTAGGACTTTGGTGTCCTCATTCCAGTTTACAACTGTTTTGTGACTGTTCTGACTCTCCTGGGGGTGGACTTAATACACATAACCTTCTTGGGAGGGAACAGATCCTGTTCACACTCGGATATCTTAGCTCCTCATTACACAAAGTCTCTAAACTCAGCTTTACAGGGGCAGGAATGACCAGAAAATTAATACTAAATGAAACAAGGAAGAGAGAAAAGACAATAACATTTTTCATCTATGGGTGTGTCTTCAGAGGAATGACCTACAGAGAAACTGTGCAGTGAAAGGAGTATTTGATAATGACTAAAACTCACTGAGCAGTCAAATCCAATGAAGACATGCGTTAGAAATCAGCTGTACTACATGAGAGAGAGGTGCAGAAAATTAACGATGCAGTCCTCAATATAATAAATATTTTTTAACAGAATTGGCAGAAGATGATGCTGCACAAGGACCAATCTTTCATTGCTTTTGTCTTTTAATGAGAGCATAGCAACTACCTTTTGTCATGAGTAAAAAGTGCTTTCTTTGAACATAAGTGCTGGTAGTTGCATAATATGAAACTTACTGATGCATATAATGGTAGCAATGGGCCGTCTGAGCACAATGTACGCTTTAAAATTAATCTCTGCACAGATCAGCAAGCACATGCAGACTCTCCCATGTTGACAAGAGCAATGTACTTCTTTAGGAGAAGCCAAACTTTTAAAGCCTGGCAGCTGGAGTTTGCAAGCTTGTCGTTCCGTTATTAACTCTGTAAGCCTTAGGGAAGGGGTAATGGATGAGATGATCCCATGAGGTCCCTTCCAGACCTACTTTGTTTGGTTTCATGGTTCCTAACCAAGCAAGCAATAAGCAAAAATGTTCTCTGAAATGAGCAGGGGGAAAGGGATGTGTATTAATTATGCAAGATGCTCCATCCAGTTCAAAGCAATGTAGCTGGTGCTGGTCAGAGTTCAGCAAAGGGCAGGTGAAAGGAGCCACAAGGATGGTGTGTGCTAGAGACCCCTACGACCCCCAGTGTTGCTGGATGTACCTGGAGGACAAACCATGAGTCTGTAAAGAATGGGTTTTGAGAGAGTGAGTTTGGACAGGAGAAGGCTGCTATGGAAAGCATCTCCCAGGAGACCAGAGGCTAAAATGAACAGACCTTGCCAACACGGCTCATCAAAATCTCATTTCTTTTCAGCAAGAAGTGGCATTTTACAGTGCTACCAAAATCACTCAACCCATACTGTAAATACTGGGGATTTGAATCACAATGGCAGAAACTTACTGGATTTCTCTGTTGCTGACTTTCGTGCTGTGATCCTTCAGAAAGCGTGAGGCTGGAGGAAGACGTGGAGCTCCCACTCAAAGCAAGGCCAGCGCTGCATCCAGGCAGGTTTGCTCAGGGCCTTGTCCAGTCGGGACGTGAAAACCCCTGAGGTCTGAGATCCTGCAGCCCCTCTGAGCCCTTGTTCCTGCACTTGACTGTCCTCACGATGAGTGCAACTCAGTCCTAAAAGAAGGGGAATTGTAAAAGGCCAGCCCTGAGTCAGGCGGATCCGTTATCTGCTCTCAGGACTGGGGTTGCCAGAGGTTTGCCAAGCCCTGGAGGGTGAGACCGCAGCTGCAGCTCAGCTCTTTGCAGACCTTTCAGCGCTCCAGTTGTCATCTTCACCCGCACCCTGCAGCTTGTCTTGCATAGAATTTTCTTGCATATTCAGTGGTTTCAAGTAATATCTCCACTTCCTTTTGGAAGGAGAAGGAAGGGCACCTTTCTTTTAAATAAAATCTGTCCCAGTCTTTTTGCAATGCTTTGACTGGAGGGAAGCTACAACAATGCATTTGTGTGTTCCCCCCTTTGCCTTCTTCCAACAAATCAAGCAAGCCCTCAGTTCACATTTTAAATGGAACCCAGATTATTTGTAGGCATTTTTGTTACACATTGTAGAATATTTGTAGGTTTATGAACCCAGGTTGGAATTTTCCTTCTGTCTAAAAGAATTAAGATATCCTTCCCCAATCAGCTTTCAGGGGGTTTCGGGCATACATGCAAAAGACCCTGAGTGATTTAGGTTCCTACTGAAAGACAGGCAGGCCTATTGTTCTTTTAAAAATGTAACTTTCTTCAATGTGTTAAAAATTGCAGCTGGGATAGCTGTACTGATAAGGCATTAAGTTGAACTGTGCCTTTTTTTTAGACGGGATAGTTTTTCTCTGTGTTCTGGAAGATTTACAATCCAGAAAAACAAGTCATTAAAAGATTCATTTATAAGGATAAACAGAGTTGACAAATAAAGCTGGCTTTTGAAACTAGGCTGAAAAAGTATCTTTTCTCAAGATGTGATGATAGGTTTCAAAGCTGAGTCCATGCTACCTATGCCTACACCATAATTCCTCCCCCAATTAGCTGGTTGTCAGGCAGTGCCATCTTCCACTTGTCACATTATAGGCTTTATTCAAATGAGATGCAAAGGGAAGAATGAGCTGATACCACTGTCATTACCTGAAAGAAAAACCTCCAACCTGTCCAGTACCACTGAGCAGAATTCTATTATGTAAATCTACTTCCATATTTTGGAACAAATGATAGGCAGGACATAAAATGGAAAAATAAATTATACTCATACGAGTAAAAGATCAGTCAGGCAATGTACTGAGATATCATTAGGGCTGATGAATCACTATTATCATTACCAAAATAACATATAATGCTTCAAATCCAGCATTGTGGTTGACTTCTTTGCTGATGAATATTTATGCAGTTTCTTTTGTTTCTTTGTGTGTCTAACAGATGCCAAGCTAAGTTCAATAGACAAATTGCATCTCTGTGAACTGTCACAGCCTTGTCCTTGTTTTTTCCAGCAAACTGAAGTTAAATAGCAAAATGGAATAAATAAGCAGAGGTCAGAACCCCCATCTCCCTACAAGATTTAATCAACTGATAAATAATCTGTGGAAAGATTCAGTTCAGATCAAAGGAGGAATGAAAGTTAAATCTTTATTTGAAATGAACAGTTTGCTTATCTGTACTCTGAGGATGATAAATTATTTAACCAATGTGTATGTCATAATCTAATTAGTCACTTACCTCTACTAAATTTCTCAATATTCCTTGTGTCTGTGCTCCTTACCTGCAGTGCAGGATGGGACAATTATTATAAATGTATAAGTTTTACTAGCAAAAAAGGCTTTTAAACAAATAAAAAATTACAAGGAGGAAAATAAAGATGGTTAGATAATGGTATTTGTGGGCACAAAAGCTGAGGTCAACATCATTTACTACCTTTTTCAAGTGGTAATAAATCAGTTCAATTAATTCAGTGTCTTAGCATAATCTTGTTCCAAAGCAAACTTCTATCTTAGCATAGGAGTATTTATGGCAGGTGATTTATTTATTTATTTATTTTTAGTGCCAGGGACCTCCAAATGTACAGTCCTATTGATTTGCTTTGCAAGCTTTCTGTAGAAGGGAGAATCGATGGTGCCCTGTCACCCAAATATCTCTGAAGTAGAATTTATAGATTTGGGGAAATGGCTTAATTGCTGGAATGATGCTTGCAGCTAAGCCCGGCCACTTAAAAACTTGCGCGACTACTGTACATTATCCAAGTATCAGGCATAAAATATATAACTGTATATAAAAGTAACTGGAAAGTAATATAAGTATTTTTGGAATGTAACCACTCTTATGAGGTCTTACACTGCATTTAACTGATGCTTACAGAAGGGTATAATATCTGAAGCTTCTTCCTCATTCTGCCTACAACAGCCTTGAGTCTCCTGACATCTTTTAAGATACACAAGGCTTCCCACAACTAACTTAGGCTATACAAAAGCAGTTTGCCATTTAAAAATCATGCCAGGCAGAGTTAAGGATTTTCTCCTGCCTCAGTACTAACCATTTCTTCCTGTCTTCATATGGAAAGCCACTGCTTGCAAAGGCAGTACATGGGATTTGGTAGTGATTCAAAGGGCTAAACACGCACCTGCCTTCTGTGAGAAGCATTTAGCTTGGCACCACTCGGCTAAGCGATACATTTATAAAGACCATGTGTCTATTTTGATAAGTAGAAACTCGCACAAAAGTTGATTCTCCCTTGTCAGCTCAACTGTTCCAATGCCCATTTTTTCAACGTAGGCAGTGCCCATCAATACAATGCCCACTAGTCATTGTGGTCACTTATGGCCTGACTTCTTCTTGGAGGTCTTGTAGTCCCTCTGCTCCATCTTCTTCAGAAGGTGAACTTGCTGATATTTAGCAATGACTAGACCGCAACCCAGCAGTGAGTGGAGGGTTTTTGTCTGGTAACGCAACAACAAATATACCATGCAGATGACTGAGCAATACGAGGCATCATATACATCTTTTGCTGAGCTTTGTTTATCTTTCTGACAGGGCCATTATGAATCAGGCAGGACTGCCTTTTGTTTCAGGCCAAGATTTTAAATGTTTAGCTAGAATTGAATGTTGTATACCTTTCCACAATGCTGTAGCAAGAGAGTGTAGCTGCTCTATGCCTTTTGGGCAGCTTTGCCCAGGAAGTTTTAATATCTTCCCAGAAATCATCACCTGCCATGCCCACCTATACAGAAGGTATTGAGCCTTGTACTGAACACCTCCTAGTCTTTCTGTGTTTGGCCCCTGCCAGGAAGTTTTCCAGCGATGCCTTTGCCAAGGGATCCAGCAATGTGTAACCCCACACCATTTACTAGCACTTCTGACTCCTGAAGAAAACATTAGGTTTGGAATTGGAGGAGTGGTTTTTATGGGGAAATCTTTTCATGCTCCTGCATGGTTGTCTTTAGCCAGTAGCTCTAGCTAAGTAAAGTCATTTGATTCACTTGGTTGGCCAGTTTCTAATTGGATATAATGAAGCAATGTGAAATAGCTGTATACACCCCCTCCACCACTGCTTGATTATTTCTTACATCTCTGTGATAAGATCAGCTGGACCATTTCATACATGCGGAGCTCTCTATGCAGCTGCCAATCCCACCCAGCTAATCAGGCTTTATTGCTATTTTGTCACCGTTACATTTTTGCTCACTCATCCTTAGATTTACACTTCACATTTGCCTCTGCTAGTACTACAAGAGTGTATTGGCTTCTTAATGCAAAACAAATACACGGTCTGTCAGCATGTATTACGCATATATACCTTTTGCTAAAAATCAGCTTTGCGTTAAATGGATGGCATTTCTATTTAAAACAGTGAGCATGGTCTGAACTGTCCAAGATACACTGTGACCAGGTTGCCTAGGCAACAAAATTCCTCAAATCGGAGGGGTCTGTAACAGATATTTAGATAGCTTTAATTTGGGGGCATGGTTTCTAAAAATCTTAATTGACTCCTTTCAAATGTATTTTCTCTGGTGATAATACTATGTTTCAAGTATCAACTAGTACAGCTTCATCTACTGTATCTCTGCTACAAATTATAGCTATAAAGCGTATAAAATAGAGACAAAGGTTAAAGGGTAACTTATTTCACTGTTTGGCAAGTGTTTAGATTGGTTGAGCCTTGCTTGTTAGCTATTACTGGCTTGTTAGCTAGTTACTGAACATTTGTTTACTTTCTTCATACATACAAAGCATCAAAAAGTACCTTCTTCAGTTTGACTGCTGTTGGGTTATCAGATACCAAAATTCTTGACCCTGTTTTTATTAAGTTCTGTATTTTCTGTAATTGTTGCTATGAGGCTTCCTGCAGCACGCTTGCTCTCTCCACATAATTCAGCACCATGTAGAGTGTGTCTCTCTAATCCTGGAAATGGTGTTGAACCCATTATCGAGGTATTGTAGACAATTTTGTCTTGCCTCACTCTGCTTTTTGGATAAGTGGAATGGGCCTTTTCCTCTCAGTAGAGCATGACTGCGGCCCCCCTTAATAATCCCTGCCCTTCGGATGGATATGGGAGCAGGGTTGCACGTTAACATGGCTTTGCAGGAAGGCTTTGGGGCTCGGTGTGGGGCGAGCTCCCACGCCGGGGGCTGTGGATGTTTGTTCATCCACGACAGGGCAGCCATACTGCTGCCAGGGCTGAAGTCGGCTTGTTCGGGGCTACATCAGGCTCTGCTGCAAAGGGTGACATTGCAGGGCGTAGCTGTTGCTTCAGCATGAAGGTCAGGCTGGCTGTACATCTAGCTGAGGGGATGCTGCAGCGCCGTGTTGGGGATAACCTTTTCTGAGGTATTCCAGAGCTGGTTTCTCAAGAGTTCGGTGCCCACAACTGGAGGGAAAGCGCCAAAAGGCTTATCTCCCACTGGTCATTAGTTAATTGATGAGATAGTCTGTAATATTCAATATTAGGTAACTTCTGTTGTCCCTGTAGAACCCGAGGCCTCTCTAAAACCAAGCTGGTCATGGCAGCATAGGTACATCCTGCAGGTATGCGGCAGCTGACAAATCACTTTCAGAGGTGGCTGTTTGTGCAAAGTTGTCCCCACTCAGGGGATCCCTTGGGAACCAGGTTTGCTGGTTTTCCAGGGGCTTTGAAACGAGTGAAAATTAATAGGAAGTGAGCATTCAGATCTCTTGAAGATCTCTTAAGAAGCAGTTTCAAAAGCACAGGCTTAATGTCTCTGTAGGCTATTTTTCCAAAGCACTCGGGAGATTTGAGAGCACAAGGCTCCCTACAAGGGAGTGGGACTGCACTCTTCAGTCCCTTGAGGGAGAAGATTGCAGGCTGCCTACCCAAAGACAGGTAGAAAATCTCTCTCTCTGAACAAGAAGTTGAGAATTTTCCCCCTTGTTTTTCCGTTCTGCTCGCCTGGATTAAACTGATCTGCACTTAAAGCAAATGTAGGACTGGGAATCAATAACACATAAGCAACTGCTGCTGTCTGGATTTAGGTATTTCTTGGTCTGTCTGGAGCTGAGGTTTAAGGGCAGGGATGTATGGTTTTGTGAATTTTAAATTTGGGAGGAAAGAATTTGGCATGTGTCTGCTCTGAACAACAGAAAACTTGCACAGATGATGGTGATACTCATCTTCTTTGCCTTCCCCTCCAAAATTAAATCTATTGCCTCTCCCAAATTAATACTGATATCACCACTGTAGACTGAAATTTCTCAGTGCTTTGTTTCCTGAGCAGGTATTTTTGCTTTTCAGCACTGTTTTCCACAGATGTTTTTAAAAACCTTTGGTAAGTGTATCTTGAATGCAACACATGGAAACAGTTGTGTGCATTTGTGCTTGTGTCTTCACAAAACAGGAAACAAACTAATTTGACACTGATTTGAGGAAATCTGGTGAAAATAACCTGTCAAATGTTACCAAAGTGCCAGTGCCAAACACAGGCAGTGAAATGTTTTCTGCTCAACTGAGACTGGCTCATCTTCTTGCTGAATGCCCATGTGCTCCCTCTCCTGAGGGTAAGATATTTCTCACTCTCGTTAGGTTTCACTGAAAATTCAGACCTCATTGTTTGTTGTTCTCTTGACAGGGTTTGGCCTTTTAAAGCTCATTCTTGGTGTATGACTATGAAAGCACTACTGAACGTTGCGATTCTGTATTTTTATTCTTGATTGCCCATCAATTTTTTGCATCTGAAAATCTCAGCTGTTTAGGCAAGAGACAGACGTCAGATTCAGCTTAAAGGAACTGGCGTGATAGCAGTCTGATAGTAGGATTTCTCAGTGACTCGAAACAAGATGTTTTGTTCCTAAGCTTTCTTTTGCATGCAGTTTTGGACATTTATTGTGAGGAGTCCAGCTTAGATGGGTGTGTGTCGCATGTCCTGTCTTGTTCTTACAGTAAACAGGAGAGACAAAAAAATGTACAATTAATTGCCAATAGGCAACTAAATCTCCTAGACCTTTGACAGAGCCAGTTAATTCAGTCTTGATCCTGTGGGTTGTTTAAGCAATTCTGCTTGGAAAAGGGTAGAGACACAGCAGCTGGTACTGCGACTAGAGAGCAAGCTGCTGAGGACTAACTAGAAGGACCTGTTACCCACTAGTTATCTTAAACTAAAATTAAACTTCTATCTAGCTTGCTGGAGGCCCTAAGTGAAATGAGGTCTTCATTTCACAAAACTTGTGCATACAATTAATATATATATTAGTGTAAAAAGAACAGAAAATAAAAATGGCAAGAAGGGGTTGGACTAATAACTCTTTTGGGTAATCTGCCTCACCCAGTATCCCCCATTTTATACCAGCCACGAGTCAGTGCATAGGGAGGAGTATAACACATACATAGCTTCCCCAAATACGTCTATCCTCTGAGACTTGGATGCTTCCTGAACCAAAAGCATTTCCTTTGGTTTGTTTTTTGAATCCACTTTCTTTTAGATTTATGTGGTGCTCCCTTAACTCTCATACTGGAAGAGAGATTGAATGATCAGTCCCTATGTACCTACTCCATGCTACTCAGGATTAAAAAGCAAGAAAAACTCTGTTTCAGGCTGATGCAAAATAAACACAAAATAGAGTTTTAGTTAACTAAAATCTTTTAGAGCAAACTTTCCCTGTTGTATTTGTTGGGGGGGGGGGGGTTGTTGTTTAGGTTTTGACTGAGGTTTTAAGACATATAAAGTAAGATGGAAAGGAACTTTTGGAAAGGAACAGTCACTTGGAACTGAATGACAGAAATTGTTGTTTAAAACAAAACAACAAAAAAACCCCAAACCAAACCAAACATACATCTAGATAGTTACCATCCTGTACCTTGTTCCCTCCATAGCCCCTTGCTGGCATGAGAAAAAAGTGGAAGTAAACTAAAAGGTTCTTTTTCCAAAAAATACGGTAGTATTACCAGATCACCATTTTCCCCCCAAAAGCATTCTTTGATAGAAAAAAAATGCTCTACTTTGTGCTTATCTAGCAGCATGTGACATTCATCTGAAGTTGCAGGTGAGCACGAGGACTACAGATCTTCTGCTATCGGCAAAAAACAGCTTTAGAGTTAGCTCTGCACTGGAATTGCTGAAATCCTCTTCAACTGAAGGCAGCGGCAGCACAGTCCTCTAGGAGAAAAAACAAGCAAACTGAAACCAATCTGTGGGGCATTTATTAAATCACATAGCTGGAATTCATGCATACAGTACTTAAGTCAGTAAAATCTGCTTGTGGGAAATACATTTGGGAGCAAAAGTACTTATGATTTCTTAGCATCATTTTACTTTGCTTTAATTTTCAAGTCAGATTTGGAATAGCTTTATACTTTTTCTGAAATGTGGTAGTACATAGAATCTAAACACTAGAGAATGGCAAGAAAACTAGAAATGGAAGTAAGAAGTATACACAAGTGACTGCTGAAATCTTGCTCCTGTCCGTGGCTTACCTGAAAGCCAGGCACCTAATGCTGCTATGATATATGCTTATTTGCTCTTAATGGCAGTGGAAGTGGAAAGTGCTAAAGGTGCTCCCATTTTATTTTTATCCCAAGTGAGGGGAAATTTATTTGGGTTCATCATTTGGCATTATTGGATGGTTATGTTGAAATCTGAGCTGGTTGGCCTGTCCCTGCAGCAGCAGATGGGTCAGTCTAGCTAATCGCATTCCTATTTCACATTTTCTGCTGGCATTCCCCCTTTTGGACATACAGTGTCTACCGTGGTTCAGCAGGTTAGTCCTCCTCCACCTCATCCCCATGCTGGCTTAAGTGCAGACCCAGATGTTTCTGCACACAAAAGGCCCAAACCCAGAGGCTTCTCCCAACTTCATTTCTAGTGTCTGTTGCCATTGGTTTGACGGAGTGCTTCTGTTTTATAACCTGACACTGAAAACATGACCTTAAGAAGTCCCACTGCTGTGCTCAGTCACCTCCATAGATATTAAGGAAATGCTGTGATGAAACTCAGAGCTTCTGACTGTTCCTCCTTTTATAATAAGCGTTCCTCACTCTTTTTTACACAACCCAAATCATCCAACAGGTCAAAGACTTGCCTATAGGCCATATTTACTCCCAGAAAACACCTTCTTTCCCTTCATATATCTAGGAGTCTAATACAATTCTTGGGAGCTTTAAAGAAAGGTGCCTACAGGTTGGTGGGCTGCAATGGTCACAGCACAAAAAGGAAGCAAGAAGTTTGTCCTCCAGATTTGGTGACTTGAAGCAAGGTGAAGATCCCAGTGCCAAAGAGTTTCGTGGATCCATGCTGGAATCACTTGAATCGTCTGCAAAATCACCTGCAGAACAGCTTAGAAATAATTTCCTATGCTAAATATTTAGCCTGTAGCAATTGCTTAGGTAGGAACTATTTCAGAAAATTTATGGTCAACATAAAGTTAGGCCTGGCTGACTAGAGAAGGGTCTCTCCAACCTCCATGTGTAGCCAGCTCACAGAAATTTGGTCTGCTCATCTGGACAGGAAAAATACCTTTGAAGCCCATTGAAACCAAAGGAGGTGGCTGGGATTCAGGCAGGTAAATCAGGGCAAATATTCCTTGAGGGAGCCTCATTCTGGACTGGGAAGCCTAACTTGAGGCAGCTAGGTCTGGGAATATTTGCAGTGTTGATCTGTTTGCTGATCAGTTCTTGCACTTCAGGGATTTTCAGATATTTGTTCTGCATTTCTTTAAGTTGCCTGAATCCCCTGAGGGCTAAGGTCACTTCATCCTGCTCAGCAGGATAGGGGACAGTGTTTTATGACCTCTTGTGCCCCTGGTGGCATCTGTCCTTTTTCTTTGTAGTAATTTTTGCTTTCTTTCCCCATTTCTATGGCAACTTTTGACAATGTCCCCTCTATTATGCAGTTCAGTGTAACTTGGAAAAAAAAACTGTTAAATTTTCAACAGGGTCAGATGTCAGGCTTTTTAGAATGAGAATGAAGATTTGGCTTGTGATGCTCATCTTGGCAAAGTAGGAGGAAAAATCCTTTGTGAGGAAGCTTTTTCAAAAATGTACGATATGGCCTGTGATTGAGGGTGATATGTCTCTGCATTGTATCCCCAGCATAAAGTAAAGGCAGGGTGACAACAGCAGAAGGGAATCAGCCACCTTTCCGGACTACTGCAACCTTTTAGGCAATTGCATGCACTTCGCTCATTGTGCTGCTTCATGGGTTTCTCTGCAGGAACAAGGCAGTCCAGACTGTTTGCTCTCCTGGTGCTGTGACAAAGGGACAGGTTAGAGCAAAGCTTTGCTTCTTGTCTCACTTTAATGAAAAGAATCCAGAGCTGCCCAACTGCCGTCACCCCTGCTTACTAACAGCACCTCAATCCTGCACAGAAAAATGCAATAGGAAAACTCAATATCCACGTGGCACATGTTATGCTCATTGGTTCCTCAGCAATTACCATGATACCCATGGTGAGCCACTCAGGCAGTCATTGAACAGGTATGAATGAAAATATTTTAGCAAAGGTCTTGTAAAAGTTGCTGGAATGGTGGATGGTTCTTCTTCACCACCTTAAGAGAAGCTGCAGGTGCCAGACACTCTTGAAGAGCTGGACTCCTCAGTATAGGACTAAGATATTGATGGGTGTCTTCCAAAAGTCTGTCCCTGAGTAGTTTTGCCTCTCTAGAAATGAGATGGCTAGAAGATTCTCTGACTTTGTGTCCTGGTTTCAGCCGGGATAGAGTTATTTATCTTCCTAGTAGCTGGCATAGTGCTATTTTTTGAGTTAGATACGAGAAGAATGTTGATAATACTGATGTTTTCAGTTGTTGCTAAGTAATGTTTAGACCAAGTCAAGGATTTTTCAGCTTCTCATGCCCAGCCAGCAAGAAGGCTGGAGGGTTACAAGAATTTGGGGGCAGACACAGCCAGGACAGCTGACCCAAAGGGGCCAACAGGGTATTCCATAACATGTGACACCACATCTAGTATATAAACTGGGGGGAGTGGGGGCAGGGGGTTTGCTGCGCAGGGACTAACTGGGCATCAGTCAGCGGGTGGTGAGCAATTGCATTGTGCATCACTTGTATATTACAGTCCTTTTATTATTATTATTGTAATTTTATTAGTGTTATCATTATCATTGTCATTATTAGTTTCTTCTTTTCTGTTGTATTAAACCATTCTTATCTCAACCCATGAGTTTTACTTCTTTTCCCAATTTTCTCCCGCATCTCACTGGGTGTGGGGGGGAAGCGAGTGAGTGGCTGCGTGGTGCTTAGTTGCTGGCTGGGGTTAAACCATGACACCTTGTATGTATGGTCAGGAAAGAATGAAAGAAACCGTTCCTCCACACCAAGCCTGCAAATGAGATCAAAAGGGCCTCAGAGATCAGAGCTTAACTGGAGTTGGGGGAGGTGCAAATATTGGCTGTTCTTGAAAATTCTATGTAAGATGCAGACCAGCAGTTCCAGAAGATGTCATGGTTATCGCTGATAATTTATATTTGTCTTCTGTCCTAGGAAATGACAATGTGCTAAATGAACATAGCGGAGAGGATGGGCAGGCTAATGAAGACACCTTAAAACAAATGGCTTCTCTCAGATGAATGGAGGAACAAAAACATGCATTCTTTACACACTGTTCATCAGCCTCATAGTACTGAGAGGTGAGTGACCGGCCGATATCTAGACCGTGCCTCCCCAGGGATGGGAGTTGAGCTCTGTGCCTGGGGCATTCCAGGCAGGAGGTGGCAACACGTGCCCCCAGCCAAGCTGTGTGAGCTGTGAGAAGCAGACGGGTTGCACTGGGGTAGCTGTTTCCTTTGCACTTGTGATGGTGTTTGGAAGGAGACAGAAATGTGGCAGATGTTATTTTGAAGCAGTCCCTCTCTCCATTGCTTTGAGGAAAGCAGAGCAGCTGTCAGATGGAATATCCCTATTCCATATGGCTGTTCCATGTAAATATAGCACTGTAAACAAAGACCTACCTGGAAATTAATCCCAGGGTGACTAAAAATAGATGGGCATGTTTTTGCTGGCTCTTCTGCCACTCAGCACAGCACTTTTTCCAGTCATAACTGATAGATATTTCCATTAATGCATGCACAAGCAATTCAAAGAGTTGCTGCTAGCAGAGCAGACTGGGACTTTCAAGTGTCACAAACCTGAAGCAGAGAAAGAAGTCATGATCAAAAGGTAAGCCCGAACGTTTGCATGTGGTGGTGCTGGTGAAGCACTCAGTGCAGGGAACATTAAATGGCACAGGAGGGTCATGCCACCACATGACCCCAGGCTAAGACAGCTAGTCAGTGCCTGCCTGGGCTGTTTCACTCTCATGGGGAAGCGAGGTGTATCACACGTCTAGAAGCTGCAGGGATGTTTGCTGGGGTCTGGTCTGGGCAATTACATGCCATGGTTGCATGCTGCCTGGTTTTGGAGGCCATCCTGCTTCCTTGGCTACCCAGCCCTCAGGGGCGATTGCTCCCTGCCTAGCTGCATCAGTAATTTTTTCCCTGCAAGAGTCCATAGGGAGTGAGGAATAGAGACTGTATAATTTATTTCAAAGAGATTTATTTATATTTTACATAGTTTTCATATTTTTGTAAAATACAAACCTCTTTCCCCCTCCCCTTTTGAAATCACAACCATATTCCACTGCTTCTAGAGGAAGTTTGCATTTTTTTCAGTGCTTTGAAATTAACCTTATATTCAAATAACCTCTTCCTCACTCAGGAACTCTTAAATTTTTGAAAACTAAAGAGAACTCAAGGGTGTTGGCAAGTGTATTTCTCCAAAATGGTCCCATGGTGCAGATTTGGAAGCATTTATGAGCTGTTTTGATAATCCCTCTACTGAGCTACTTTATAACTCTGGGTTCCAAAATACTTCCCTGATTCCGGCCCAAGTCACTTCAAAAACAGAATTTAGGCACTTCAGTCATTAGGAGAAAAAATTCCTACCAGTAATGTGTAAGCCCTTTTGAGAGTACAACTCCATGTCTTTGGCAGCAAGTCCATAGAACCCACATGTCAGACAACCAGGCAGGTTTTGCTAACAAGAAAATCCCCTCAACTTCGAGAATTAATTTACAGCGGATTCTTTTCCCCACAGTATAGGCTCCCATTACTGAGTCCCTGAGACAGTTCACTCCACAGAGCAGGCATGGAACATCCTCATTGTGAGTCCTTGAAATATCAAGTTCATCAGTCAAGAATCAAGGTATACAAGAGTGTAAAATTGGACTTACCCAGAATTTTATGAAACTCAGGTGGGGAAGTTGAACCACATTGACTCTGTTCCCAAAGCCGTCTGTGAGGCAATCCTGAGGTCCCTGAAATGCAGTGCCCACAAAGTAAGTGCAGCAGCCACTCATTTCCTCTGGGTTACAATGATCTCACAACCATGACTTGCTTATGGAGAACTGAAATCCCTGCAAAACTTGGTGTATTTGTCCAATTGACCAGTATTTGTTGTGCCCGATACACACTTAAACAGAGTGTTTCAAAGTCTTATCTGTTCGTCAGTCATATTATTCACTCTTCTCAATGCTTTTTCCATGTCATGGACTTTACTGATCAAAACCACTGGTGATACTTTATTGCAGACAGATTTGTAGCATTCACATCACCTCATCTGTGATTTGCTTGTTCTTGGTGCACAGTATCAGATTTTTAATAATGCTAAATGTAATACAAGTTAAAGCCTGGAATTTAATTTGCTGTGGTGCAAATTGATGATTTATGAATCAAAACTAAAGACAGTGTTGCAGATCTGTGTTCGTACAGTTTCTTTAATAAAGTGACACTGGGAAGTGACACTGCCACACTGTATTGGCACAGGATGATGTACAGGGGCATTAATCTAACTTAGCATGCAGGAATGTTTTGATCAGTTTTAATTCACTTGGCATTGCCCTCACTATGAAGGCTCTCAGGTTTGATCAGTGAGCCCCTCCCTTCTGGTGCTATCACACTGCAGTCTGGAATCTTCTGACTGAGGTATTTTGAATGTAAGTTTGTTACACAGATAAATTAATTACATTATCAATCCTAAAACTCCACACTTCACTTACTTACAGCTGCAGCTGCAACATTACTGTCCATAGGGGTTACGAGTTGGCAGCAGTTTCCTCCTCTCCTCCTGGTTTGGTGACTGCCTGACACTGCATGCGGAGGCAAGGACAGGAGGCTGTGCCCTGGGGTGGCCAAGTCCTGAGGGACCTGCTCCCAGCAGCACCAGAAGTCGTACTAAGATGCTGTTTGTGCCTTCCTCCCTACTATCACCCTCATTTTTGTTTTGATTTCCTCTTTTATCACTTTAGCATCCCCTTACTGCCCCATGTCTAGACCCTCCAGATAGATTTTTCTCTGAAGGGCTGTGTGTTGTTACAAATAGCAGTACCAGTAGTCCTAGGTTGCTCAGGGCTGACTCCAGGTGCATGGACCAGTATTTAACTGAGGGAACGGTGCTGGAAGTGGGCTGGTCCTCCTCACGTTTAAGTATAAGATGTGTTCTTGGCTTGGCAGCCTGTCTGACAACACAGTTCCTTGGTGGAAATTGTTTATTAGCACCTGTAATTACATGGCCCCCATTTACTTCAGAGAGAGTGTTGTAGCAATATGTGAGGTGTGCACCAACGCTGTGAGGCAGGTCTTCACTTCTGTTGTGCGTGGGGTGACTCTTCTCCTTTGTTTGCCTGGTTGATTTGGTGCAATTGTCTTTTCATTGTGGTAGGCACCTCACTGCAGAACAGCTTTCCAGCCTGGGAAGAATTCCCAAGAGGTATGTTCCAGCTTTTGGGTTTAAGGCCACCTCTTCACTTCTTTCTGCCCCATCCTCCTCTGCTCAGGGGAGATGCTTTACTGCAAAGTCTGTGAGTAAAGGCTTGTGGATGACATATTTTTGCTGTCCTTGCCAGTAGCATTGCAGTAGCAGACAGAGGTCCCATTCAACCTTCTCATGAACCTCTTTAGAGAAAGGAGCTGGTATTGCTTCTCCTGGGCTGTCCTTGAAGTTCCAGTCAGCTTGCGGTAGATGTGCCACCCAGGCGAAGTACTCTTGCCTTTCCCCTTGGCTGCCAAGATCCTTATTCTGTGGCCTTCCAGTCCACTTGGGGAGCTCCCAGTGAAAGCAGTTAGCTGCTTATTGGGCTATAATTGGCAACTCTTCACCAGCCTCTTGTCTCACTGTTACCTCCTAGAGTTTTTTAGTGAGGCACAGTTTTGCAGATATTTACTTCCTTCAGCAGTGCTACAGCACCGAGGAAGTCCTCTGCGAAAAAGAAAGGGATCACATACCAACTACGGACAGTAGCTACCTGCTGCTTCTGCACAAACAAACTGCGTGCAGTAGATCAGCTACTCACTGAAATGCAAAGCAGGTATAAAGAGATGTTGGGGTTTTCTAGGTTTTGAAGAATGACCTCAGTAATTTTGCACATCTTTGTTATGGCAAGATAGCTACTGGGATATTTGGCGGGGGGGGGGGGGGGGGGGGGGAAGGCAAGGCCA